>NC_041408.2:55594642-55936309 GCF_900747795.2 Erpetoichthys calabaricus
AAAAGAAACACACACAAACCTGTCTGTTGACTCAGTGACAAGGGGATGTTGAATCAGACATTGTGAAAATTCAAACTCAAATTCAAGTCATTACTAAAGCAAACAGTGAGATTAACCCAATACTTCACTATGATAGAGACAGAAGGTATCTCTTCTTATTAATTATATATAGTAAGGAATTAAATGGATAGTACTAGTGAGCTTTGTTGGGCTGAATGGCCTGTCCTTGTCCAGATTCTTCTAATGTCCTAAGGTATCCTCAGTTTAATCACTAAGCCTGCTTGCTGCCCATGTGGTATTTACATGTTCTCTCTGGGTCTGTAGTCCCAGTTTCCATTGTGAAGTGAAACCTCTGAAAAGTTGACAAAACACAAATGTGAATTGTCTGTGTTTCCATTAAGTGATTTTATGCAAATAAAGATGTTTTATCAACTACTTCTTCTTTCGGCTGCTTCTGTTAGGGGTCACCATAGCGAATCATTTTGTTCCATCTCTTCCTGTTCTCTGTACACCCATCACCTGCATGTCCTCTGTCACTATATCCATAAATCGTCTCTTTGGCCTTCCTCTGTTCCTCTTGCCTGACAACTATGTCCTTAGCATCCTTCTCCCAATATACCCAGCATGTCCAAACCAATGCAATCTCACCTCTCTGACTGTCTCCCAACCGTCCAACTTGAGCTGACCCTCTAATGTCCTCATTTCTAATCCTATCCATCCTCGTCACACCCAATGCAAATCTTAGCATCTTTAACTCTGCCACCTCCATCTCTGTCTCCTGCTTTCTGGTTAGTGCCACCGTCTCCAACCCATATAACATAGCTGGTCTCACTATCGTCCTGTAGACCTTCCTTATCACTCTTGCTGATATCAGTCTGTCACAAATCACTCCTGACACTCTTCTCCACCCACTCCACCCTGCCTGCACTCTCTTTTTCACCTCTCTTCCATAATTCCCATTACTCTGTACTGTTGATCCCAAGTATTTAAACTAATCCACCTTCGCCAGCTCTACTTCTCGCATCCTCACCATTCCACTGACCTCCCTCTCATTTACACACATGTATTCTGTCTTGTTCCTACTGACCTTCATTCCTCTCCTCTCTAGAGCATATCTCCACCTCTCCAGGGTCTCCTCGACCTGCTCCCTACTATTGCTACACATCACAATGTCATCAGAAAACATCATAGTTCATGGTTGCTCCTGTCTAATCTCATTTTTCAACATGTCCATTACCATTGCAGGCAGGAAAGGGCTCAAAGCCGATCCCTGATGTAATCCGACCTCTGCCTTGAATGCATTTGTCACTCCTACCGCAGACCTCACCACAGTCACACTTTCCTCGTACATATCCTGTACAACTCTTACATACTTCTCTGCCACTCCCAACTTCCTCATACAACACTACAACTCCTCTTGAGGCACCCTGTCATATGCTTTCTCCAGGTCCAAAAAGACACAGTGCAACTTCTTTTAGCCTTCTCTATTAAGGAGCTGTGCACACAAAATGTTAGGATGAGCAGATCAAAATTCATAGAATTATGCAGTGCAATAGGCCCTGTCACGTCCCCTGCCTTAGCATACACGAGGGAGCCAGTCCCGATCGAGAAGCTCATAGCCATCGCTCTTTATAAACTGGCTACCTCTCTGTAGTACAGGGATGTTGCCGAGACTTTTGGTGTGAGCAAAACCACTGTTCACAGGTGTGTATATGGGGTGTGTTGGGCCATATGCTCCAAACTAATGAGTGATGCATCACTTTACCTGATGTGGAAGAGTCACGGCAGATTTCGCAGTGCAATTATGAGGCACACAAAATACCTCAGGTGTATGGTGCAAATCGACAGCTCCCTATTTATGGACCAAGTAACGGGTATCAGGATTATGTTAACAGGAAAGGCAGGCGGCTGTTGACGATAGATTAATGATCGTGGACATTTGTGTTGTCACATGGTAGTGCTCATGATACTGCTGTATTCGCCACATCACATTTGCACAGGTATTTGAAAATTTGCATCAGGTCATGTGACCTAAATGCAAAAAAAAAAGTTTCCATTGCAGTTTTGCAAATTATTACTTTGTTGAATCCCCTGAAAAACCACTTTAAGTGAGCATAAAAACCTTTTTGCGAATTTTGAGAGTTTTTTTGAAAATCATGCGTTTCCATTACTGTATTTTTGTTTTGCAATTTCAAAAAAGCGCAATAAGGAGGTTAATGGAAACAAGGCTTCTATCAGTTTTGTCTCTGTGGACTCCGATTTCCCATCCACATCCCAAAGACGTGTGTTGATTTAATTGGCAATTTCCTTCACCCACAGGCCTGAAGCTTTGATCACAAACCCTGTGGTTTAACTAACACAACTGACAGGCCAGATCGGGTTTTAGTTGATGGTCATGAGCAAGTTCTGCAAGAACACTGAGAAATCCTTACCTGGAGTGTGAGCGTTTTCCACTTCTGTCCAAGTATGGCCAGAATCGGGAACAACGGAGCTGACATCTATGTAGAAAGAACAAAAAGGCATCAATCATCACCCTTCCTCTGGATAGAAGGCCACAGCAGCGGTTGTTCCCACCCATAAAACTGCTTGCTGAAACAAACAAGTGACCCCACGACGGAAAGGAAACGTGAACCACCGATAAAGTAAAGTTGATTAGGAGATGATGAGTTTTAGTAGTCAAAAGCTAAAAGCCAATTTTAACAAATGAGCGGAGGGCATGCACTAGTAAAACATGCAAACAAAGGCAATAATTTGTCACATTGGCGTTATTGAAGTTTGGAACTGAACATGTAGACAGCGGTTTGACTCTGATGACATGGAAAAAAAGACACTTGATGTTATTGTAGAGAATCTGCATGAGTTTGGATGGGTGAGCTTTTGGACTGAATGGCCTGTTCTAATCACAACTGTTGTAATGTTTGCAGCAGGAACTTAATAATTTGAACCTTTGACACAAACAAAAATAAATGGCTGCTGGGTAAACATACAGTAGGTCAAAGACAATTAAATTAGCTGCAATCTTATTTACTTTGTGTATTCTACAAGCTGATATCGGTTTAAACTGAGATAACTAATGTTAAATATATATATATAAAAAAAAAGTTTAGCTGAAATTTAGCATTCTGGCATAAGAAAGTTAACAAATTTACCTACAGTGCCCTCCATCATGTTTGGGACAAGGAGACTTTTTTGTTGATTTTCCCACTTTGCTCCATGGTTTAAAGTTACAAATCAAACAATTCAGGCATAATAAAAATGCACATTACAGACTTTCATTTAAGGCGGTTTGCAGACATTTTAGTCACACAACACTTTTTCTACACGGTCTCCCCCCATTTCAGGGCACCATAATGTTTGGGACACAGCAATGGCAGGTCATTAAAGCCGTTGTCATATTTAGGACTTTGTCGCATATCCTCACATGTTATGACTGTTTGAAGTCTGCGATTCACAGACATCACCAGGTGCTGAGGGTCTTCTCTGGTGCTGCTCTGCTAAGCCCTTTCATGCAGTCATCTTCAGCTCCTGCTTGTCTGGGGGCTTGTCCCTTTCAGTTTTCTCTTCAGCATATGGAAGGCCGGCTCAGTTGTGTTTAAATCGGGTGACTAGCTTAGTTGTTCAAAAAATTTCCATTTTTTAGCTTTGATAAACTCCTGTGTTTCCTCAGCAGTATGTTTGGCTCATTATCTTGTTGGAGGATGAAACGTCGTCCAATGAGTTTGGAGGCATTTACTGAACTTGAGCAGGTCAGATGTTTCTACACACCTCATAATTCATTGTGTCACTGCCATCAGCAGTTTTATCATCAATTAAGATAAGTGTGCCAGGACCTGTGGCAGCCATACATGCCAAAGCCATAACACCCCCAGCACCACGTTGCTTTGGATCCTGGGCAGTTCCTTTTGGTCTCCACACTTTGCTCTTGCCTGCCATCACTCTGATCAGGTTCAGCTTTGTCTCATCTGTCCACAAGACCTTTTCCCAGAATTCTGCAGGCTCTTCTAGCCAACCTGTTTTTGTGGTTTGCATTTTGCATTGTGGCCTTTGTGTTTCTGTTCATGAAGTCTTCTGCTGATAGTCGTCTCTGACACACACACATCGGCCCCCTGAAGACTGTGTATGATCTATCAGACAGGCGTTTGGGGCTTTTTCTTTACCATAGTGAGGATTCTTCTGTCATCAGCAGTGGAGGTCTTTCTTTGCCTACCAGTCCCTTTGTGATTCCTGAGCTCACCAGTGTGTTCTTTCTTCTTCTTCATATTCCAGACATTTGATTTCAGTCATCCTCATGTTTTACTGATGTCTCTAATGGTTTTATTCTTGTTTTTCAGCCTCATAATGGCTTCTTTGATTTTCATTGGCACAGCTCTTGCCCTCATGTTGAACATATTGGCAACTACAGACTCCAAAGGGTAGCAGAAGGCTGAGGCATCTAATGAAGCCATGAAATCCACCCGAGGAGTCACAAACACCTGTGACACCAATTGTCCCAAAACTTATGGTGCCCTAAAATGGGGGGACTGTGTAGAAAAAGTGTAACGTGACCAAAACTCATTCAAATCCCCTTAAATAAAAGCCAGCGCTTTAATGATGTCTGAATTGTTTGATTTGAAAACTTAAACTGTGGAACAGAAATCAAGACAAAATGGGTCTTTGTTCCAAACATTATGGAGGGCACTGTAGGTTTACCTATCAATGCCCCACTACTGAATTTTGTGAAAAGAGTTAATTAGCAAATGCATTTTATTTAGTGCATTACATGAGTGTGTATTTAAGTATTTATGTATGTATTAATTCCTGAACTGGATTAAGCAGGTTTGACATTATGATGCTGCTGTATTTCGGCCCATATTTCCCTTATTGTAGGGCCACCCATTCCATACAGGCTTTATAATGTTTATTTATATTTTTTAACTGTATAGACATTTAACTTCTTAAAAATGCTTTATTATAAATTTCATTCTTATTTTATACTCTGGCATGGTTAAAGTGCAGTTCCCGTGTTTATGAGAGCCATGTTGAAAGTGATAAAGCACTCAATGTAGAGAAACACAGAATGTGACGTGAACACCTTAGCAGGTTAGGGTTAGTGATTACACAACAACAGAGACGAGCGCGTCTATCAGTCCAGAGTGTTTACTGCACTACAACCCCAGTCCAAAATATCTGGGAAAGTATGGAATATTCTAGTAAAAACAAAGGGAGTGATTTGTAAATTCTGCTCACCGTGCACCATATTGAAAACCCTACAACAACTCATTATTTGACGTTTTCCCTTGTGAATGTAACTTTGTCTATTATTTTGAAAATATACACTCATGTCAAATATGATGACTGCGCCTTGTTCCAAAAAAGCTGGGACAGTTGAGTGTTTCCCACTGAGTCCCATCACCATTTCTGTTAATAACACCGATGAAGCGTTAGGAAGCCGAAGACACACTTTGGTTCGTCCATCATGCAGGTCTTCAGTTGCACCTTTGTGTGGGGCCTTCATTGCCGTATTTTACTCTTCATAATGTGCCACACATTCTCAGTCTTAGACAGGTCAGGACTGCTGGCAGGCCAAACTCATACCCGTACTCACTGCTCTTGTAACCTGGGCAGAAGATGGTTTGGTGTTGTCCTACTGGAAATGCAGGGATGTCCCTATAAAAGATGGCACCTACACGGCAGTGTGTGTTGCTCCAAAATGCATACATATCTTTCAGCATTAATGGTGTCCTCTCAGATGTGCAAGTTAGCCATGCATTGGCCACTGACACACCCCTATTGGACCAGACACTAATAACCACATAGATGGTCCTTTTTTCCTCTTTTATCCAGAGAACACAACGGCTGTTATCCTGACCCCCAATATCGACTCGTCGGACCACACAACATGATGCCACTGTGCTACTTTCCATCTCAGATGAGACCAAGCCCAGAGAGGTGGGCTGCACTTGTGGACATTGCTGATGTATGGCTTCTGCTTTGCATGCTAAAGGTGTGGCCTGATGTATTCCTGAGCCCACGTCATGATATCCATCACCGACACATGATCATGCTTTGTAAGACTGTGACGTCTGAGGGATCTGAGACCACGCACATTCAAAAGTGGTTTTACACCTTGCCCTTCACATTTTGACTGGATTCCTTGAATCTTTTAATTGTTTTAGAGGGTGAAATGCCCTAAAATTCTACGGTTTGTCTTTGGGGGGGACGTTGTTTTCAAAGTGCAGGATTATTCGCCGATGCATCTGTTGTCAACTTGGCAAGCCACTGGCCACCTGTGCTCTTGAAGGACTCGGCCCTGTTTGGAGGCTCCTTATATTCTAGTACACGAGTGTCGAAATCCGGTCCTGGAAGGCTGCAGTGGCTGCAGTTTTCCATTCGAATCCCGTAAACGGCAAAAGTGACTCTACTTCGTTGGGCCCTTGAGCAAGGTCCTTAACCTGCAATTGCTCCATCCTGGGTATGACGTTAATCTGCATCCAGCCCTGCATGTAGGCCCTCCAACCTGCAGAGAAAAACCTGGAGGTTGGTGGCAGAATTGGCACTCCAGCCACCATAAAAACCTCACACTGTTCCACTCCATCTGAACTGGTGTGGTGCTGAGGTGCTGCACTCGGGTCCTAATCTGGGAGCCTGAGTAGGTTTGTCATGTGGTGGGTGCGGCAATGCGCTGTATCAGCATGTCCTCCTAACCTCTATCTCCCTCTTCTTCATTATTGACCAGTTTTTACTGCTAATTAACTTCTTTTGCCTTAATTGTAATTAACTTGACTCGGGTGCCTTCGTTTTTTTTTTCCCCTTAATTAGTAGCCAAAAATACTGAGATGCAAAATGAGCCACCATATGAGCAGCTCACCTGTGCTCATCACACAATATCTGAAAATAAAGAAAGGTGAAGGTCTCAGTAAGGCTGATCTCTCAAGTCGCCAAAACATTTTGATGGTGTTCTTAGCACAAACAGAAAATCAGCAGTTTTGGAAATGTGTGCTGTGGCTGAATGAGAGCAGCAACAAGCCATGGAATTAAATAATGAGTTTAATTAACAGCAAGAATAATCGTTTTCTCATTAAGAAACTGGTTGGAGTGAAATTGGTTGAAATTTGGAGCACCCAGTTTAGCTGGTCATCTGTCATCTCATTTCTGTTTGGCTGTCATTTAATGAAGAAAGCAATCAATTCAGAGCACTGAATTGTTAAAAATAGGGCTATTAAAATGAAGAGGAAAAGAAATTAATTAGCAATGAAAACTGGTCAGTGTTTAGGAAAAGGGTTAGAATGAAAACCTGCTGCCACTGCGGCCCTCCAGGCCCGGTGTTCAACAGCCTTGTTCTAGCACTCGACTGACTCGGCTGCTTCACTTCACCTTGTTATTTCAATGTGTCACAACCTTATTAGTCCTACACTACACCTGTCCCAACTTTTTTGGAACATCCGTTTCAGAATATCAGATCTTCAAAAGATAATGCAGTCGATTGAGTTAACTGTAAAATCCCTTTCTCTTTGCTGTGATTGTTTGAATACAACTCAAATGTACAAATCACTCCTTTTTGTTTTTATTAGCACACTGCCCCAACTGTATTTGGGATGAAGGCTGCACAGTGTAACTAGAAGGGAGGTCACTCAGTCCTATTATTTTAATTGTAAGTAGCAAGATGGAAGGAGGGCAAAGCTAGACGGCTGCCTCGCTGTTATTTAATTAGTGTTATTACTGCCCACGTCTTGGATGGCGATACCTGTCTGCTTCCTGATTCCAGTGTACCAGTCGGGCCTTTGATAACTGTGATGCCAGTCCCTTCTAGAGAAAGCTGCAGGAAAGATTAAAGCTGCTTTGGAGGCAAAATTCAAACAAGCAAATGCGAAGCTTGCGGCAGCAGCAGCAGCAGCAGACGCCAGCGCATTACCAAAGGGCCCTGGAGTCATGCAAGCAAGATGGGCGCAGGCACGGCCACCGAAGAGCCTCCAATGCATGTGGTGGCCACCTTCAACCTGAAAAGAATGGAAGTCAGAATCCTGTGGGATATTTAATATGGTGGGACTAGTCAGATGGACCAGGGCACAGCAGCTGGAGTGATGTCAATTCTTCAGGCCAGCCGAAAATTCCTAGAAGCTTTCCTTTTTCTTTATTTCATTGTAACTTAAAGCAAAGCTTTATATGGAAGAAAAGATCAAAAATGGCAAGTAAATAACTAGGATTTCCTGCACGGTCGGCTTTGTCGTTGATACCACGGCACACCATGACATAGCATGCAGGGCTAGAAAAATTAATGGTGGTGATGAATTTCACTTGCCATTAAAACACTTCCCGGAAATTTGATATTAACAAGGAAGATCTGATATTAAGTGTTTATCAGGCAATATTTAGCATTAACAGTTATTAACATAGAAAAGTTCATGGCAACAATCAGCCAACAAGACAAAGGCTTTGAAATGACTGTTCAAACAGCTTCAGGCTGTTTCATATTAACAAGTAAGGTTTGATATTAAATGTTTATCAGCTAATATTTAGTACTAATATATTAACTTTAAGTTTCATAGAAAATTAATGGTGACGATGAGCCAATGGGACACAGCTTGAGTGGCCATCAGGTCATTTGATATTAACAGCACTCACTCCATGCACACAGGCCATTTAAGCATACATACATTGGTACACAGTGGTCTCCATTCCATTACAAATTAAAATTATTTTTTTTTAAAATTCCGAGAATAGTTCACCAGGAAGGTGCTGTGGTCTGCTGTTTATGCTGTCCTAAATAACAGAAGCTGAGATGAGCCCAGACCACCTTCTGAACAACTACCACCTTAGCTGGCCCACCCATCGTGGCATCTGTTTAGCAGCCCAGGCTAGCGAGTGTCGGGGGTTCTAAACATCATTTCTGTGAGCGTCTCCCGGGTGAAGAAACACGTCCTAGGCAGCCTAATACTGTCAGTTGTGAACAGTTCACCAGAAATGTTGGGTGTTGACATGCAAGTAAGAGTTTTGTTCTACGCCATACATGTGACACTAAATTTGCACTTGCACTTTCTTGAGCCCAATGCAACTGTATGGTATTATTTCCACATACTGAGCAAATTGTTAGGACCACCTGTACACCTACTTATTTATGCAATTATCTAATCATCCAATCGTGTGACAGCAGCGCAATGCATAAAATCGTGAAAATACAACTTCACGTCAAACACCAGAATGGCAAAAACGTGTGATCTCAGTGACTTTGACTGTACATACAGTAAATATCATTTAGTGTAATTCAATTTTAAACATAAATTCCTGAGTTGCTTTATCTACATAGCAGTTCTAATATATGTAAGCACACTCATCCATGTTTCCTTTCCACCACAAAGAAAAGCACAAAGAAGCACTTACTGGGGTTGGACTGGGCAGAGTGCTGGCTCCTCTCGAGGGAGGCCTGGCTCACCCGATTATATGCTGAAAGAGAGAAAGGAAAAAAAATGATTGGCAACCGATTTCGATTCACAAACAGTTTTGTGAAATTGACATTAAAATTTGTTTCATGGGTGACTTCACGATTGTGAAATACAAAACTCGCTAAAGAGTTTTTTTGTAAGGTTTAAAGTTTCTTTTTTTGTGATAAACTTGGAATACTGCTAATTAAGGCCTTGTTCACACTTGTGGGTTTCCTGGTCTTCTTTTCTGTATTTGTGTTAAGCTTGTTAATCCGTACCTCACCAGTGCAATCAAATTCTATACATGTGTCTCATCCCCATCACCGCAGAGGTGGTCAGTTCATACGACGGAGCGTATTTTTCAAAGGGAGACGTGCCAAAACGCACCATTACTTGCACCTTACTGGGTTTTCTCCACAGGAACGCTTAGCACGTGGAAAGTCACTGCTGTCAAACTGCACTCTGTTACTGAAGGACCCCGCCACTTTATTTTTTTAATTTTATTTATTTCACTAGAGAGTCTTATTTGAATGCTAAATGAATGGCAGATGCATGCAGAATTAATACCTGAAATGATTCCAGACAGGAGCTAAACGCCTTTCTTCTTGTGCCAATGGCATGAATTTTGCAGGAAGTGGGAAACAATTTATTTTGCAAAACGTTTTGTGAAAAGAACTACAGAGCTTTACTGCAAATTCAATTTCATGCAACTTATTTCACTCATCACTACCAGCGGGTAATGCCAACCAGTTGGCTTCTGAATTCACAAGTGGTAGTGCTCCTGTTATTGAAAGAATCTGCTGAACATGAAGCTCCTACATAGCAATTTAAGGCCAGAATTACTTCACAACTTATCTTCTCAAGCACAATGCTTAGTGCAGTTTGTTTTGCAGGTATCAATAAAATGCATTACGTTCACAAAACAAAGTCTTTTAATTGTCTCAGACAAGCTTAGTATGGGCCATTCTTCAGCTTTGCGCCACATGTGGGAGAGCAGAAGTGATGCATTTGTTGTGCAAATATCAATAAATGGCATTGTGCGCTTGTATTGTCATTAGTATTCCAAAAAAGCGATGCTTCTCCCAAATGATGCGAAGCGTGAACAGATCAGTTAGTATGGGAATCTTTGTGACCATTTTAATATTACAAATATAGAATTAATTACATAAATATTAATATTAATTCATCAGTAAAATGCCTTACCATATATGTTCGGCATGATACTTGTCTGCAGTGCATAAATGACACATTAAATTTAACAATACTTTCAATAGTTGTCTTCTTCTCTTCCCCATACTGTACTTCTTAAGCAGATGCACCCACGGAAAATGGGATCCTTCAATACACGTATGATTGCTGACCACGTGTCTGTTTCCAGAAAGGTGAAGACTGGCAGAATGGAAGCCAAAATGTTGGCTTTGTAGACATTAGTGTAGACTTTTTTTTATTTTCGAGATTTTCGTTAATTTTACAGTGCATGCATCATGCAGTCTGTCAGCAGTTTAATACCAACACAAATGACCAATTGACAGTCTTGGATTTGTTGGCTGAATGAGGATTTGGAGATTTCAAGGCAACCGGATTTCAGTTTCATTCTTCTTGTTTAGTTGTGCTAAGCTAACTGTGTCTAAACTCTGATTATAATCGGAGGGAACCTTTCTTTTGCAAAACTTTGCTTCCTGAAAAGGTTTTTCGTCATTGTGACAGTCATCTTTAAATATAATTCCAAATTGAATGTATCATGTAGGATTTTGAAGAAACGTGAAATTAACTTTTATTTAGTGTGTTTAACCACTTAATGATGCTGATGCACTGCATTAGTTCAAGCTAAAAATGCATGGCTGTTGATTTTCATTTGTACTCCGCATCTGATGATTTTCATTTTAGTGTCTAACAATGCACAGCCAACACAGATGGGTCTTCTTGTGCTAACCCTGCTTCTCCGTCATTGCAATGTCCTGGTTGAAACCTTTCACCAAGTTCATCACTGACTGTACCAACATTAGCAGAGAAGTCCAAGTGTGAATGCAGAAAATGAATCTTGAGCGACATAGTTTTGTATGGTTGAAGCAAGTTATCAGCTGGCTGGACAAGCTTGGTGCTTCGTTGTTTCCAATAACATCCTTGAATGCCTTTCATGCGATGTCCTCTGGCCACACAAGCAGATCTTCAAACCGCTTGTCATTCATGGTGTGTCTGGTTTGTGGACCAGCATTCTTAATTCTTGGCCTCAGTCTGAAATATCAGTCCAAGTTTTGCATGAAGAGGAGGTGAAAATCTCTTTATTGAGTTGACAAGTGGTTAACATGCCACAATTTTCTGCTTTTGTGCAGTGTGAAACAAAAAATAACTGCTTGCAAGCTGCTAAGGGTTAATAGCTGACAAAGCCGTGTTGCTAGAACGGCAGGTTATTCATACAAGCGTCTGCCAGAAGACAGGGTGCAGTAAGCTGACCAAAGACAATTTCCAGTTTCTTTGGACCGCGTCTATTTGACACAAGAGAGCTGACCTTTCCTTCTTTAGGGTCTATCTGATCAGTGAGAAAAATAAGAACAGATGGCCCATTAGTGCACTAAAACAAAATGCTAAACTAAATGTTATGTTTATTTTTGAATAATAAGGGGAAGGGGGAGGAAGAAGAAATTATAAAAAGCCAATAGAAAAAAATGTAACTGCTCTTCTGCCTTGCAACGTAGAATCCAGGTACTCATCTGTGACTGAATAAAAATCTAATTGATTGAACTTGTCCTGTCTTCTTTGGGGGGATTTTTTTTTACTTCCACAGCAGCATCCAGTTCTTTTTAATGGGATGAGACTCTTTAAAATGGCTGTCCCATTCACAGATGAAGCTTTTGGTATATCTGAGTGCCGTTCCAAGTGGCAGTGCCACTACTTGTAGAGATCCACAGATGTTTCACATTCTCCTAAAGTATGTTCATAATATGAGGGGAAACCTCAACAATGGGAGATTGTCATTAAACGTTACATGATAGGAAAATTTAAAGGTGATTTTTTTATGATCAGTTGACCAAAATTCAGAAGATTCTCCCAGTAGTGTTCAGGAAGCAAAATCTTTATTGTCCAGTGTTACAATGGGGTTCTGAAACCATGGCTGAGATTCCCCCTTCTCTAACTCTGAGCTGACCAACCCTGACTGACTACACTCCACACAATGGCACCTCATAGTTTCACACAGCTAATAAAATAAAACAAAAATAACATGGAAAACAGAACTCACGAGAACTGGCAGCAGCTGCAGGGGGCCTTTTGTACACAACAGCAGGTTCTTGTCTCCGAATGCCTGCAGAGGAGAAGGAAATGAAAAATAGACGTGTAAGGTCAAGGAGACATGAAAAGTGAAGTCACCGTGAGCAGCGCTGCACCAACACCCAGATGAGGAACTCGCATACACACAGCACCTTACAGGTTCAAAGTTCTCAACTCCATCAGAACAATGAAGATTAAGTCCATCCTTTAATAAAGAAGCAATTATTTAGATACTCGTAGGGTGTGTGGGTCCCTGCTTAGTTAGGAAAGGTTGTGTAAAATATTTGAGCATTGGGACATTTCCAGCTGGAGTTAGGCTGTCAACGGAGAGCTCAAGTTTAAGGGATCACTTGTCAAGCTCCAGGGAGTTTTTCCAACTGTCATGTCACACGGTGCTGGTAGTTGGACCAGTCACTGGATTTTCTAGTGCCTTCACAATGCTGGCTCCTCTCTCCATTATACTATGGATCAGCCTGGTTAAATGGAGACCAGGTTGTGGATTTGTGAGACGTTATCATGAAATGCAGAGAAGCATTCAACTCGCCATTTCTCAATTGGTAACAAGAGCAGGTATTCCATGTCGATAACACTGCACCATTTCTCTCTGTATATTTGATTGACATTGAGACGAAGTGTGGTCTTCTTATATCACACCCCTGTGCCTGTCCATCCGTGTGGAACTGACCCTCCTTCCGTACTTCTTTGTGCATTCATAAATGGCGGCACACTGCAGCAGACCAGGGAGCAGTACGCTCTTCTTTAATGGCACCCTGTAATTTTTATTTTGTCACCACCTGTATCTACTGTAAGATGCTAGGGCTTGCTATCACCCCTTTAACCCCAACAGACGGATATGCTAGACACAGGTTTAAAGCAATAAGTTGTTTTAATATCTTCTTTCTAAATAGTGCCCTTCAAGCACCACCGCCACCAATAAATAGACAAATCAATACCTAATCACAATAATAATACATTCAGAGCTCCCCTCCACACCTCCCAGAAAGCTCTTTCACACTCCTCCTGACTCCACCTCACTTGCTGGGTTCATAGCAGTCCTTTAAATAGTCCTTGACCCAGAAGTGCTTCTGTCGGCTGGGGAACTTGTATTTCTTCAGCGCAGAAGTACTTCGGGGCTTCCAGCTTCATGACTTGGGAGTACTTCCAGGCTTATATGAAACATTAAAATCCCCAGGTCTTCCTGCAGCGTCTCCCAGTGGCACCCACGGTACCCAGCAAGGCTGTGAAGCCGAACTCCAGATCCCATGATGCTCTGCGGGAATCCGGGGCACCGCTATGCTGCAGGGAAATCGCCATCTAGTGTCCTGTGGGAGGCAGTGTCCCAAAGTAGCTGCCTTCCCCCATCCTTCTACTCTTTGGGCATCCACCACATTACAATTAAAAGTAAGCTGCATCTATCAGGAGTCAAAATTCTATCAGAAAAAGACCAGCTCAGAAGCATTTCTTCATTCCTTTCCAAACGTGTATGTTTCACTATAAGGCCACAGAGAGGACAGGGCAAAGCCTATGCTGGCACCATCAGGCACAGGGCATGAACCCGTCTCTGACCTGTCCCTAGCACTCATACTTCTGTATTCATTCATTAATACAGGGAGTAGTGGAAGTTGAAAAGCGAGAGCCCATTACGTAATGGAGAAATAGTACTTTGAAACTCTAAGGGCCCCCCTGAGTTCACAGCCAAGCGTCTCCACATGAGGATATGTCACTGAAAAGAATGAGGCCCTGAATGAGAACATTACAAATAAGATCATTCCAGCTTTAAAATAGCACAAGGTGCATTGCACATCATCCTCCGATGAACGTTTTCTTTGGAAAAAGAAGAAGGAAATCAGAATTATATGTCATGCATTCACATGGGAGGCAGCTTCAGGGTGCTGGTGATGGTGGGGGGGGGGTTGGCACTGTGGTCTAATGCCTTCTGTATTCCTCCCACTCCAGAACGGATGACAACAGCCACTCCACTGCTGACATCACTTCCGTTTTCCGCCCTTTCCTGCCGAGTGACTATATGAGCCGGGATCTGGCCGTCTGGCTCCAATTTAATACTGAGCTCCTGTCTATAAAGGCGTAATCCACAACTTGTTGTATACTTTGGTTTTGTTTTTTTCAGCCTTTTCAGTTATACAGGCTCTCCAAGATGGAGCCCAGACTCTTTAACATAGTTGTGTCCCCTATTTTCACTCCATTTTTTTAACTCTGTAGTCATGTAT
This sequence comes from Erpetoichthys calabaricus, assembly GCF_900747795.2. Classification (NCBI taxonomy): domain Eukaryota; kingdom Metazoa; phylum Chordata; class Cladistia; order Polypteriformes; family Polypteridae; genus Erpetoichthys; species Erpetoichthys calabaricus. Next base: position 55,609,536 of record NC_041408.2, read on the forward strand.
AGTCACATGACAAACAGAATCGCAATTGATAAAAACAAACACAAATACAAAACAAGGATTGTGAACATCTGGCTGCATGGTGCACATGTGAGTGGTCGGTGAGGATTTTCCTTGCCCACTTCATGTCCTGTAAGGTGGTAGGACTGGTGCCCTTTTTGGCAGACCAGACCTGACTGTTGTTGGTTGTTCTTGCTGATCCAAACCCCGCTGTGATGGATGAGTTGAGAACAGACTTGACGGTCGCTGTGTAGAACTGAACCTGCACTCCTGCAGTAGATCAAACTCCCTTCATGGTCACAGGAAGCCCATGAGCTGCTGTGCCTTTTTTTATATAATGGCTTCCATATTGGTCTTCCATTTAAAGTCACATGAGAACGTGGATCCAAGAAATGTGGAGGTTTCCACTGCTGACATATTACTAGTAATATGGTAAGAGGAGATAACACTGGGGGACCCTCACTGAAGTTCACAAACACCTTTATGGTTTTGAGCATGTTTAAATCCAGATTGTCCAAGGGTTGTCCTAATGTATGGGCACTGGCCAGGGGCCCGTGATGTTTCTCATGCCTATGTATGTTTCTGTTTTGCTGTCAAAACAGGGGCCCAAGCACACTACTTTGCCCTGTGATACCATTGAGATGACCTTGGATTGTGCTCACTGCACCAAAAGGTCAGCTGCTCATCCTCCTATCTGTATTCTCATCACCATTCCCAATGAGTCCAAAGCTGCTTGTGTCATCTGCATATGTGAGGGGTGTGCCAGAGGGGTCCTTAGAGGTGCAGTCATTATTATAGAATGAGAAGAACAGTGGTAAGAGCACACATCCCTGAGGGGCACAGGCACAGACTCTATGGGAGGTAGACGTCACTTTCACCTGCCGTTTCCTATTAGTCAGGAAATTCCTAATCCGCTGACAGGCACAGAAGACTGGGCGAGGTTTGAGTGGAGGAGGTCAGGGATGATTGTGTTAAATGCTGAGCTGGAGGTCCACAGCCAGAATCATTATGTGGGTTGTCAACAGGGGTGTTATGGGGTGGGCGGCCAGGAGGCCTGTGACAGTCAGGGATGTTTTCACCAAAGCGCACAAGTCTAAAAGATCTTGTGCCAAAATCAAATGGCCTGCTGTCCGTGCACTGCATTGATAAAAGTATGATCAGCTCTCTGTTATGGAATTACTTCACCCAGGGGTCTGGCGGGGGGATTGTTTGAACTTGGCCTTGGTTGTCAGGGCATTGCAGGATGTGCATATTGGCTGCAATATCCAGTGATCTGCTGGCTCAGTAGGGGGGTCCAACAAGGGGGCCCCTTCAGATAGGCTAACATATGTTTCTCAAAGGTCTTCATGACCACAGATGTCAAAGCAACGGGGCTGTAGTCATCAGTCCTATGAGGTGGAATTTTTATGGGAAAAGGCATAATTGTGGTTTGTTTGAAGTATAATGGAACGTCATACAGAACAAATCTTCTTCTGTTCCCGTTAGGGGTCACCACAGTGGATCATCTTCTTCCATATTTTTCTGTCTTCTGCATCTTGCTCTGTTACACCCATCACCTGCATGTCCTCTCTCACCACATCCATAAATCTTCTCTTAGGCCTTCCTCTTTTCCTCTTGCCTGGCAGCTCTATCCTTGGCATCCTTCTCCCAATATACCCAGCATCTCTCCTCTGCACATGTCCAAACCAACGCAATCTCTCCTCTCTGACTTTGTTTCCCAACCGTCCAACTTGAGCCAACCCTCTAATGAATGATTTGTTAAAAAGCTGTGTACAGACACAGGCCGCCATTAAACCATACAGAAAGCAATGGTGGCCATGCCTCTGCCTTCCTGACAAGTCCACTCTCCATCCATACATATTACACCAACAGTAACAACAAGAGTTAGAGAGTCAAGAGCATCAGGATAAAGAGACGTGATTACCTGGATTAGTGCGAGGTACATTTCTACTTGCGTAGCTGGACGAGCCCCTGAATACTTTAAAGAAAGTTTATGTTTCAGTTAGTCGTGCCGAGGAGGTGTTTACCGACATGGCATCAAGAGAACGTCAAGGCATACTGTACCTTGTGGAGGTGGCTTTCCTTGATTCTGGGCCTGCCCTGAAGATAGTGTTGAGAATGAGAAACATGTTTAAAAACCTAATTAGCTGCATTTTAGTTCAAGACGCTTTATGCAGAATTAGTTAAAAAAAACAGACAAGCAAATGTGAATTTATAAAAAAAGTTTCTTTGGATTGTTTAAATTCGGCACTACGGAGAAAAGTTGAACCCCCAAAAACGTGACTAGTTTTACCGAATCATTGGCTGAGGAGGGTTTCAAGGACTCCTCCCCATATTGTCTTGAAGCAGAGCTCCTCAAAATGCATCTTTGGGAATTCTGGAGCGTCACAGCGGGGAGTTTTCTTTAGTAAAAGCTACCCCTGAATCGATCAACCTTGTTGTTTTATGCTGAGCCTGAATGAACTGTGCTGTGCTGCTAAAGTGCTTTTGGTGTAAAGTCTGTGTGCCCCCAGGATGCAGGAGCCCCTTCAGACCTCAAAGTCCAGATTGAAATCCCACCGCTGACTCACTCCTGTACCCTCTGGGAACATTGGACTTTATAGAGTTAAAGGAAGTTGCCCAATCTCAAAATTATTGAAATTAATCAATTGATTTGGCTGAAATTAATTTTAATTGGCTGAAATTTAAGACTTGATCTAATCAAAGTTTAGTCAGTTGTTATAATAAATTTAGTTGTTTTAAATGGCTTATAATTCAATTAAATGTTTAATTAAAACTATTCAATTTAATAGATGCTAGTAGTACTTTAATGGAAGTGTCTATATTTCTATTTGCAGTAATCCGCAATGTGAATGCAGTTTAACTCGTTCCTGGAGCAATCTGTACAGTCTTGTGAAAAAGTAAATGCACCCTCTGTCAGTTATATCCCAATATATAAAACTAACTAACAATTATTTAGTCCTCACCTTATCCTAAAACTTGATAAATCCAACCTCAGGGGGGAAAACGGAGTTTGCATTCTCTTCAGTCAATCAGTCAGTCATTATCCAACCTGCTATATCCTAACTCAGGGTCACGGGAGTCCGCTGGAGCCAATCCCAACCAGCACAGGGTGCAAGGCAGGAAGGCCAGCCCACCGCAGGGCACACACACACACACACACACACACACACACACCAAGCACACACTAGGGACAATTTAGAATTGCCAATGCACCTAGCCTGCATGTCTTTGGACTGTGGGAGGAAACCCACGCAGACACAGGGAGAACATGCAAACTCCACGCAGGGAGGACCCGGGAAGTTAACCCAGGTCTCCTTACTGCGTGGTAGCAGCATTACCACTGCGCCACCGTGCCGCCCCTGCATTCTCTTCATTTATTCAAAAACATTCAGAAGTTAGGAAAAGTACGAGGGTAAATCAAAAAGTAAAGGCAATTTGAAAATACATGGTAGCCGTAACAGATAGAAGCAGATGCAGTGCAACACGTTAGCAGTGGCTTGTGGGTAGTTCTGTTGTTAGTCTAGTTCAGGGGTTCTTAACGTCGGTCCTGGGGACCCACTGTCCCTGCAGGTTTTTGTTCCAACCAGATTCTGTTTTTAATTGGACTCCTGGGCTAATTAAGTGAACTGTTATTGCTCAGATTCTGTGTTTTGGGAACAATATAGAAATTAGAAAATTAAGTTTGGTTAAAAAAAAAAAATTAAAATGTACTAAGCAATTTTTTTTCCTTTTAACAATATTTTCATCTTGATCTTCATTGTATTTTCCCGGGTGTTCTAATTGTTTAATTAATCCATTATTTGCTAATTAGTGGGTCTGACGCTTAAGTAATTGCAGCCTTTCATGATTCGGCGTTGTTTGCCTGGGTGTCTGCTCTGCTCATTTTTAATTGTCATTATTAAGATACAAGGAAGGGAGCAAACTGTGAGAACCCCTGGTCTAGATGAACCCACGGACTGCACCAGTGCTGAACAACGTGCCATACTGGGATATCTTTGGGCAGAGGGAGTGAAACCTGCTGAATGTGTTCATTGTTGTCCAGCGTTTCTAAACCACTCGACCTTTTCCAGGAGGTGCATGCCAATCTCTGCTTGAACGCCATCTTCAGGCAGTTCCTAGTGAGTTGTGACAGCTTTATTACATCCTGGTGAAGTCAGGAGGAGTTTCCAAAATTTGGAACACTGATAAAATGCTTTCCTCTCCTGCTCCTAAGAGGTGGACCACATTTGCGTCACCCTGAGATTCTTAGGACCGGTTTCTTACTCTGAGACACTTGATAAAGTTGGGTCCAGGTATGGAATAAACAAAGATCATAAGTGTCTGGTCTGGTCTGCTTGGCTCAGCTTGGCTGTCTCATTAATCCGTCGAAAGGGCCGACTCGTGGAACAGCTAAGCAGGGAGTCACAGAGCACATGCTGTAAAGTCTGCTCATGTTTCTGGTGTATGATATGAATATTCATTTTTGCTACAACACTACAAGCGTTGTTCTTTTTTGGAAGCAATAGCCGCAATTTCATTTTTCAAAGAACGAATACTCTTGGATGTGTTTTTCTTTGAGACCGAGGTGGAGTTAGCCTGACGTTTGACATTCGGAGTTTGAGGCTTCACATCTCTGAAACAAAAATAGCAATGCCTTTATAACCCACTTAATTCATTAAAAGTCCTCATTTTTTCCTCAATGTCCCTAATATATCTCTATAGAAGTCCAAAATTGGTCAGATGAGTAAAATGTCATTTAAAAAGACCCCCTGGCGCTACAGCCTCACTTTTCAACTGGTAGACACGCAGTTTAAAATGATAACAGGACATTTTAAAGGTCTTTGATTAAATAAAGATAAGCAAAATGTGAGATGTTAAATGCACATTAGGCATTGGTGTTCAAAAAAAAAAATCCACTTTGATGTCCGTTTTACATTTTACGCAGTTGATTTTACATGGTGCAAGTTATACATGTTATTTTAAAAACAATATTTAAAATAATCAGAAAAACAAAGACCGTCACAAAATTCACAAGGAGAATTTTCTACATTTTTGCCAATTTTGTAATCATTCTTTACATTTACATAGCTCTTTTCTCACTACTCAAAGTGCTTTACATAATGAGTGGGGAGCCACTTCAGCCACCAGTAATGTGCAGCATTCACCTCGATGATGCGGCGGCAGCCATTTTGTGCCAAGACGCTCAGCACACATTACCTACTATAGGTGGGAGAGAGAAAGCCAATTAGAGACAGGGGATGATTAGGGGGCCAGGATGACTAGGCCATGTTAGCCCATTTAGCCTGGACACCGGGATACCCCTTACTCTGTACAGAGAGTCAGGACCTCGGTTTTACTTCTCATTCAAAGGATGGCACCATTTTTACACCACAGCGTCACCATCACCACACAGGGGCTTTGGGCTCCACATTCAGACCACCGGGTAAGCGCCCCCTGCTGGCCTCACCAACACCTCTTCCAGCAGCAACCCAACCTTTCTCCATCCAAGTGGTGGCCTGGCCTGAACAGGCTTAGCTTCAGGTGGATAATATCTTCTGAAGTGCAGGTGCTATGGCTGCTGTGTATTTTGGACCGATTTTGGACTTTTGTGTCTTGAGGGCTATTTTTGATTTTTACAAACAATAGGGACATTTCTTTAAAAAAAGAAAGGAACGCTCGGAAACAAATTGTGAGAAAATGTGATTTTGTTCCATAGACGGCTTTAATGACTTTGCTATTTTTGTTTCGGCCCAACAGTCCGAATGTCAAACGTCAAGCTAGCTTTACCTCCCTTTCATCGAAGGGCACAGTGATGAACTGATCCTTAGCATTTTACATTCATTAAGGATTTTTTTATAAAACAAATTGCAGACACAGATGATTCAAATGAAAGTTTGGAGAAATATCCTGATGTACAAATAAAGAAAAAACAGACAGATTGACGCAGTGTCGTGTCTTGACAAAGTGACAAACAAACATCCCCAACACCAGGAGGCACCCAAGACCCTCAGTACCAGAGTGGTTCCCAACACCTCGGACGAGGCTGGCGCAGATGCACTTACTTGAGCTCGCTGCTGCGAGTAGAGAGGCAAAGAGCTGCTGATTGCTCCCTGAAGCAAAAATACAAAGGAAATAATTCCTTGGTTATCTACAGCCTAAAATGACCAATTCTGGGGGGCTAAAAAGGAAAAAATAGATTTTATAGGAAGAGCAGTAGGTTGAAAGTTAACGACAGAACAGAAATGTCAGTTTGAGCTCCATAAATATCTTTGTTTCTCTGGATTGACTCTCGTGCCAATGTTCTTTTTCTGCAGCTGGTGAAGGTTGGCAAACCATGAGCTCCATTTCTACCATCACTCACTCTACCAGTCATTAAATTCATTTTCATTAATGCAAGGTATTTCCTGACAATGAGACGTTACAATAGCACAAGAGAAACGCATTCTGGTAACGCTTCAGTGGGGTCTGTTAAATTTCATCTATGATAACTGCTATATAATGAGACCTTAATGAAGGCTTCTTTTGGTCTTAACACTTACAAAGCCTCAGTAAGAGTGGAGGCCTTGATAAAGGAAGGTCATCAAGGGAGCCGTGCCAGGATGTGGCTACAGAAGGACCCTGCAGCAGCTACACTCACGATGGCCTCCAATGCAGCCATGAAAGGATACACTGGGTGGGTTTGGGAGCCCGACAGGACAGGACTCTGGGTGACTGCATGCTAAAGACAGAGCGTCCACCCATACTCTAGGTGGCAGCATCCCGTCTGGCGTGACCCAGTATGAATTACAGCAGGGCTGCCCTGTTGGGTGCTGTGGGGGCACGCCTGGGGTTGTCTGTCAGGACCATTGTGGTCCTGTCTGGCCCAGAAGTGCTTCCATGGGTGCAATAGATTGTGCTCTGGAAGCACTTTCAGGCTCGGCTATAAAAGAGAGCCCACCACTTCACCTGGGGTGTTGCAGCTGGAAAATACTCAACTGGAAGGTGTGCAGGAGATATCAGCCCACCGAAGACGTATAAGAAAGACCAATGTTTTGTGCTACGCAATTGGAAAAGGAAGCCCGCAAAAGGTTCACCGTCTGCCTTTTATTAACCAAAGACTGTGTTGCCAGTAGTTGTATCTGAGGGGTGGGTGCTCTCTGGTGCCCCCTATTGGCCAGAGGCTATAAACATATTCAACACCTTGGAAGTTTGGACATTTGTTTGTTATAAAACTTTGAATTACAGTGGATTGAATTTGGCTTTTTTGACACCAAGCAATACAAAAAGACAAAGATCACTTAATGTTAAAGTGAAAGCAATGTAGTCTAGATTAATTACAAATATAAAACCCAAAATTATTGTCACTTAAGTATTCACACCCTTAAATGTGACACCCCTAAATCATCACCGGAGCAGCCAACTTGTTTTAGAAGTCACAAAATGGAGGTCACCTGTTTGGGTTTTCAGTCAATTGCTGGAGGGGATGACGTGGTAACTCAGTACGGTGGCCTAACGTACACAATGAAGACAAGAGAACACTCCAAGGAAGTCCATGAAAAGCTGATTGAAAAGCACAAGTTCCAATATCTAATTACATCAATCACAAAGAAATGGAAAGAGTCTGGGAGTGCTGGAAATCTGCCAGAAGCAGGCCATCCACAAAAACTGACAACACAAGTTGACGACAAGTGAGTGAGTGAGTGATGGAGGGAGGAAACCAAATGACCGATGAGAACTCTGATGGAGTGACAAGCTACAGCGGCTGTGATTGGAGAGACTGTGCAGACAACAACTGCATTACCAGTCACAGCTTTATAGGAGAGGGACAAAGCTTAAAAACGTAGAGGACATCTTGCTAGAGTTTGGCAGGAGGCACGTGAGAGACTATGAAGTTGCTGAAAGAAGGTTTTAAGGTCTAATGAGGTGGAAATTGTAGTTTATGGCCACCAGATTAAATGCCAGGTTTGATGTAAGCCCAACATTATCATGAAGCATGGTATATGGCAGCATCAAATTGTGTGGATGCTTCTCTGCAGCAGGCCCTGAGTGGCTTGTGAGGGTAAAATGAATGCAGCAAAATACGGGGAAATCTGCAAGAAACCTAACAACTACAAACATAAAGCCAAAGCCACGTGGAAATATCTTAAAAACAACAACTTGAATGTCCTGGAGTGGCCAAGTCAGAGTCCAGATCTCCGTCCAATTGAGAATTTGTGGGTGGATTTGACAAAGGCCCTTCACTCACGATCAACAGTCAACCTGACAGACCACCTAGCAGTGTCCAGATGTTCAAAGCTGATAGAAAGAGAGAGACCTGAGCACACGGACTCAAGGCTGTCATGGCTGCCATCTACCAAATTCCGATTTAAAGGAGTGAGTACTTATTGGATCAATAATTTTGTGTTTTATATTTGTAATTAATTGCAGAGATGTGTTTTACCTTTGACATTAGAGAGGCTTTTTCTGTTAATCAGTGTCCAAAATGTCAAATTCAATCCACTGTGATACAATATTGTATAACAAATAAAATGTGAGAACTTCCGGGAGGTGAACCCTTTTCACTGAGACTGTATGTGTGTAATACGGCCTACTAAAAGATCTTCAATTTAGAATGGTCTCAGGTGACATAAACAGACATAAGACATCGCACAGCATTGCAAACGTCAGTATAATTAATGGCTAATGAGACCAAATGAAGCTCTCGTATTCACCAGTAATGTCACCAGCGTGTCACTGGCTCTCTACAGGCCGCACTACACAGACGTGAAGAAGGACTTTACTGATGCTTTGTAAACGTTAATAAGGGCAAAACAAGCCTTTGTTATAAAGCAGTGTATGATTAACAGTTCATCTCCTAAAGCGTTGTCCTCACTCCATACTAGGCTTCTCCATTTTTTAGTCTCTCCCCTCATTTATACAATTCATTAGTCTCTCATTCATACAAGTTACTGCATGGTGAGCACACAGTTCTGCAGATGTCCAACAAATGGCTCTTATCTACACAAGTTACTTCTCTGCATGGACTGGATTATCATCTCAGGCTGTCACATAACTTATTATGTCGTGCCCACGAATCACTGCTTTGCTGTTCAGAAGACTTCATAAGTCGTAAGTTATTAAAAAATTGTCTCAGCCCAAGTGCTACCATTATCCTGACCCTATAAACTTTCCTTTTAGGTATCTGCGCTGGCAATCAGAAGGTTGCTGGTTCAAATCCCGTAAATGCCAGAAGTGACTCTACTCTTTTGGGCCCTTGAGCAAGGCCCTTAGCCTGCCATTGCTCTGTCCTGGGTATGACGTTAACCTGCATCCAGACCTGCAAGCAGGTCCTCCAACTCACAGGGCTGGTGGTAGGATTGGCACTCCAGTCACCGTATAAAACCTCACACTGTTGCAGTGTGGTGTTGAGGTATCACCCGCTGTACTCGGGTCCCAATCCAGGTGGTTCATCGTGTGGTGAGTGCGACAATGTGCTATCATTGCATGCTCCCAACCTCTCTCATCTCTCTGGTTCTTCAGATTGCTATCTTCTTGCTCATTACTCCACATCAAGGCAAAGACATATTGTGTGGCATCCTTGCTTTGTTTCTTTCCCCTACATTTTTTCATTATTTTCTCCTCACACCTTTTTGTCATTTGCTCTGTTAACTTATTAATATTAGTTTTCCCAATATGCATCATGGTTGGGCATAAAACTCTCTTTCCAGGTCACACCTTTAATCATTCCTACCAGATGAAATGCTATGAAAATCCATTTGCTCTTTCCTAATTTGTTTCTCTTATTCCAAATTTGGTTCAATTTTGAATCACCCCATGGGATTAATAAACTTTATATATTCTATTTTTTGACAAGAACAAGCTTGCCAGTCCTATCAACCAAATTTCTCCAAAATAACATCAAGCTGGTTTTTGAAGGTTCCTAAAGTTCTACTCTCCACCACCACACTACTTCCTAACTAACTTTGCGCGTCTTTGTTTCTCTGTATGAAGAGAGCACATCTTCCGGTCTTCAAACAAAATCTAATATTTGATAAAGACTTACTTTATTTATGTCATTTCTTAAATGTGCTACAATTTCTAAGCAGTGTTGCGATTCTGAATTATACAACGTGTTTGCAGTAAAAAGTTGATACAAGCAATAACTACATGTAACTTGAAGGCGGCAATTACTTTTTCACATCATGCCATTTGATGTTACATTCATTTGTTTATTTCTTCATAACACTGACTAGATTGTCTCACTAGTGTAACTTACATTTTACTTCAGCATCACCCTTATGTTATGTATGGTGGGTAATAAATGGTGGCCATAACAATAACAAAAAGAATTGAGTTATTAATCTGCGCAAAGACATTTCAGCATCACAACTGCGTCACTTTAACCTCACAGGTTTCAGTACCCGCCATTTCATATTCCTTAATGATGACCTACCTGCTTCTCTGATTTTATGTGCGACGACCCGAGGTTTGGCTGTGCTAGTAGATGTTGCTGCAGAGGTGGTTGGTGGAGGAGGAGGAGGAGGAAGAGTCGTTGCAGGAGTTGTTGGTTTGGTGGTGCTGGTGGTCACTTCAGAGGTTGTTGGCTCCGGTGTTGTGGTTGTCTGCACAATTACTGCCACTGACGTAGCCTTGACGTCTTTCTGTACTGCTACAATAACAAAGAGAGCAATGGATTAAAGAAGTCCAGATAAACAGATTTTTTTTTTCTTTACACAGAAACCATTTCAGGTAAATTAACTAGACAAAATACACATTTATAGACACACAAAGTTAGTGACAACATTGTTGGCTACACCACCACTCATTCCGGGTGTGTGCAACCACTTAAAGTATTACCTTGTTCTGAGCTTTTCTCCAAAGTGGTCCCAGAATGCTTTGTGTTCTTTGTTTCCTGTTCCGATTTTTTGGGATCTGCATAAACAAAATGGGGATAGCTTATTACAAACAACTCAACACCACTAAAATATCACTGAAGATCAAAATCAAGTAGCAACTCCTAGCTGGCTATTGTGTTCATGCAATTCACTCATTTATTTTTAATCTGGAAAATATACTGCTCAAAAAAATTTAAGGATCTCTTTTTAATCCGAGTATAGCATCAAGTCAATGAACCTTCTGGGCTATTGATCTGGTCAGTTAAGTAGCAGAGGGGGTTGTTCATCAGTTTCAGCTGCTTTGGTGTTAATGAAATTAACAACAGGTGAACTAGAGGGGCAACAATGAGACGACCCCCAAAACAGGAATGGTCAGTGGCCTCCACCTGCTAAACATTTTTCCCTCCTCATCTTTTCTGACTGTTTTTTCACTCATTTTGCATTTAGCTATGGTCAGTGTCATTACTGGTAGCATGAGGCGATACCTGGACCCTACAGAGGTGGCACAGGTAGTCCAATTTCTCCAGGATGGCACATTAATATGTGCCATTGCCAGAAGGTTTGCTGTTTCTCCCAGCACAGTCTCAAAAGCATGGAGGAGATTCCAGGAGACAGGCAGTTACTCTAGGAGAGCTGGACAGGGCCGTAGAAGGTCCTTAACCCATCATCAGTGCTGGTATCTGCTCCTTTGGGCAAGGAGGAACAGGATGAGCACTGCCAGACCTCCATCAGGCCACTGGTGTGAATGTCTCTGACCAAACAATCAGAAACAGACTTCATGAGGGTGGCCTGAGGGCCTGACGTCCTCTAGTGGGCCCTGTGCTCACTGCCCGGCACCGTGGAGCTCAATTGGCATTTGCCATAGAATACCAGAATTGGCAGGTCCACCACTGGTGCCCTGTGCTTTTCACAGATGAGAGCAGAAAATGAAAGGGTCTGGAGAAGCCGTGGAGAACGTTATGCTGCCTGTAACATCATTCAGCATGACCGGTTTGGTGATGGGTCAGTGATGGTCAGGGGAGGCATATCCATGGAGGGACGCACAGATCTCTACAGGCTAGAGAACGGCACCTTGACTGCCATTAGGTATTGGGATGAAATCCTTGGATCCATTGTCAGACCCTATGCTGGTATAATGGGTCCTGGGTTCCTCCTGGTTCACGACAATGTCCGGCCTCATGTGGCGAGAGTATGCAGGCAGTTCCTGGAGGATGAAGGAATTAATACCATTGACTGGCCCCCACGCTCTCCTGACCTCAATCCAATAGAACATCTCTGGGAGATTATCTTTCGGCCCATCTGACACCACCAGGTTACACCTCAGACTGTCCAGGAGCTCAGTGATACCCTGGTCCAGATCTGGGAGGAGATCCCCCAGGACATCATCCATCGTCTCATTAGGAGCATGCAGACCCTAACCTGATGTTGTCAGGCATGCATACAAGCACGTGGGGGTTATACAAACTACTGGGTACGATTTGGAGTTGCTGCAAAATGGACTATTCACTTTTTTTTCACTTAGATTTTCAGGGTGTCTTTGAATTCAGCCCTCTGTAGGTTGATCGTTTTCATTACCATCAAACGATGTGGCATCTTTTTGTTCCTAACACATTACCCAGTCCATGTCAGTAGAGATATCCAGCAGGATTGTTTTCCCATTGAGATCTGATGTGTTTTCAAAGCGTTCCCTTAATTTTATGAGCAGTTTATAAAAAGGCAAGTAGGAAAAACATTTTACAAAAAAAGTGTAACACTTTAGTTTAGGTACTTCAAAAATGTGTCTATTACTCATTGACTGTTATGTAACACAACCTTAACAAAGGCTTCCTTTGTTCTTCATAACACTTCTAAAACATCAGTCGATGGGTTATTCATTTATGTGCTGTGTGGCGTACTGACATGCTGGTAAAATGATTTGTTAATATGAAGGATTCACAGGTCTTGTAATAAATAAATATGGAATATCAAGAGAAATGTGTCTCAGTGAAGCCACCTCAGACCACTCCAAAGTGAAGTTTTACTAGAAGGTCACATTGCAGAGGTGAATAAACACTTCACTGATGCTTTGTAAGTGTTATGAAGTTAAGAATAAATGAGAAATGGATGCAATTTTGCAGTCCCTAAACTACAGTGTTACCAAAAACAGAAAACTTTTACAAAACATGCATTTTAGAATAACGGACATAGTATTTTCCATACCAGTTTTCCCAGTTGAGGTTCTTGCAGAGACAAACTCGAGGACTGACGGATAGGTCACACCCTTTTTAGCCTTCCCCTCTGAGAAAGACAAAGACGAACAACAGAACCAGTGAGCACAGCATGGTGGTGGCAGTGGAGCGACTGAAGATGTTGTTGTCACCAACACGCCTCATCATTCAGTCATCACACTGTAACCTACAGCAGCACGCTTTACGTCAAGTGTGCCCGCCACTCTACAAAACCCCATTCACGGCAGTGAGATTGCATTGTGTGACTCCAACTAGCCACTCGGTCAGTCAAGGAACACCTTTAGTTTTGAGGCTGCATTGCAGAGATCACACAAAAAAGAAAAACACAACGACTGTGTTATAGCATCCCATCACTAATACCACTAATGCCAGCCACCCTTTTCTCCGTTTTTGCATTTGCTTTTCTTTTACCCACAACACTGAAGCAGATGGATGTTTATTAATTTATTTATTTCATCACTGGGTCACAGGAGCTGAGCCAGCAGAGACATGGCATGCCAGTCAAATGCAGGACACGTCCAAACTCACAAAGGCCCACACTTCACATTGCCAATGGACCTGCGCTACATATCTGAGAGAGACAAACTGGGTACCTGGGGGTAGAAAGAGTCCCAGAAAACAGCAGCCGTGGCCAGTTTGGGGGTCAAATGCAGGCTAAACATTATAGGGGTATACAACACCACCAGAAAATATTCAGACCATTTCAATTTTTGTTTGTTTTTTTTTCACATTTTGTTATGTTGCAGCATTGTGCTAAAATCTCTTAAATTAATTTTTTCCAGTGTCAAGCAGCACTCAACACCATAGATTGGAAACAGGATTTGAGGAGTTTTTGCAAATGTATCAAAAACACAAAACTGAAATCTCATGTTGACACATGCATGCAGTCCCTTTGCTGTGGCAGTTGTCAATCTATTAACCTCTGTCAAGATGTTTCTACACCTTGTTTGGAGTCCACTTGTGGTCCATTCAATTGATTAGAAAAGGCACACAAACTGTCTATGGAAGGTCCTACAGCTGACAATGTGCCTCTGAGCAAACACCAAGCCATGATAGAGTGAGGTTGGGAGAATACACTGATACAGCATATTGCGCTGCCCACCACACGACAGACCACCTCAGGATCCCAAATTAGGACCCGAGTGCAGCCATGCAACATGTCAGCACCACACAAGTGTGAATGGAGTGGAGCAGTGTTGAGTTGTTTTTTTTTGTTTTTAAACAGTGGAGGACCTGCTTGTAGGGCTAGTGGTAGGTTAACGTCATAGCTGGGAAGGAGCAATGGAAGGTTAAGGGGCCTTTGCTCAAGGGCCCAATGGAGTGGAATCAATTTATGGGATTTGAACTGGAAACCTTCCCATTTCCATTGCAGATCCCGAGCCTCAGAGCCACCACTCCACCTCACAAGCCATGAGGTCGAAGGAATTGCCTATAGAGCTTAGAGACAGGATTGGGTTGAAGCAGAGATCTGGGAAAGCTTACCAAAAAGTTTCTGCTGAATTGATGGTTCTCAAGAGCACAGTGACCTTCATAGTTCTTAAATGGAAGAAGTTTCAAATAACCACAACTCTTCCTAGAGCTGCCTACCTGGGTGAACTGGGCAATCAGGGGAGAAGGGCTTCAGTAAGAAAGGTAACCAAGAATCTGATGTTCTGTCTGGCTGAGTTCCCGAGAAACATCAAAAAAAAAAAAAAAAAAACCCAATTGTTACTGCAATACTCCACTAATTTGGGCTTTACAGTCAGATGGCATTTAAAAGTCCACTTCGGGTTCACAAAAATGCACCTAAAGAACTCTGGTTGTGAGAAGCAAGATTCTCTGGTCTAATGAAACTAACATTGAACTGTTTAGTGACAATTTCAAGCATCCAATCTGGAGGAAATGAGGCACTCCTCATCTTCTGCACAATACCATTCAAATGGCAAAGTATGCTGCTGGTAGCATTGTTCTGTGGTGTCATTTTCAGTGGCAGGCATTGAGAGACTCGATAGGCATGAGGGACAGTTCAACAGAGCAAAGTGCAGACATATACTTAATGAAAACCTGCTCTAGCAGGGCACCAGACCTTTGACTGGGCTGAAAGTTCACTTACTAACAGGGCAATAACCCTGAGCAAAAAACAAAGGCAACACCGTAGGCAGCTTATGGACAATTTTGTGAATGTTTCTGAGAGGCCCAGCCAGATCTTGGACTTGAATGTCACTGGCGGGACCTGAAAAACAGTTGTCCGCTGATGGTGTCATATCCAACCTGACAGAGCTTGAGATGATTTACAGAAATGAACAGCACAAAATCCCCAAATCCATGTGAGCAAAGCTTGTCATGTTAAACTCAAAGATTCACCAGGCTATCCTCACTGCCAAATTGTTATGAACTTGAGAGTTCTTGAGAGTTAAGTACCAAACAGCACACAAAAATGCTCATGGCTAGGGGGACACTGTCAACCCCGGCTAGTCAAATGAATGTCTAACAAGAAATCTATATACATAAAAAGATGTATTTATATAAAATTCTCTGCAGCACAAAAATAAGCTCTGAAGAACACAAAGCAAAAATAAACATAGTCCTAATACAAAATCCAAGAGGTCAAAAGTCAAAAACAGAGCAAAAGGTCACAAAAATCCAGTGTATCACAAAAGCACAATAAGAATCACAAATCCAACTAAACTCACCACACCACAAGCCCATTCACAATGAACCGCAGGGGACTGTGGCCTATCCTTGGCCTTTATAAGGTGGAGGGTAGAGGGCCCCCACCTCCTGGTGGACCTCCCACAAAACACACACACAGAAAAAAACACACACAGATATTTAATTGCCGAACTTATTAAAACAAATGAAGGAATCAAAAATGAAGAATAAAGACCTGTAAAGGCGTTTGAGCCCCAGCCTGGGGAGGAACACTGGAACACTGGCTGAAATGCAACACAACAGAAGCTTCATCCAAGTGCTCAGTAAATGGTCTGAATACTTGTATCAGTGTGACATTTGTTTTTTTACTTTTCATAAATCTTCATAAATTCATGCGATCCTGTTTTTGCTTTGTCATTATGGGGTGTTGATTGTTGTTTGATGATGAAAAAAATTAATTTAAATAATTTTAATACAAGGCTGACATATTGCAAAATGTGTACAAAGTAAAAGGGTCTGCACACTTTGTGAAGGCACTCTAAGGTCATCTTGTCACGTACACAGAGTGTAGCGAGTGTCACCTCAGCAGAAGTTAAAATGGTCCGGCAAAGAGAGAACCCAGAACCCTTGGCTCTGTTAGGCAATGGTACGATTGTAGCACCAACGTCTTAATCCTCCAGTCTATGAATGTGATGAACCTGCATCTTCATTGCAAAGACACATAAGATCACAAACTATTTCAGAAGAACAGAGAAAGAGGTAGCTACTAACCTTGAACTGGATGCCAGTCTGTTGTACAACACACTCAGTAGCAAACCTGGAATGCAGATCTTTAAGATCTGGGTGGATTGCAGCATACGCAGAGAAGAACAATGAGGAAATGAGGAGAATGAACAGACTACTGTAACTACAGGCAGTAATAACGCCAAGAGCTGCCTGTCCTAACCATCTTCAGTGTCAACAGCCATCAAACTGCGGCCATTTTGACAACAGGAAGACAATGTGACCTCGTCTAGTCAATCACAAGAAGCCATCCCCGTTTCATGCCTCCAGGCAGCACAAACGCGCTGGCACTTAGACAGCACAACGGGGCAGTAGAGGCATGTCAGACTGGTCGCCTTTTGGCCTCTGATCCTGGGACAGAGTGCCTTACATTAGGTGTGTTTGCTCCTCTGTGATTTTCAACTCTGGCATCTTTCAAAGAAAAGCTTGGCTGACAGCCATTAAGATGTACCTGCTACTATGAACGACTCGCGCCATTTGGGAAGAGACAAGGATCGGACCCCATTGGAGAAACTGCCCCTGTAGGCGGCCTGGCCTGCCACCTTCCTCACGAGGATCTTCCCTCCAGCATTAGATATTATTCCACTGCAAAATAAATGCATAAATAAAAATAGTAATTAAAGCCAAACCGTACTGCCATGGAAATCTAAAAATGAAAAATGTGAAAAATTATGCCAGAAAAATTCAACTAAAATTAATACATTTAAGCAAACATAAAAAAAAGGTAAAATTAAAATAAAAAAAAAATCATGAATTAAAAACTAAAGAGTACATTTATGGAACCTCTATAATATGCAAAATGGAAAAAATTATTTTAAGTTGAATTCAACTAAAATTACTAAATGCATTATATATAAAAAATTTTAAAAACATATATTAATTAAAACCAAACGGTATTGCTATGGAACATCTAAATTTGTAAAATGTAAAAAAAGTATATTAAAAATGCAACTAAAATTAATAGTTATTTAAATATGTAAAAAAAATTGTAAAACTAAAATAAATAAAAAATACTAAATTAAACTTGTGATCTAATTGCAAAATTAAAATAAAAATATTAATTAAAAGAAAAGGGTACTGCAATGGAACATCTAAATAAGTAAAATGTAAAAAATAGAACAAAAATTAAACTAAAATGAATAGATTTAATTAAATATGCAAATGTGTAACTAAACGACAACATTAAAGTAAATAAAACCAAGAGGTATTACTAAGGAGCATCTAAATTTGCAAAAGGTAAAAAAAAATACATATAAAAATACAACTAAAACTAATACATTTAATTAAATAAGAAAAATGTCAAAAATAAAATAAATAAAAAGTAATTTAAACCAAAGGGTACTGTAAATGAAAAAAATTATATTAAGAAAAATTAAACTAAAAGTAAACAATGTAATTATATATGCGAATATGTAAATAGATGTCAAAATTAAAACAAACACAAATATTGATTAGAACCAAACAGTACTAATATGGAACATCCAAATATGCAAAATATAAAAAAATCATATTAAAAACTTTCAACTAAAATGAATACATTTATTTAAATGTGTAAATATGTAAACATACAAAAGGGGCACAAATGAAATTAAAAGCAGGTAAATAAATGATGAAATCCAAATTACGCCTGATGGGTTCTGTCATGGAACCCCCAAATATGTAAAATATTACAGCGTCCACATACCGTGGACCCCCGATGTTTGGCGCCATGCTGAGGCGAGTGTTCGGGTTTCCGAGTTTCACCGAACTCAACTACCGAGCAGGCGCTTTGGGACTAAAATCTGCCCGCTGCCCTTCCGGTAGTGTGTGTGCACTGCAGTCACAGCAGTTCATCTTCTGGCCTTAAGGAATACTCCACCCAAATATGAAACATTATATGTTACCTATCCTGTGTAGTTTGCAGTGATGGCCGAGAAAAATTGTAATATCATGTTTTTATTTAGAACAGCATAACAAAAGTTTCTGCTAGAACAAAACCCAATGGTGACAAAAATTATTGAAGGCGTTTCATGTTACTTGTATCACATAATCGGGACATCACATTGTCCAGTCAGCTCATGTATGCTTACAGTGGGCAAAACACGTACAGTTTTGCTATAATCTAGTTAAAGAAATAAGTCTGGAAGCTGAAAGTATTCGACAAACAGGAAGCCCCTTCACATGGAATCAAGCCTTTGAAATGAAGACCCGCCAGCCCCCACCCCTCCTATTCACTGGTCAAGGGCCCTGTCTTCAGTTCAAAAGTGCAATCCCATGTGAATAACCCGTGTAAGCATTCAACTGGATGACTTAATGTATGGATTATGTGACATGAGTAGCGTGGACTTTTTTCCTGGATATTTTTGATTTTGTTTGAGGTTGCTCACCATTGGATCCCATTCTTCTAGGAAAACATAAGATTAAAAATTTTTCTCAACCATCGCTACGAACTGCTTCAGGTAAGTAACATATAATAATGTCCTTTTCAGCTGGAATATTCATCATTTCCTCCTCTGACAGCTATTTTAAGATTTATAAAAGAGAAGTCCATTAAAATTTTTTGAAGAGTCATTGAAGCTCATGGCCTGTAAATTGTTACATGGACTGTTTATTATTGATGTTCACTTAGCTGAGATCTGTGGATGCTAAGGCTTGCACAGCGTGGCCCTGATGACTCGGGTGGTGCCATTTCAGCAGGGATTTAACATTCACTGGTTAACCACAGGAATGCAAAGGCTTAGAGACCCAGCTGTTCCCAAGATGGAATGAGCGTCTGCCCTGCCTGTGGTGGCAGAGCTTTTATGCCCGTCCAATATGAAACTGCCCACAGATTTCAGGAGAATCCATACTTGTATCAGCAGTAAACCCGGCCATGAACGCACTGCAGCTGAAACCATAAAATCCACACCTAAACCAGTGCAGGGTTGAGAAGGGTCCGAGTTTATGCGGGGAACAGTCCTGGGCAAGACGGCAGGCAATCTGTACCCACTAGAGCACACACTCCTGAAAGTTCCGCTTCTCTAACCTGCAGATAATGTGGTAGGGAGAAATCAGAGACACAGAACTCCACACAGATGACGACCAGGAGGAGGAGGAGAAGGAGCGTTTGAACACAGGATGCTGGATCCATGAGGAGGCAGCAGCAGCACTAATCACTGTGCCACTAAACTGCCCAAAATCAAAAAGATCTTATCAAGTGCTACCACAACTGAGAATGTCACTGGCACATATGGCAGTACTATAAGGAGCTCATCCCTAAAAAGTGCTATAGGTGATACTCAAGCAATCAGCAAGTATCTTAACATGACTTGACACACAGGCAGGCCAGTCAGTGTTCAGCACATGAGATATGAGTGACATAAACATTTAAGAGTCAATGAGAGTCCTACAACAGCAGCCCCAAACAGCGACTGCAGCTCTGTAACAACTCAAGGTCTGCTGCCCACGTTTTTATTTGTGAATTCATTGAAGGCTGCTACATGAACCTCAAACACTCTGGGAATGACCTCCCATTTAAATGATGTGTCTTGGAATCCACACACTTAACCTTCAAGCAGCTAATTCAGGAATAAGGTCATAGTTACAAGTCAAGAGCCACATTGGTTAGGTAGACGGACAAAATAGAGCCTTTACTCCTTCTACACTGACCCACTCCTATGAGGTTTGGTCAGATTAGACACTTATGCAAATGAATAAACATACAAGACCTGTGGACTGCTGCGTTACAAACACTGGAGATGGAGGCATAGATATCAGTGCCATACACCGGCTCTTTTGTCTCCAGGCATCCTGCTGGGCACTTGGCCAGAAATTCTGGGAGGCTGATCTTCCCAGCTCGGACATCGCAGTCTATCTGAGGTATGTCTGTGAAGACAAAGGAAGCAAATACATAAAATAACCACACTTGACTCCACAAGATGAGGTGCATGGTGAGCAAGAACTCAAGCCCACCATTTGAATTGGTCCCACCGGCGCTCAGGAGTTTGATCAAATTCTGAAGTTGTGCTGGAGTTGGACAGGAGCTCTCATAGTGAGAGGTGAATATTTTACTGGGCTCTCCTTCCATTGGTTTGAAGATGGCTGGCAGTGTTTACGTAAACCACTTTAGGAAGTTCTGAACCATTAAGGCTACTACAATCTGCTCTAAAACTATTGGAACAGCAGCACTTTTTGTTATACACTGGAGACATCTGGATTTGAGCTCTAAAGATGAATACAAGACAACAGCTCAGAATTGCAGCTTTTACTTCCTGCAATTGTCAACCGGATGTGTAAAATAGTTTAGAAGATGACACCTTTTGTAGCAGACTACAACATTTTTTTAGGTGAGCAAAAGTATAGATCCCTTGAGACTGAAAGGGGTTTCTCATTCCCAAGGCATGTCCTGTTATGCCAGGCATACACCGGGAGCTTTTGGCCTGATTTGTAGTCGCCAACTGCAGCCTCGCCATTGTTTTTGTGCAAAGTATGAAAGGGTTGTGGTGCCTGAAGTTATCGTACGGTCGCATCAGGAATTTGTGTGAGCAGTCTCATGAGTCGATTTTCCGATGTTGCCATCAGATTCCATTGTGCATCTGTCCTGGCTCGGAAATGGGTAACTCATTTTTTTGAAGGTGCGTGAAACAAAACAAAACAAAACAAATAGAAAACCGAGATGATTGGCAAGAATCAACGTCAAAACCAGGCAAGGCATGAAAACTGGTTAGCAAAAAGAGTGCTTTTTTAGTGTTTAAAGGACTTATCTGCAGATCGGAAATAGATTGGTGCCATTGCTGACCTTCCATCTCGTTGTGCTGATGAACTTGAGGTCATGACCCCATAGACCACACCCCTAGAAATGTGGGTTGCGATCCTAACAACACTTACGCAAAATGGCACGGAATACAGAAAAAGCAATAGGACTCCAAAATTGATCACGACAGTATCGACTGCAGTGTATTATACATTGGGTATTGCCGTTGTTATGCTCATTTTCACGTTTGTGACTTCAAAAAAATCTAAATATCTTATAGCAACACAACTAAATGGCAAAAAGCGTCTTAGGTAATGTTTACTGGATGAACTCGAAAATAAACACACACAACAGTAAATTAAGAAAGGCTACCTACCTCTAATTCTCTCTGCAAACCAGACAGACTTGTCCGCACCTCTACTGTATGCATGGCCAGTTACTGTAAGCCTTTGTACTTTTTCACAGCACAGTACGGCTAGAGTGAGGAATGCAGCTCTCTTTGTTGACAATTTGAGAAGTCTGTAGCCATCATGTTTTTATGAATGGGTAAAACTGAATCTGAATATCCTTCGGAGTCCAGTTAAACCAATCATTAAGAAATGGAAAAAGCATGGAAGAGCTGTAAATCTGCCTACAGCACAAAAGACTAAGACGGCCACCAAAGAACCTCTGAGCACTCTGAAGGAGTTACAAGCTGCCATGTTAGATGACTTGGTATGTCTAACCTGTCCTGCTGAATGAGTGAGGCTGCTGCTGTGAAATGGATCTTGTTTTATTCCTAATGGCTGTATTGTTTGGTTTGGGCAAGAAAATAGGTATATGGATGGATGGATGAATAATTGAGAACTGGAGCCATCGCCAAGCTTTTTTGAGGAGGACAAGAAATGGAAGTGGACATCACAACACACTGTGGTGTGCTCAGGTCCCAGCTCCATCATTCTGCCCAACTGGTTATTTCCCAGGTAGCCCAGCTCCTCTTAAATCTTAAAAGATGTGCAGGTTAGGCTGATTGGCATTCAAAGATTGAGGTTTGGTAGTCAGAGGAGAGGCTGTGACTGCACACTGTGATGGACTGGCACCCCAGCCAAGATTGGTTCCTCCCTATGTGTTGTGGTGTGAAATTTTGCATATAAGTTAATAAATATTTTGTATGTCTTTATTTGTATGGTTACACCCCCTTTTAGGACTGAGTCTCTTTGTAATTTTATGACATTGTTAGGGAAGAGCCTCAAACCAGTTTGGCAAGTGATTCTCTGCAGGACTCTCTCAATCAACCCACACAGGAAAACCAAATTACTTAAATGGTAAACATCAGCTTAACAAATGGTTTAGGGAGCAGGTGTGAAAGTTATTGTGTGTCCCCATTGGTCTGAAGTATGGCTGTTTGGAATTGGCTTGTATCAGAAGCCTTTAAGTAATGTGATGCCCTATTGGCTGTAGGGTTTGGACAGAGAGTCTATAAATTTGCTTGTTCTAAACCCGCCCACCACTCCCCCCCCACCCCCCCATATTAATAATACAAAAAGGTAAATTAGAGTAATATATTACTCTACCAAGACAAAACACTATGCCACCAGCTCTGGCTCTTGGTAAAGTGAGGAGTGGTATGATGGCACAGTGTTTAAAAGTGCTGCCTCACACCTCCCGGAACCTGGGCTCATCTCTTGGCCTGGTCACTGTGACTTTCTCTCTGGATTTTCCCCAGGCACTCAAGCATCCTCCCTCATATTAAGGTGATTTGGAGATTATAAATTGGCCCCACACAGTCTGCATGTTAGGGCTCTGCAGTGGACAACCATACTATCCAAGGCAGCTTCAAACCCTCGCGCCTGATGCTTTAAGAACAAGCCAAGGCTCTCCACAGTGCTTTACTGACCACCTGGTCCAGATGACTTCACAGTTATACCTAAAATTCCGAAACCCGCTTATCTGACTCATGTGGCAGCATTGTACATAACGCAAGGTCCAGTAAGGGCACGGAGATGTGGTTGGAAGCTTAAGAACATATTTTGCACAAATGTTAGAAGGTTTTTCTGTACGCAAAGAACCCACAACCTCATGGAATAAATTACAAAGTCGAGAGGTGGAGCAGAACCTTCAGATCTCAACTTCATTTATTTTGGACAATCTAGGTGAAAAGGATGGATGAGCTTGTTGGGCTGAACAGCCTGTCCTCGTCACAATTGTTGGAACATTCAGCCCCAGCTGGGGTGCCAGTACATCACAGTGAAAAAATTCAAATATTAACAAAACAAACAAAAACACTTTTAAAACACATAAAACCCACTTTTGTACTTACTTTGCTTTGGCTTTTTACTCTTTTGTCCATTTTCCTTTGCACCCTCACCATACATCAACACCAAAACTAGAAAGAGAGAAAAAGAATTAAAACACATATAATTTAAATAAGGTTTTCTATGAAAGTGCGTCAAAGGACCCAGTCTGGAAAAAGAGTTTTCTTCCTGAACACTTTTGGGTGTATCTTATGGATGTTGGCCTGCTGATCACAATCCTGTTATATAGTATTCTTTTGCAATTGCCAATTTTATGATGTACACACATAGTACATTAACTACAACTTGAACACCTGTGGTCACTGAAAGACGAGGAGCCACAACTAGGAATGCAGCTCGGATGGACTGAGTACCGTGAATGGGACAGCCAATTCAGAGAGTCCCTTTACATTAAAAAGATCTGGCCGCTCTGTAAGAGCAGAATAGTGGGCCTCATAAACCACAAAGATAGCTTGGCTTCCTCTCAATATAAAAGTTGGACTGATTAAAAATTTGAAATTGTGGCCAAATATGTGGTTAGAAAATAAACAAATAGTTTATTTCATTGAGCTTACAGTTCCATGGGAAGGGTCATTAGAAGAAGCACATGAAAGAAAGAAATTGAAGTATGCAGATTTGGCAGCTAAAGCTAAATTGAAAGGTTGGGTTACGCAAGTGCGAGTTGCTGCGGCTTCATAGCAAAATCAGGGACATCACTAACAGGAAAATTCGGCTTTTCATCAGGTCAGCTTAAGAAAGAGATGTAGAAACTGAGTAATGTAGTCGAAGAAGTGAGCCACTGGATATGGGTAAGGCAGCATAATACAGAGTGGAGAAAAGACTATTAGGTTTTTTTTATTAAATGTATGTTTTTGCTGTACAGTATTTTAGAGGTTAACAGTATGTCAAAATAGCTATGGGTTTTACAATATGCTTTGGGTATTTTACTATTATTTAAGAGTATGTTAAGATAGTGATAATTAGCTATGATTTTTAAGGGACATGGTGAATGTGTGTTGTGTGACATACAATTTTATGATTTATTTATTAATTATAGGTTTTAACTTATTGAGTAGTAGTAAGACCGTTTTAAATAATACATGTGAGTCCAGCACGACTCCAATCTGAGTTCACCTCATTGTACAAGCCTGTTTTGTGTGACTCCAACTGGAGTTTCTCTCCGAGGTCGGCGGAGCAGACTCGTATGGGAATAAGTGGATTTATTTGTTGGTTTTATTATTTTGTAATACTGTTTTTAGATTATTTTAGTAAAATTAAAACTAAGGGAGATGTATAGAATTGGCTGGGCTTCTGTCATCAGGAAAGGATGGGGCGTGTATAAGACGTTACACGCACTGTTAAAACCTTCTCGGTGTCTTGGGCCTTATATTCTATGAAATACCAATTGAGAGAAGGGGGCCCCACCTGATGACCTCGGAGATTCTCCTGTGAGACAGATGGTCAACCAAATCTCAAAGCGATCATAAACAACAGCCACAAGGAAGATTTAGTACACTTATAGTTCCATTAGGATAAGGTGGGGAGGGATCCGTCCGAGTCACATGTTTGGTTAAATGCACTATGTGATTAACTGATTATGGAAGTGATGAACAAAGACTCTAAAGGATTTTGATATTTGAGACAGATTTTTTGACAAATTACGGATGCCAAGATTAAGGAAGGAATTTTTGTTGGTCCACAAATCAGACATGTCATCAATGACAAGCAATTCAAAGATGTGCTAGTAGGCCCAGTGGAAATCACATGGAAGGCATTCTCGGAAGTTGTTAAGAGTTTTTTTGTCACCTCCAAACTAGCTAGCTGGTTGACCACGTACCTCAAGCATCCATGTCCATATTTTGTTGATTTTCGTCTTCTCTTCATGCAAAACTTGAATGTATGAAAAATTTTATGAAAGCGATGAACAAGAAAAAGTGAAAGATTTCGATTTTTGAGACTGATGTTTCCATGAATAACTGATGCCAAGATTAAAGAAGATATTTTTGTTGGTCCACATACCAGACACATTACCAAAGAGAAGCAATCTGCTCATGAGGTTGGAGGTTGGTGTGCTACATAAACCACAAAGATAGTTTGGCTTCCTCTCCATATAAAACTTGACTGATTAAAAATTTTATGGAAGCAATTAACAAGGATGCTCAAGGATTTTGATATTTGAGACAGATGTTTCAACAAATAACTGATGCCATGACTGAAGAAGGAATTTTTCTGGGTCACCAAATCAATACACATCATCAGTGCCTGGTGCCTCGGCGATCTGTTAGTGCAGCCTGAGGAAATTGCATGGACGGCGTTCAGCAATGCTGTTGGCATTTACAGAGCACCAAGCTACATCCAGCTGGTTGACAACATACTACAAGGCTACAAATCTGTGAAGTGCAACATGATCCTAAAGGTTCACTTTCTGCATTCACACTTGGACTTCTTCCCTGTTATTCTTGGTGCAGTCATGATGAACATGGTGAAAATTTCAAACAACACATTGCAGTGATAGAGAAGCAAGATCAAGTCTAGTGAAATTCATCGATGCTGGCCATCTCTTTTTGGACACTGAAATGACTTCTTTCCATGTTTCATCATGCACTATTTGGTTTAATAAAAATTTGACAGACTGAAAATAATCTGTTTTAGGCTTCATATCATTTAGATGATATTCTTGGAAAGAAAAAAAATCTAATTCAGTTAGAATCACATGCCACACCTACACCTACTCATCATTGTATGAATCCAATCAATAGAGATGTTTGTTCTTTAGTCTGGTGACACATCGTGCCACCACTGTGCCCATTCTGTGTTATATGCAGGCAGTTATGTTTACATGCTTGTTCTTAAGACTCTCACAGGTTTCATTTTTTTACATTTGCTATGATGTTTTTATTTAGCTGCTCAGCGGGGATTGTAAATAGCTACATGCTATTAATTATGATACATAAAACAAAGATTAATTGAATATTCAGAATATTTTAGATTTTCATGTTGCAAAGAAAACAGAAATTTCTGCTCAGTGTACCTGAGTGTGGAGTGGTGGCTCAGAGGCTAAGGATCTGCGGCGGCAATCAGAAGGTTACCGTTTCAAATCCCGTAAATCGTCAGAAGTGACTCTACTCTGTTGGACCCTTGAGCAAATGCCCTTTGTTCTGTCCTGGGTATGACGTTAATCTGCATCCAGCCCTGCAAGCAGGTCCTCAAACTTGGGGGTTGGAGGTTGCTGGCACACTGTTCTAGATGGGTGCTGAGGTGTCACTCATCCTCACAAGTGGTGCAGCGGTAGTACTGCTGCTTTGTAGTAAGGAGATTGTGGGAGATTGTGGGGTCACTTCCTGGGTCCTCCCTGTGTGGAGAGCGCTTTGAGTAGTGAGAAAGTGCTATATAAATATAAAGAATTTATTTATTGCACAGCTGCACTCAGGTCCCAATCTGGGTGGTTCGCTGTGTGGTGGGTGCAGCAACGTGCTGTATCAGCGCATGCTCCCAACTTCTCTATACCTCATCAGCTATGCCACAAATTGCATTGCTTCAATTCATAAGGGAGGCTGATCCAACCTGGGTCTCTAACTTACTGTGTACCCCTGACTAAGCAACATTAACCAGCCAGTCCTCGAGTCATAAAAATCATTTAAACCATTAATATTATAGGCCTGAACTTGCAAGGTGCTATTTAAAGTGTTGTTAGTTAAGGAAGGTCCCACATTAGCATTCATAGAAAATTAAAGGGATTACCGAAGAAGACCACTCCCAGAGTTGACTTGCTCATGGTGGATGTGTTCACAGCATTCAACGTGATGACAGTTCAGCCTCGTGCTGTCACAGCTACGGAGAAAAAAAAAGAAAATGTCATATTTTACCTGGCAACATTTTCAACATACATAATGCAAGACTTGTACAGAACCAGTCCTCTAACTTGTGTGTCTAGATGATATTGAAAGTCCATCTCTAAAATCTAAGTGACTGGATTTCAGCGTCCCACAGACGCCAAAGGGGAGGCCTGAGCCAGTATTAGCGGTTGACATGCGCCTGTTGGTGGACGTCTCATCTTGCTGCAAGGATCCCATAGGGGGTAAGCAGAGGAGACGTCGGTTTTAAGAGGGAAGCACTGTGGCTCACAATTGGACAGATTTGGCCTGGACTTTTAACCTCATTTTAAGTACTGTTTAATGAATTATTGGATTTTAACCTCCACTGATTCACCTGTTGTTATTGAGGATTTGACTGCACAAGTTTTGCACTTTTTGAACCCCTGTTTGTCTGATGAGTTTTTTGTAATAAAAGTACTACCACTTGCTGTACTGTGTGTCCTCATTGCCCGGCTCATCCTCAGTTACCTCATCGACTGTTCTGGGCTCAAGCTGTCACAGGACATGGAGCCAACCTGGACCATCGCAGAGAGGCGTCATGTCTCAGCCATAGTCCTTCCCCTCGCTGGGGTTGAAAGTCATGTTTCATGTCTCTTTTGTTAATTTTTGATACTTTTGTTGCTCATGTGCGCCGTTCTTTTTTTGGTTTTGTCTATGTAATTAAGCTGCCTTTGTTATGTTCCAATTGTTTTGTGGGTGGTCCCCCAAGAGGCGGGGCCACCTGCTAATTACCATCAGTAACTCTCCTCCACCCAGTAGAATCACAGGGTCTCCCACACTTCCTAGCAGTTCATTTCAAATTTGCTGGTGGGATTACTTGTGCCTTAATCTGTGCTTTTGTGAATTTCTGGGTTTTTGACCTGTTTGGTCTGTTTTTGACCTTGCTCTGGATTTCTGTATTTGAAACTTGTTCACCCGGATTGCATTTTGTTTTAAGGTGACTCAATTTTGCTTTTGTGCTCTATGGAGTTGCTTTTGCTTCAGAGCATTTTTGTGGAAATAAACTTTTATTTAATAAAATTGTGGGTTCACTAACAGTATCACTTTGCAGCAATCTTAGGTATTAAAGAGGAACTTCATATCTTTATGCACCAAAGCTTAAAGAAAATGTCAGAAATCAGTCCTGTCTGGCCCAGTCTTTCTTTTATATAGAAAGGATGGAATTTATAGCTTATTGCATTCCCTTCACTGCTGGTTAGAATCCAAATAAAAATTAAAGCATAGCCTTTGTGAACAATTAGAATAATTTTTGTAAAAGCAAATTAAGTAAAAATTCATTTATAAAGCATCTATCACAGACAGAAGTCAGAAAGTGCTGAACAATAAAACACAGAATAAAATGCAATATCAAAAGAAAATACAAAACAAGGACCACATAAAACACCCATAGATGGCAACGCTACTCAAATTCACACTTTAGCAGAATCTATTGATCAGTTTATCTCAATGTCAGTGGAGGACTGTTCTATAACCCTGAAGGAACGGCTTGAAATGTGCAATCCCCATGTGTCTTTAATTTGGTACAAGGAACTGTAAGGAGATCTAACCGAGAAGATCTAAGAGCATGGCCTTACGTTTAGATTTAGTCCTTAGACTTAAATTTTTCAATAGAGATGGAAGGAGATATTTAGTTTTATCCCAAAATATGGCAGCAGAACAGCCTTACTAACTGACCAGAGCACAGCCCAGGCCCCAGCCTTATGATCCTAAATCACAGGCTGTTGTTTATCCCACCCGTTGTTATCCTATAGCTGCTACTCAGAATCCTTGTTCTGGGGCATCTTATATATTTAGCATTGAAGCAAAATATAAATCCCTTGATAACCAAAGAATAAAGAAAATTATTAGACCAAGCATTAAAAATCAGATCCTCCACTGGAGATACCTTTATTATTAATTTAATTCAAATTTAAACAAAAAATACATCACCAGTACACAAACATTCTTGCAGTTAACAACGCTTCTTACTACACTTTCACTATCTTAGAAATAATTATGTCGGTAAAACGAAGCAGCTTTAAGTACAAAATCTGATTTGCATCTTATTACTGAAACCTGGCTTTAGTAAATCTGACTCTGTTCCTTTGGCCAGGGCTTCACCAAATGGTTATACATTCCTTTGTAAATCAAGAGACATTGAGAGGCCTTGAGATAAGTCTGTTAGGCGAGTTCACATCCTTTGAGGCACTTGTATTACTGTAGATATTGAAACAGACTCTAGCACAATTGTAGTGCTAGTCTACAGGCCACCAGGGACATATTCAATGTTCATGACTGAATCTGGTGGCCTTTAATCTGATTTTGCCATAAATAATGACCATGTGAGATAATGACCATTTATGTAGCATTTATGCAGTGTTGATGGGGGATTTTATATACACATTGATGTGGAAACTGACACTTTCATCAAATGTTTTACTTACATGTTAAACTCAATAGGGGTTTGCCAGATTGTCAACGACGCAACTCATAGTTATAACTACACATTAGAGCTAAATATTCTGATCACTACTTAATTACACTTGACTCGGTTTTGCCATTACCAGTATACACACTGATCACAGCAAGGACACATTTAGATTTAATTTTGATTCAAAATTTGTAGATGTTTTCAGAAAGCATAATTGTGGAAAACAAATTGGATCAGCAAACATCAAATTATAATGTGACTTTGAAAGAGGCTTTGGATACAGTAGTTCACATCAAAACAAAGTGATTAAAATGCATAGAAACTTCCCCTGGTTTAATAAGAATACTTGAGCTCTTATATTTGAGTTTTAAAAACTGGAATGTAAATGGAGAGCAACAGAGCTGCAGATGTTATGTGGACAGAGAGTGGTAAAAAGCTTTAAAAAAAGCTGAATTTATAGCGTACTTTGGCTACTATTCTAGATTAATAGATAACAATAATACTGTAATTGTGGTGTACTGTTTAGAACAGTGGTAAATCTAACAATTTGGAATTCTAAACTACACTAAAAATGCCTACAGTCATTAGTAGTGGACGTCTTTGATGAAAAATTGACAGTTTAAGATCCTTGCAAACTTAGATTAGCAAACCCTGTGCACCACTTTAATAATTTAAATTTGTTGAGAAAACAAGAAGCCATAACTTTAATTTCTAAAATAAAATCTACTATTTGTTCCTTAGACCAGTCCTAACATAACTAGTATAAAGCTCAATGAATGTTCTGGCAGCACCCATTCTTAGCATTAGCAATAATCAGTACTGAATTGTGTAGTTCCTAAAAGTGTCAGTTATCCGACCATTACTTAAAAAACCAGAGCTAGACTCACATACACTTAATAATTATAGACTAATTTCAAATGTACCATTTCTCTCTAAAATACTTTAAAAAGTAGTCACCACTCAGCTTCACTCTCACCTTACAATGCATTTGAGAAATTCCAGTCTGGATTCCTCATCGGTCATATAACTGAAACAGCACTAACCTGCACTGTAAATGGCATTTTAATATTCTCAGATGAAGGACATTTCAAAGTAGTTATGTTGATAGATTTCAGCACAGAGTTCGACACCATTGATCATTCTATTTTATTATACAAGCTGGACAATTCAATCGGTTTCACAGGCAAGGTGCTTTCCTGGTTTACATCTTATTTATCAAATCAATTTCAGTATGTACAGAAATGTGCGGACAGGACTTTATCATAATACTCAGAATTTAAATATGGTGTCCCACAAGGCTCAGTGTCACAACCTTTACTGATTTCACTTTACTTTAATTTTCACTTATATGCAGATGACACCCAATTATATAAGTTACATTTCTCAGATGCCGTCCCTAATTAACTGTGTCAGTAAGTTAAGAGAGTGGATGGATGAGAACTATTTGTCCATGAATACAAAAAAAACAAAAACAGAAATAAATGTTATTTATAGGGGGAAATGATGCTGACCCTAACAACATTCTGTCACCTTTAAACTCAGATGGATTCACTGTTTGTTTAACAGAATCTCCTCCAATTTAGCAATTACCTCTGACACTAACATATCGTTTAAAACACACATCACAAAACTCTCCAAAATAAGCCTCTTTCCCATTGTAAAAATGTTAGAAAATTAAGATGTTTTCTAAATATGCAGGATACTGAGAAATTCATTCATGCATGCATTTTTTTTAGTAGAATTGACTACCGCAATATGTTATTCATGGACTGTTCAAATTATTCTTTATGCAGCTTTCAGGTAATTCAAAATACTGCTACAAGAATTTGACATGAACCATAAAGACTAAACACATAACTCCAGTTCTCAAGTCCGATTTCAAAATCCTCCTTTTAACATACAACGCCTTAAATGTCCGAGGTCTGCTCACTTATCTGAACGTATATTAAACCAGAGCACAGTGGCCTCCATAATTCTTAAATGGAGTACATTTCGAGAAACTACGAGTCTTCATATAGCTGGCCATCTGGCCAAACTAAACAATCAGAGGAGAAGGACCAGTGTAAGGGTGCTGACCGAGAACCCAGTGGTCACTCTGGCTGGGCTCCAAAGAATCTGTGTGGAGAAACATGCGAAGCACAACCACTACTGCAACACTCCACTAATCTGGAGTTCATGGCACAGCGGCCATACAATATCTGAATGCCCACTTGGAGTTTTCAAAAAGGCACTTAAAAGACTCTCAGACTATGAGAACATGGATTCTCTGGTCTGATGAAACCAAGGATGAGCTGCTTGACTTCAATCCTAAGTGTCATGTCTGGAAGAAGCCATGCATTGGTCATCACCTGCACAATACCATTCCAAAGGTGAAGCATGGTGGTGGCAGGATCCTGCTCTGGGTTGTTTTTCAGCAGCAGGGACTGGGAGACTAGTCAGGGTTCAGGGAAAGCAGAATGCAGAAAAGTACAGAAAACCTGCCCCAGAGTGCTCTGGACCAGAGTGTCACCTTCCCATAGAACAATAACCCCAAGCACAAAGCAAAGGCAACAAAGGAATGGCTTAGGGTTTGAACATCTCCGCAGAGACCTGAAAACACAGAGTCCTCCACAATGTTTGGGGCAAAGAAGTTTTTCATTGATTTCCCCTTTTGCTCCACCGTTTAATATTACAAATCAAATAATGTGGACATGATTAAAGAGCACATTGAAGAGTGTTTGCATACAGTTCAGTCACACAATGTAGAAATGACGGCACTTTCTATACATGGCCATCACATTTTCGAGCACCATAATGCTTGGGACAATTGGCCTTGACAGATGTTTGTGATGTCTCAGGTGTGTTTCATTGCTTCATTACCCCAGACATGATGGAGTGCTGCTGAGATGGTCGTCCTTTCTGGCAAGTTCATCCATCTCAGCAGAGGACTTCTGAAGCTCTGTTAGAGTGACTGGGTTTTTTGTCTCTACCCTGACTGAGGGTCTTCTTACCAGATTACTCAGTTTAACCAGACAGCCACCCTTAAGAAGAGTTCTGGTGGCTCCAAATGTCCTCCATTTCACAATTCTGGAGATGGAGGCCACTATGCTCCTGGGTACACTACAAGCTGTAGAAATGATTGTATACCCTTGGCCTAATCTTTGTCTCACCACAATTTGATCTTGGGGGTCTATAGATAGTTCCTTGAACTTCCTGGCTTGGTTGTTGTTCTGAAATGCAGTGTGAATTATGGGACCTTCAATATACTGGAGGTGTGTGCCATTCTAAATGATACCCCCGGTGGACTCCAATCAAGTTCTAGACACATCTCCGAGATAACTGATGTGAACAGGAGGCACTGGACCACAATGTGGAGTGCCGCTGCAAAGGGTCTAAATACTTATACAAATTAGAATTTTCAGTTTTTGGATTTTTAACAAATTTGCAAACCTTTCTGAAAACCTCTTTTCACTTTTTTATTATGGATTATTGAGTGTAGACTGATGGAGAACAATGTGTTCATTTTAAAATTAAATCTACAAAATAAAATGTGCAGAAAGTGAAAGGGTTCGAATACTTTTTGAATACATTGTGTGTGTGCATGTTATTTATATTGTCCAATTTTGTTGAGCCTGTGAGAATTGTAGCCTTATTTGCCTGTTCTTAGCTGACAGGAGTGGCACTCTGTGTGGTGGTCTGCTGCTGTAGCCCACCTGCTTCAAGGTTCAACGTGTTGTGTGTTTGGAGATGCTCTTCTACAGACCTCAATTGTAACGAGTGCTTATTTGAGTTACTGTCGCCTTCCTATCAGCTCAAACCAGTCTGGTCATTCTCCTCTAACCTCTGGCATCAACAAGGCATTTTTGCCCATAGAACTACCACTCACTGGATATTTTCCCTTTTTCGGACCATTCTCTGTAAACCCTAGAGATGGTTGTGTGTGAAAATCCCAGAGGATCAGCGGTTATCCTGTCTGGCACCAACAACCATGCCATGCTCAAAGTCACTTCAGTCCCCTTTCTTCTCCATTCTGATGTTCGGTTTAAACTTCAGCAAGTCGTCTTGACAATGTCTACAGGCCTAAATGCGCTGAGTTGCTGCCATGTCATTAGCTGATTAGATATTTACGTTACAAACACACATTTTATACAGTATATATATATGTGTGTGTGTATATATATTTATTCATATTCTACCAATCTTCTGTGCCATGTGAAACAAGTCCTTTGGAATTCTTGCTCTTAAGAGCTCTCACAAAAGAAAAAACAATAATCACGTCAACAACTCACTTACAGGCCTCAAACATTAGGACTGTGCAAAGTATTCAGTACGATTAATGGCTGTCAAAACAGAAGATTGAAATGTTGTTAGTGCAACTGTTTGTTTAAAATATGCTTTGCCTAAGGGTTCAGCCTGTCAGTTTATCAAGAGATATCCATCGTCCATGCTGCAGTATCACCTGCCAAAGTAAAGGGATCTATGCAGGTGATGACTTGGCTTGCTGGGGTCTTTTATAAACGCGGAGAGCATTGGCATGACAGAATTTGACATTAATTCACTTCATGGGATCATCAGTCCAACCATGTAATTTTGTGAGCTTTTGTTGATAAGCAGTACAATATGCAGCCTTCTACTTCATTGCATAATAATATAAAATGGCCTCTGCGCTATTGAAAGATGTGCACTTCGTCATCAAGTGGTTATATAAAAATACAGCGTTACTTTACCCTGCTATATTTCAGGTCATTGAACTGTACAAACATACTGTAATAAAATGTAGCACACTAGGAGTCCCAGGCACTAAGGAGTTCCAAAGCACTTCCAGAAACGCCCACTAGAGGGGGACATCACTATCGGACCTCAATTAGTAAGAAGGAAAACAGCGAGTCTTTATAAATAAAAAAAAATGAAAAAAAGATTTTTTTCCCCCCTCCTTTAACCGCCACCTTATCGTGGTGGAGGGGTTTGCGTGTCCCACTGATCCTAGGAGCTCTGTTGTCTGGGGCTTTATGCCCCTGGTAGGGCCACCCAAGGCAAACTGGTCCTAGGTGAGGGATGAGACAAAGAGCGGTTAAACAAACCTTCTATGATGAATGAAAACTTTGGACGGAGTTTTCCCTTGTCCGGACGCGGGTCACCAGGGCCCCCCTATGGAGCCAGGCCTTGAGGTAGGGCTCGATGGCGAGTGCCTGGTGGCCGGGCCTGCGCCCATGGGGCTCGGCCGGGCACAGCCCGAAGAGGCAACGTGGGTCCCCCTTCCCATGGGCTCACCACCTATGGGAGGGGCCAAGGAGGTTGGGTGCAGTGTGAGTTGGGTGGTGGCCGAAGGCGGGGACCTTGGCGGTCCGATCCCCGGCTACAGAAGCTCTTGGGACATGGAATGTCACCTCTCTGAAGGGGAAGGAGCCTGAGCTGGTGCGTGAGGTTGAGAGGTTCCGGCTAGATATAGTCGGGCTCACCTCAATGCACAGCTTG
Organism: Erpetoichthys calabaricus; assembly: GCF_900747795.2. Classification (NCBI taxonomy): domain Eukaryota; kingdom Metazoa; phylum Chordata; class Cladistia; order Polypteriformes; family Polypteridae; genus Erpetoichthys; species Erpetoichthys calabaricus. The sequence goes on from NC_041408.2 coordinate 55,644,733, forward strand.
GACTCTGGAACCAATCTCCTTGAGAGGGGCTGGACTTTCTGCCATTCTGGAGTTGCCCCCGGTGAGAGGCGTGAGCAGGTGTGGGCATACTTATTGCCCCCCGACTTGGAGCCTGTTCATTTGGGTTTACCACGGTGGACGAGAGGGTAGCCTCCCTCCGCCTTTAGGTGGGGGGACGGGTCCTAACTGTTGTTTGTGCGTATGCGCCGAACAGCAGTTCGGAATACCCACCCTTTTTGGAGTCCCTGGAGGGGGTGCTAGAGGGCATACCTTCTGGGGACTCCCTCGTTCTGCTGGGAGATTTCAATGCTCACATGGGCAATGACAGTGAGACCTGGAAGGGCGTGATTGGGAGAAATGGACCCCCGATCTGAACCCGAGTGGTGTTTTGTTATTGGACTTCTGTGCTCGTCACGGATTGTCCATAACGAACACCATGTTCAAACATAGGGGTGTTCATATGTGCACTTGGCACCAGGACACCCTAGGCCTCAGTTTGATGATCGACTTTGTGGTCGTGTCGTCGGACTTGCGGCCACATGTCTTGGACACTTGGGTGAAGAGAGGGGCGGAGCTGTCAACTGATCACCACCTGGTGGTGAGTTGGCTTCAATGGTGGGGGAGGATGCCGGTCAGGCCTGGTAGGCCCAAACGTGTTGTGAGGGTCTGCTGGGAACGTCTGGCAGAGCCCCCTGTCAGAAGTAGCTTCAACTCCCACCTCCGGCAGAACTTTGACTACATCCCGAGGGAGGTGGGGGACATTGAGTCCGAATGGGCCATGTTCCGTGCCTCTATTGTTGAGGCAGCTGACCGGAGCTGTGGCCGTAAGGTGGTCGGTGCCTGTCGTGGCAGCAATCCCCGAAACCATTGGTGGACACCGGCGGTGAGGGATGCCGTCAAGCTGAAGGAGTCCTACAGGACCCTTTTGTCCTGTGGGACTCTGGAGGCAGCTGATAGGTACCGGCAGGCCAAGCAGAATGCGGCTTTGGTGGTTGCTGAGGCAAAAACTCGGACATGGGAGGAGTTTGGGGAGGCCATGGAGAACGACTTTCAGACGGCTTCAAAGAGATTCTGGTCCACCGTCCGGCGTCTCAAGAGGGGGAAGCAGTGCAGTGTCAACACTGCATATGATGGGGATGGTTAGCTGCTGACCTCGACTCGGGACGTTGTGGGTCGGTGGGGGGAGTACTTTGAAGACCTCCTCAATCTCACTAACATGCCTTCCAATGAGGAAGCAGAGCCTGGGGACTCGGAGGTGGGCTCCCCCATCTCTGGGACTGAGGTCACGGAAGTGGTCAAAAAACTCCTTGGAGGCAGGGCCCTGGGGATGGATGAGATACGCCAGGAGTTCCTCAAGGCTCTGGATGTTGTATGGCTGTCTTGGATGACACGTCTCTGCAACATTGCATGGACATCAGGGACAGTGCCTCTGGATTGGCAGACTGGGGTGGTGGTCCCCCTCTTTAAGAAAGGGGACCGGAGGGTGTGTTCCAACTACAGAGGGATCACACTCCTCAACCTCCCTGGAAAAGTCTATTCGGGGGTCCTGGATTCAGGAGGAACAGTGTGGTTTTCGTCCTGGTCGTGGAACAGTGGACCAGCTCTACACCCTTAGTCCTGGAGGGTGCATGGGAGTTTGACCAACTAGTCTACATGTGTTTTGTGGACTTGGAAAAGGCATTCGACCGTGTCCCTCGGGGAATCCTGTGAGGGGTACTCCAAGAGTATGGCGTACCGGACCCCCTGATAAGGACTGTTCGATCCCTGTACGATCGGTGCCAGAGCTTGGTCTGCATTGCCGGCAGTAAGTCAAACCTGTTTCCAGTGAGAGTTGGACTCCACCAGGGCTGCCCTTTGTCATCAATTCTGTTCATTACTTTTATGGACAGAATTTCTAGGCGCAGCCAGGGCGTTGAGGGGGTCTGGTTTGGTGGACTCAGGATTGGGTCACTGCTTTTTGCAGATGATGTTGCCTTGTTTGCTTCATCAGGCCGTGATCTTCAGCTCTCTCTGGATCGGTTCGCATCCGAGTGTGAAGCGGCCAGGATGGGAATCAGCACCTCCAAATCCGAGAACACGGTCCTCAGCCGGAAAAGGGTGGGGTGCCCTCTCAGGGTTGGTAGCGAGATCCTGCCCTAAGTGGAGGAGTTCAAGTATCTCGGGGTCTTGTTCACGAGTGAGGGAAGAATGGAGCGTGAGATCGACAGGCAGATCAGTGCGGCATTCACAGTAATGCGGGCTCTGCATCGGTCTGTCATGGTGAAAAAGGAGCTGAGCTGCAAGGCGAAGCTGTCAATTTACCAGCCAATCTACGTTCCTACCCTCACCTATGGTCATGAGCTATGGGTAGTGACCGAAAGACCGAAATCGCAAATACAAGCAGCTGAAATGAGTTTCCTCCACAGGGTGTCTGGGCTCTCCCTTAAAGATAGGGTGAGAAGCTCAGTTATCCGGGAGGGGCTCAGAGTAGAGCCGCTGCTCCTCCGCATCAAGAGGTATCAGATGAGGTGGCTCGGGCATCTGATCAGGATGCCTCCTGGACGCCTCCCTGGTGAGGTGTTCCGGGCACGTCTAACCAGGAGGAAGCCCAGGGGAAGACCCAGGACACGCTGGAGGGACTATATCTCTTCCGGCTGGCCTTGGAACGCCTTGGGATTCCCCCGGAAGAGCTAGAAGAAGTGGCTGGGGAGAGGGAAGTCTGGGCATCTCTGCTCAAGCTGCTGCCCCCGCGACCCGACCTCGGATAAGCAGAAGAGAATGGATGGATGGATGGATGGATGGAAAAGATTTTTTCTTCACAAAACTGCTTGTCACAAGAATGAAGCTCCACAGGAACACAAAAGACAAAAAAAGGGTTGCCTGTAACACCAGACACAATCCAAAGCAAATGAGTCCCAACTCAGAATGTAGAAGTGCAATAATCCAATAAACACAAGTAAATTCACCACTTCCAGGCACATTCAGAATGAAGCGGCAGGGACAGTGGGAGAGCCTCTGGATTTATAGGGCGAAGAACAGTTACTGGAGGTGATCAACAGGCAGCCCTCTCTCTTGGGGTGTTACCCACAAAATACATGGAACACAACACAGGCAGCTTATATACATAAACAAAATAAAAACAAATGAATAAAAATGCACATAATTAAGAAAGGTAACATTAATATAATCGAAATTAAGGATCAAAAATGAACAAAAGAGACATAAAACATGAACTTGAATCCAAGTCAGGAGGTGAACCTTGGTTGAGACGTTATAACTAGAAAATATAACCATCAAACAACAACAAGAAGCTCTCCTACAATATACTGCTCTAACACATCACATGGTCCGTGGCAGTTGTGCAATTATTAAATAAATGAATACATTAAGAAGTGCTTGGGCTTTGGAGGGGGTGCAGGTGCGTGGATGGTGGTACCACGGCGGAGCACCTCTGGTGGTTGATGGGTTGATTGTAAGCATAAGTTTAATCTGTCACTATGCTCTGTGCAGATCTATCCATTTAATTTCTGCTCCCATGCACAGCTGACCCATAGCCACATTAAACACAGGGGCTTACAAAAGACTGCTAGGCAAGCAATATGACGGAAGACACATTGGGACAACTGGAAAGTGTGCAGTCAGACTGTGAGATGCTGTAATGGTGTGTTGTTTCTGTCTGTTAAGTCAGCATGGAATTGTATCCCTGTTTAAGCACCACCCTCTTGTTTGCCTAAGGGGGGCCCTGCACGTGAAGAAAAAGTATAAAGCCTTGGAACATTGCCTGGCACACCTTTGAAGCCAATGAACGAATGGGAGATACTGTCATCTGTTCCTGAAAATGCCTTCCACTGCACCAACGACACCGACAGACTCTACGTCTTAGGCCCCCACTGCCGGATCAGGTTTTGTCATTGGCTTCATTTGTCTGATATCACTGCACAACAAAGTTTTTGCTTCTTGAACACTGTTTGGTGTTTCTTATAGATTTTTGGGTGCTGATCACGAATATCACATCAAAATTTACCCATCATGTAGCGTTTCAGAGAAGTCTTCAGGTTTTGTCATGATTTTTTCTTATATTTGTATCCAAACATTTTCGCTCCCGTAAGTGACTTATCAACAACGGTTTGTGCAGCCTGGGCATGTCCAGGTATGGAATCAGGCCAGGTTGGAAGTTGTTCTGTGGAAGTTGTGATCCTGGGTATGTCTGGGCAGGTCTGAACGAGCTTGACGCTGTCTCAGCATGCTGTAAAGGTGGCTTGCGCACACCGATCCTGCTCATTTGGTTATTATAGATAGTCAGTGTGTATGTAAAGTATCAGTATAGTAAAGTATAGTATCTGTAGCAGTAGAACAGTAAGTAAGCTTGATGCTATAGACGTTTTGGTGTCGGGCGATATGTCTCGTCAATGTCGTAACAGCCGCAGTACATTCTGCTATATCTGTGGCGAATATACACTTGCGCCTCAGAGACGTTGGATGACTGCTCTTGTGAAGAAAGCTTATCATCTGTGTTTCGACTGCAAAAAATTGGTGATCAAGACAAGGAATGGGCGCCTCACATTTGCTGTGTGACATGTGCCGTCAGTCTGAGAGCCTGGCTCAGAGGCACTCGAAAGACGATGCCGTTTTCTGTTCCGATTATATGACGAGAACAGAAAGACCATGTGACGGACTGTTACTTCTGTTTGACTAATGTGTCTGGTTTCTCTGCCAAAAACAAGAAGTCAATTGAATATCCTAATCTGCCTTCAGCAATGAGACCCGTGCCACATGACGATAGTCTTCCAATTCCGAAACCACCAGAGGATTGGACCTTAGACGAACCAGATGAAGAAACTGCAATGCAGGGTACTGACAGTGACATTGACCTGGATTTTGAACCGTGCTCATCAGGCGATCCACATCTGATAACACAGTCCGAATTGAGCGATTTGGGTCTGTCAAAAGCAAAAGCCGAGCTGCTGGGTTCAAGATTGCAGGAATGGTGTTTGCTGTCTCCAGGTACGAAAATTTCTATGTTTCGAGGCCGACATCATGATATAACCAGATTTTTTGCACAAGTCAACAGTCTCTGTTTCTGTTGTGACATTGAAGGATTGTTCTTGGCCTTGGGTTGTGATCACAACCCGGAAGAGTGGTATCTCTTCATTGATTCGTTAATGTTAAGCCTGAAAGCTGTTCTGTTACACAATGGCAACATTTATCCTTCAGTACCTGTTGGCTATGCAGCACACATGAATGAAACGTATGACAATATTGAACTGTTGCTGAAGCACATCCAGTATAACAGGTACAACTGGAATATCTGTGGAGATCTTAAAGTCGTTGCTCTATTACTAGGACTGCAGCTCGGCTGTACAAAGCACTGTTGTTTCATCTGTGAACGGGACAGCCGTGCCAAAGAGTCACACTATTCTCGACAGAACTGGCCACTCCGTAAAAAGTTAGTTCCAGGACAGAAAAATGTGGCACATGAATCGCTTGTCAAACCGGCAAAGATATTTTTGCCTCCTCTTCACATAAAACTGGGACTCATGAAGAATTTCGTGAAAGCACTGAACAAGGAAGGTGAAGGTTTTTGTTATTTAAGACAGATGTTCCCAAGAATAACTGACGCCAAGATCAAAGAGGGCATTTTTGTTGGCCCCCAGATCAGACATGTTATGAGTGACAAGCGGTTTGAAGATCTGTTAGTTGGACCGGAAAAAATTGCCTGAAAAGCCTTCAAAGACATTGTTGACAATTTTCTGGGCAATTACAGAGCCCCAAACTACATTCAGCTTGTAGACAAACCTCTCAAAGCATACAAGACAATGAAGTGCAACATGTCACTCAAGATTCATTTCCTCCACTCACACTTGAACCTTCTTTCCCGCAAATCTCGGTGCTGTTAGTGATGAACACGGTGAAAGGTTTCACCAGGACATTGCTATGATGGAGAAACAATATAGTGGTAACTCTGGTCACGACTGTAATTCGTTCCAAAACTCTGGACGCAACCCGATTTGATCGCGACCCAAACGTAATTTCCCCTTAAGATTGTATGTAAATACATTTAATCCATTACAGACTGTACAAACTGTATGTAAATAAGTATTTTTTAAGCACAAAAATAGTTAATTATACCATAGAATGCACAGTGTAATAGTAAACTAAATGTAAAAACATTGAATAACAACACTGAGAAAACCATGAACAACAGAGAAAACTAACATTGTAAGAGTTCACGCTACACCCTTACAAACCACTCGCTGTAAACACTTTTTTTTTTTTTATGAGTTTTAAGCACAGGGAAAAAAAATTAAATGCCACTTCTCTTGTGAAACTTTTCAAACCATCCTCTACTGGCTTTAAATTCCTCACCTTCGGGATTTTTTTTCAGCAAATCGCCATGAATCTTCCTGGCTTTCTCGCATATGATCGGCTCGCTTACGCTATCCCCTGCAAGTTGCTTCTCGTTCAACCACACTAGCAACAGTTTTTCCACCTCTTCCAGCACTTGAGGCCACTGCTTGGTTAACATTATAACTCCTTTTGCAACATCAGCTGCTGTGTTAGGCCCTGTATACGCAAACAAAAGAAAATGGGAAACGGAGAATGGGCAATTATTGGCGCGTACGAACTCGCGTAGGGAAACTGGCCACCAGTGTTTTTTTTCACCACCAGAGTGTGTGGTCGTGAACAGATGCAAAATTTTGGCAAACGTTTTGATCGTAACCCGATTTGTACGTGTTCGGAAACGTTTGTGACCAGAGGTTCTACTGTACCAGGGCAACTGGAATCCGTTAATGCTTGTGGACTACTGTTGGACACTGCAACGTGATGCACCAGACATTGAATACAAAAGAAAATCAGGAGCAAAACACTTTTAATTCTGTTGAATTTAATAGCTTATGAGAAACATTGCGACTAAATACGTTATTGTCAGTAAACATATAAATGTCTTTCTCAGAGTTCCTACGTGATGCAGTAAAACCAAAACTATAGGTAGGTACCTGTCACGATCCGCAAAAACTGTTGTTGTGCAGTGTATGCCGACATTAAACAAAGTTTTTTGTCCTGCGTGATTTCTTACCACAATGTCACTAGGGAGGGGTATCGCCTTTTATGTTATATGTATAGATTCGGGTTATGTAACACACCACAGTTACAAAAAAACTCATTCCCAGGGAGCCTGCACCCCTGCTGGACACAGTGATTGGCCACACATGCATTAAATTGCACATGCATGCGGTTCAGTCGATTGCCTAATCAACACTCTGGAGGCTCCAATCAGCAGCAGCACACTGACACCCCTAGAAGTGTAAAGAGGGGAGAGGAGGAAGATGTGAAGATCGGAGGTTAAAGTGGAAGATGGAGAGAAGGCAGCATCTGGACTGTGCTGGTCGGGAGGATGTCTCCTCCGGCAGCAAGGTCCTTATGGGGTGAGCAAAGGAGACGTTGTTTCAGACAGAAACACTGTCTGAAATATAATGAAACACAAAAATCCTCACAACTGAACCACTAAGTAACATCATGACAGACAGAGAGAAGACGGAGGTTGTCAAGGCCTTCATCTTACTTGACCACAGAAGCAGCAGTCAAGAAATTAGGCAGCATATTGCATTGGGAAAACCTGCGCTCCAAGACTTCTCCAAAAGTGTTTAAAAACAAAGATGTACCCTGTGAGGACAAAGGTGCATCCGATCCAAGCCGTGGTGTTTTAAATCATTTCCTATGATTGCGAAAACTGGACAATGAATAAGGAAGACTGTTGAAGAATGGATGCCTTCGAGTTGTGGTGCTGGCGAAAAATATTGAACGTACCATGGGCCGCCAAGGGAACAAACAGGTCTGTCTTGGAGGAAGTACAACTGGAAGACCCCCTATGAGATGGATTGATACAGTGGTTGCAGTGATGGGGTCAAAATTGTCAGAAATTGTGAGGAAGGCACAGGATGGGGCAGTTTTTAATTCTGTTGTACACAGGCTAGCTAGGAGTCAGAATCGATGCAATGGCGCCTAACAATAACAGGTTTGGCTTTTCTCTCAGTGTTACATTCCATCTGCTGTCAGTATTATTTCTTTTACACTACAGAGGGGCAGGTATGTCCATTTGCCCATCATCTAAATTCAGTGTTCAAGAACCCAAGAAAAGCACCCTCCCAGTCACCTACTCACTCCTCTTCCCTGTCCTCCTTTGGCTGAACATCCTGACTATCAGTTGATCCCTTACCCCAACTCCCCTCTCGGATGCTAAGCTCATTGAGCGGTGGGGAACAAGGCAGCTTTCTACCTCAGGCCTGGCCAGGGGCAACACCCTGTAGCGGCTTCTTGATTCATTAACAACACTCTGCCAGTTTTAAGTTTGTCTGCACAGGCCTTTATCTGGTGGCACCAAACTGTCCTGCATCCCTGAGCCTCAATATACTGCTAAAGTGTAGCAGTGCCACAAAGAGCATCTGTACATTACGTTATGCTTTGTCTTCATGTGTTATTCACAGTCTTTGGGTGTAACGACTCATCCCTTAAACAGAGCTGGGCTTGTTGCAAAATAGCCACCCATACTTGACAGCACCTTTGCTGCCTGCCCTTCAAAAGATGCAGCAGGACCCCCATTTCGTCTCTCATATTGTGGCCCTGATGGATAACGGCAAAATAAATCGATTAGGAGATAGAATTGATTTGGTGGGCAAACCCAAAATGTTAAGTCGATGAAGTAAGTGCTAAGGTAAGAACCAGAAAGCCAAATTCCACAGACAACAAGCTAAAATGAAATATAGAAGCTGAAGTCAGAAAAACACGAGAGCAGATGTCCTTAAGAAATTCTTTCTCTAATGAAGTAAGTTGTAGTAGAGACTTTGGATGTAAAAGCAAATTCTCTAAACACTTAGATGTAAGGAGAAACCTCCCACCATCTTTTATAGGGGTGTAGTGATGACAAAACACATCATGTGACTGGCAGCTGCCATGGCAACTGTAAACAACATAGTGGCAGCAATGAGAAGTTTAAAATAGAGTTGCACAACATGGAAGTAAAAAATATTTCACTCTGTGAAATGTGCATGATATGGGGATAAACTATGATGGACTGTGACTAATAATAATACATTTTATTTGTATAGCACCTTAATTATGTGCTGTGTGTTTCATATGCAATATAATGGATTCCCTTACTGGCCGGGTGGCCACTATATCAGATAGTCAGGAAGAGAGGCGTGACATTCCACCTCCTGGCTAGAAGGTGGAAATGCAGGGGCACTGCGGCAGCTAGTGAACTGGGAGTGGCATCTCAGCAGCCATGGATAGGAATCTCTTACCCAGCTGGAAGGTTAACATAGTAGGTGAACAGCCTGAGTGGAGAAGCACCCCAAATGGGATAGTTAGCAGTCCCTTTCCCAGTCAGGATGCCAGAAGAAATGGGGACAATACGAGAGAGCCTCCCATGTACTGGTCATTTCCCCCCATACACTAGATTACAGCATCCATTGTGGTGAGCTCCTATATGGACATCCGCATGGCAGCATGGGAGTTGTGGTCCTTTAAGGCTGCCCTGTTGGGTTCCATGGGAGGCTGCCAGAGGGACCTATCGAGAGATGAATGTCCTATTCCAGGGTGGTTCTGCCTGACCTGGAAGTGTTTGCTGGAGACAATGGTTTTGAGCACTGGAAGTACTCCCGGGTAAGCTTTAATAAAAAGAGCCTTCCACTTTGTTTGGCGAGTCTGAGTAGGAAGGAAGAAGACTAAAGCTCTCTTAGGAGAAGTGGAGGGAAAGGAAATGAAAAGAAATAAAAAGAAAGAAGAGTACACTGCATTGGGAAAGGTACTCAGTTTAATAAAAGGGCTTATTTGAACAAGGGGTTGGAGCTCAGTTATGCCCACTAGACCTGCCAAGACAAAAACCAAGATACAGGTATGAAGTCTAAAGAACTCTCTGTAGATCAAATTGTGGTGGGGCGTAAGCTCAGGGTAAGGGTGTTCCCAGAAGCAAACAGAGTGTTTCTACAGAGTGTTCCCAGAAGCACACAGGTCTCAATAATTGTGAAACTGAAGAAGTTTGGAACCACTAGGATGCTTGCTAGAGTTGGCCATCTTTCCAAACTGAGTAACTGGGCAAGAAGGGAAACTTTGGTCAAGGAGGTGACCAAGAACCCAATGATTTCTCTAACAGAGACTCGAAAGTGTTCAGCCGAGATGGGATTACCTGCCGGAAGGACGGCCATCACAGCAGCACTCCATCAAGCAGGTGTCTGTCGTAGAGTGGCTAGATGGAAGCCACTCTTGAGTATGATAGTTTAATGGATTGTGAGAGCCTGAGAAAAAGATTCTCTGGTTTGATGACACAAACTTTGAACTCTTTGGGCAGAGCTCCAAGACTACAGTACATCTGTTCATCACCTACCTAATACCATCCCTACAGTGAAGCATGGTGGTAACTCCATCATGTTACTGGGGTGCCTCTTAGTAGCAGTGAGACTGATCAGAACTGAGGGAAGGAAGAATGGAGTCAAATACAGCGAGGTCCTTGAAGAAAACCTGCTAAAGAATTCACACAACCTTAGACTGGGGCAACAGTTGACCTGAAGTACTCAATCAAAACAATGCTGAAGTGGCTTCAGGACAAGTCCCCGATAGTCTGGGCTTTGGCTGGGACAAACACCCCATAGAGCATCTGTGGAGAGACCTGAATTTGGCAGTTTACAGACTCTTCCCATTTAGTCTAACGAATGGAAGAAAGAATTAATTTAAACTGGCCAAGTCGAGGTGTGCAGAGCTTGTAGACCCTTACCCAAGAAAAAGTGAAGCTGCAATTGTCATCAAAGGAACTTCTTCAAAGTGTCTGAATACTTATAGGAATGAAAGATTTCAGTTTAAAGATTTTTTAATAATCCTATTTGTAAAACATGGAATTAACTTGTCATTATGGATAATTGAGTGTAAACTGATGGGCAGCAATGACAATGTTTTCCATTTAAAACTCAATCTACAGCACAACAAAGTGTGTAGAAAGTGAATCCACTATATATTTATAAAATGTATTGCATTTTACAGCCAGTCTGTAAAGAATATCACTTTATAGGGGTCTACTTTATTAAACATCACAGCTTATTGTATACCCAACACAAAGTAAAAAAATATCATTTGTCACTTTCTGATGCCCCTCACTGTGTTGCCATATTAGTCTGACTGTTACATCCTACCAGCTCTTCTTATAAATGAGCCATAAAAGAAAAGAATGCTGTCAATCCAAACTCCCAGCTTTATAAGTATCAGCTTTTTAATCTATCACTGTAATCTACCGCGTCCTTCCTGTAAAAAGGAACTGAGGAACCATCAACAAGTCGGCTTTCATCCTCTTAAACAACAACATTTAAAGAAGCTGAAAAGCTGCACCCTTGCGGCCCTTGGCTCCTTCCTTGAATGGCACAGGAACAAGCTTGTAGCTTCAAGTCTATAGAGCAGGCTTAAAGCCAAACGCAGACTTATTGCCGTAACCAGATTTGTGGGTTTTATTTTTAGGAGATAATTATTATTTATTCTCTAGAAAAACACGGCGTCATTGATACTTTTGTTCTCATTTTTTTTTAACTCTGCTGTGAACAAAGGCCGACAGGAGCATAAATACACTTTTCTGTGAAGTGACTGAAAGGACGATAAAAAGAACTTCTTAACACGTGAATACCTTTTGATGTAGATGTGACAGAATGCAAGCTGTAAAAACTAAGGTTTTATTTCTGCCACTAGATAGATAGATAGATAGATAGATAGATAGATAGATAGATAGATAGATAGATAGATAGATAGATAGATAGATAGATAGATAGATAGATAGATAGATAGATACTTTATTAATCCCAATGGGAAATTCACATTCTCCAGCAGCAGCATACTGATACAATAAATAATATTAAATTAAAGAATGATAATAATGCAGGTGAAAAACAGACAATAACTATGTATAATGTTAAATATTAACGTTTACCCCCCCGGGTGGAATTAAAGAGTTGCATAGTTTGGGGGAGGAACGATCTCCTCAATCTGTCAGTGGAGCAGGACAGTGACAGCAGTCTGTCGCTGAAGCTGCTCTTCTGTGTGGAGATGACACTGTTTAGTGGATGCAGTGGATTCTCCATAATTGATAGGACCCTGCTGAGCGCCCGTCACTCTGCCACAGATGTTAAACTGTCTAGCTCCATGCCAACAATAGAGCCTTCCTTCCTCACCAGTTTGTCCAGGCGTGAGGCGTCTTTCCTCTTAATGCTGCCTCCCCAGCACACTACCGTGTAGAAGAGGGCGCTCGCCACAACTGTCTGATAGAACATCTGCAGCATCTTATTGCAGATGTTGAAGGACACCAGCCTTCTAAGGTAGTATAACCGGCTCTGTCCTTTCTTGCACAGCGCATCAGTATTGGCAGTCCAGTCTAATTTATCATCCAGCTGCACTCCCAGATATTTATAGGTCTGCACCCTCTGCACACAGTCACCTCTGATGATCACTGGGTCTATGAGGGGTCTGGGCCTCCTAAAATCCACCACCAGCTCCTTGGTTTTGCTGTTCAGGTGTAAGTGGTTTGAGTCACACCATTTAACAAAGTCATTGATTAGGTCCCTATACTCCTCCTCCAGCCCATTCCTGATGCAGCCCACGATAGCAGTGTCATCAGCGAAATTTTGCACATGGCAGGACTCCGAGTTGTATTGGAAGTCCGATGTATATAGGCTGAACAGGACCGGAGAAAGTACAGTCCCCTGTGGCGCTCCTGTGTTGCTGACCACAATGTCAGACGTGCAGTTCCCAAGATGCACATACTGAGGTCTGTCTTTAAGATAGTCTACGATCCATGCCACTAGGTATGAATCTAATCCCATCTCTGTCAGCTTGTCCCTAAGGAGCAGAGGTTGGATTGTGTTGAAGGTGCTAGAGAAGTCTAGAAACATAATTCTTACAGCACCACTGCCTCTGTCCAAGTGAGAGAGGGATCGGTGTAGCATATAGATGATGGCATCCTCTGCTCCCACCTTCTCCTGATATGCAAACTGCAGAGGGTCAAGGGTGTGTTGAACCTGTGGCCTAAGGTGGTGAAGCAGCAGCCTCTCCATGGTCTTCATGGACATGTGATGTCAGAGCAACAGGCCGAAAGTCATTCAGCTCACTAGGACGTGATACCTTTGGGACTGGGGTGATACAAGATGTTTTCCAAAGCCTCGGGACTCTCCCCTGTTCCAGGCTCAGGTTGAAGATGCGCTGTAGAGGACCCCCCAGCTCCGATGCACAGACCTTCAGCAGACTATACATGACTAAAAAATTGTAGTAGTAAAAGACAAGGTGAATGATTGAATGATACATAGTGAGATGGTAAATGCAACCAACTGAAGCCGGTGACCACCTTGGCACAGCACGCAATGTCCATTTAGCGTGGGTCACTCATAGGATGCTCTTTCTTCAGCTTCATTTCATCTCTCCTGACTCCTGACTCCTGCTATGTCTCGAGTCTCAGCGGTGGACCCCTGGACACTTGAGGCTGAATCTTGACATTCACACTTCATGCGTTCAGAGTCTGGTTCAGAATGCACAAATTAACAAGTAAGAATAAGCTGCGACATTAGGCATGGCGGCACAGCAGTTAGCATTGTTTTTTTCATGACTTCAGAGTCCTGGGGATTTTAGCCACTGCATTGAGTTTGCGTGTTCTCCCCATGTGTGTGGATTATTTTTATCTAGGTGGCAATGTTAGGCTAGTTGGTGACCCCTGGCGAGAGTGAGCATGGGTGCACATATGAGGGAGTGTGCTCTGTGATGGACTAACGGCACAACATTCCGGAACATGCCATGGCCCTCACTACCTTCAGGGCTGGATTAACCTTAAAGTAAAATAAGCACATTGCTTAGGGCATCAAAGGAAAGGGGGGTACCACTGAAATTTTCCATTTGCCATGGACTAAATGGTGCAGCTGGAAAGGGGGCTCCAATGTTAAATAAAAAAATTGCATACACATATATACAATAATAAAAATAATAAAAGGTTAATGACACATATTAATCTTGGGAATACAACAAAATTAGTAAAAGAGCAGCGTTGCCAGATATACAATAATTTTCGAAAAATAAAGTTTTATTTTGCAGTTCATATTTTGAATTTGAGATTTATGGGGGCACCTCTAAAGGTCTTAATCTGGATTTAATGGGGTCAACAACAAATGGAGGTTGTGGCAATTTGGGTTCATTTCTGTAGTATGTGGAAGTGTCGGAGTGGATGGCTAGGCATTCTGGCTGGTAGGCCATAATAGAAGGACAGGTAGAGTTGCCATCTGTCCCTGTTTTACCCAGGACTGTCCATCTTTTTCATTGTCAGTCCTGGAAAAAATATTATCTGTCACAGGACACTTTTCAGTAAACTAGATCAGTTTGTACTGTTCCTGTTTAACTGACTATTTAGGTTTGGTTCTCTTGAAGTATGCATCACTTTCCCACTGGTATGCGCGATCATTGTCTCTAGCGAGATCATGTGACATGACCAGCCCATCAAGCCTGTGCGGCTACTACTGGCGGAACTAGACTTGCAGTGAACTGATAATTGTGCGGAGATGGATGCCAGTTCATGGTCACTATGACCACATCCAGGCTGCTTCCCAGGGCCATGTATTCCTCCTGTACACAGGGTGGAAGCACCCCTTTGTTGGAACTCCTATTTGTAACCCCACAGTGCATATTGGGAGCTGCAGCCCTGTTAGGATACTTGGGTGCCTCCAGGAGGAGCAGCAGGGAAATGCTGTCCCTGCTTTAGGGAACTCCCGCCTGGCCCGGAAGTGTTTCCAGTGTGCAATGCTTGGATCCCACAAGTACTCCAGGGTCCGGCATTAAAAAAAAAAGACACCACCTTGTCTGCACCAGAGAGTCACAGTCAGGTGGAGGTGGGCGACACTCGTGGAGGAGAGGTGGAAGTGGAAGGAGACTAAAGGTGACTAGTTGTGCGTTATTATTGTTTCCTGTAAGGAAATGATTGTATAGTAGACAACCTTTTATTTAGCCTAACATTGTGTTTGGATGAGTTGTGTCTGGGCTCTGGGGGCGCCCCCTGGTGGGCACAGCATGATCCTCATTTATTATGACATTTAGAATCATTTTACAATTATTCTGCTGAAGTCACCAAGTGCCATTTTGTATGGGTTGTTTGTAATGACAGTGTCAATTGCTAGTGACATGTTCAGATGCTTTTTGAGGTCGTCATACTAGTCCCCCAGAATGACATATCCACATATTCGATCAAACACAAAAACCTTACATTCCCTCCTCCCACCCCGCCACAAGATGCCATTCTCTATTTTGTATGCAAAAAAAAAATCAGACCAGAGGCAGCATGTTTTTGAACTTGATTTTTTGGATTGTGAATTGCGGTTTTGGCAGTCATTTTTAATTTTTTTTTCCTGCCTTACTTGACCTCTGCCTGTCCGATGATTATTCTTAGTCTTTCTCCAAGAGGCATCATGTGGGGTGGGAGTGGAGAGTTGCTTGGGGCTTTAGCTCCAAGAGTTGAGCCCCTAATCAGTCAGATATGTTCATGCTATGTTTTATCCCCTGATCTTAGAGACCAGGCCTTGCTCCCTCTATTTCGTGTTGTGATCACAGACATCAAAAGTGCAAAAACTCCACAGAGTAATCTTCCCACCACCACCACCCTGTACCCCCCGCACACACACACACACACTTTTCCATCAGACTACTATCCATCCATCCATCCATTTTCCAACCCACTGAACCTGAACACAGGGTCACGGGGGTCTGCTGGAGCCAATCCCAGCCAACACAGGGCACAAGGCAAGAACCAATCCCAGGCAGGTTGCCAACCCATCGCAGATCAGACTACTATGATGAGGTAATTGCTTTATCCACCCCAGCCAAGAATTTCTTAGCAGATGGATGGAAGCAACTTTTAACCACACCCTCTTTTCCTAACATTGGGGTTATTTTAACCTAATTTCTAAGAACAAAAGCTCTAAACTTCTACAGTTATGCACAGATTAACTGGAACCTCCCTAGAATGGACTACTCCTATTTGACAAACACCAAACCTTAGGCAAAGTATTTGGTCCATCCATCTCATGTTAATAAATTAGCTAAGTATCCTCAGGTCTCCACAACTCTTGGTCCAGGCTTTGGTCCCGTCACATCTGGACTCCTGCGACTCTCTGCTGACAGAACCACCAGTGTGCGTCACTAAGCCACTGCAGAGGATTCAAAATGCAACAGCACTTCTGGTGTTCAACCAGCCAAGAGGGGCAAATGTCACTCCGATCTTCCGATCACTACATTGTATCCCCGTAGCAGCACACATTAAGTTCAAATCCTTGACTACAGAATAGTCAGTGGGTCAGCCCCAGCATATACGGAAACACTTGTGTGGTCCTGTGCTCCTTCTCGACCATTCAGGTCTGCTGATGAACACCATGTGGTGGCATCAAATCCCAGCCCAGATGCTTTTCATGTGTAGCTCCTAGCTTGTGGAACGAGCTGCCCACTTTCATTCGAAATTCCAACTCCTTTCTGGTGTCTAAGAAGCGTTTGAAGACTTTTGTTTGGTTTGAATTTCTGTCTAATTGATGTTAGCAGTTAGGTAATGAGACTAAAGAAGTGTAACTTGCTTATATTTTGTTCTGAGCTCTTCACTTGTGAGGACTAATTCTGTACCCTTGTCCTGTAACACTTGTTCCCAAACAGTCCCCAGACTGCTGTTACTCGATTAGGTTGACTTCTTAAGTAAGTCACTTTGTATAAAATGTAAATGTAGTATCTAATTG
The DNA here is from genome assembly GCF_900747795.2 of Erpetoichthys calabaricus. Lineage (NCBI taxonomy): Eukaryota > Metazoa > Chordata > Cladistia > Polypteriformes > Polypteridae > Erpetoichthys > Erpetoichthys calabaricus. The sequence goes on from NC_041408.2 coordinate 55,661,493, forward strand.
ATCAAAATTTTGGACAGTGGGAAGTTCTTGACTCGGCAGTTAGCTCTAATTACCCAGTAGACCCCCTTAGGCTCGACCAGGTGTACAGTGACACTGCTCTTCAGATTATAGTCTGCTAGATCCCCTCATTTGATGCGATGGAGGACCTTGAAAATCGGAGTGAGGTCTGCAGATACCACACAGTCTGGTGTTCTTCCAGGTTTTCCTGGGACTATATCAAATGACAATGAATGTTAAATACATTTTATCTTTCCTCCACCATTCTTAGTTATGTTACTGTTGTATCGCGAGCAGGCGTTAGGGGAGTTACATTTTTTGCATCACATTATTCACATTGAACTTGTGTTTTATATCAATTATAGGTTTCAAAGTATGGCTAATTCAAATCAGAGTTCAGTGTTTGGTTTTGGCAATTGTTTTGAATTGTTAAAATTACTTTGCATCGTTTCCGACATCATTTTGTTTGGTATTTTGTGAGTCCCATCTCTAGGATGTGGCTCTCTGGTGCTGGCAGGTTGTGGACTTGGAGATCCTGGCATCTGACATAATTTAATTCAACAGGTTGAAGGATACGCTACTTGTGGATAAAATATTTAACCTCTGTTAGTGATTCTTTTCAAGCATAAAAGCATTTCTAGTTAATGATCTTTTTGCTCTAAATCTTCAACTTCATTTTTTTTTTGGTATACTGTATTAATCTCTGAGGGGAAATTATATTTTCGCATGACATTTGAGGGTCAGAGCACAGGGTCAGCCATCGTACAGCGCACCCATGGAGCAATTTTCAGGTTAAGGGCTGAATGGAGTAGGATGCCTTCTGACAGTAATGGGATTTGAACCAGCGACCTTCCAGATTCCAGCACAGACCCTTAGCCATAGAGCCACCACTCCTCTCTGTGTGCCCTGTGATGGACTGGCACTTTCTCTGGGTTGATTTCTCGTCTTGTGCCCAAATTCTGCTAGGACAGGCTGTGGCCAACTGAATATGATTACATAGTTTTGAAAGTGGATGGATGGATGAAACGAATTCAAGAGAATCATGAGTGAACAAGAACTGTGCAACTCACCTGTTCATGTGTTTTAAATTATGTGACCAGTAGGGGGCGGTGCAGCACCTCAAACCCCAGTCCCTGTGTTGGGAACCTTCCAGATAACCGTGCCGATCCTTAGCCCGAGAGCCACCACTCAGCCATCTTGTGTTTGGTGTTGACAACACTTTCCCTTTAACAACCCTACCTTTGTTTTGATTAGATCTCTTCGTCTGGGGCCTCATTTATAATTAATATTAACACACAGATTTAGTGATCTGCACATTTCTACACAATTTAAACTTTATAAATTTTGTTAATACGTTTACATGAATGCACCTCGAATGCTGCACTGAAACATCCATATATGGAGCATGCATATTGACCTCATACATACAATCATGATGCTTCATTGGCTGGTAGAGCAGCCTCCCACCTGACACATTGAAAGACCCCGCCTCCTGGATTCAAGCATCTGGCTGTGTTCCACAACTGAGAGTGCCAGAGCATGTGTGGCATTATAGCGCTACTCCTCTGTGTTCTGGGGATCAGGAAAAAGTGTAAGGTTCCACCAGCATTTGAGCGGGTAGCCACTATCACCTGGCACATGCATTGACATAATTGATATTACAGTAAATAGTACAGGCCATATGAAACACTGAGGGGTCAGCCAGTTACCTCACCAACAAGCCAGCTGCCATGTACTGCACCATCACATCTGCTGGAGCTACTTTGCATCAAAATAAATGAATCACAGGCTGAACCAGGCCACTCAGTCACAACGTTTGTCAGTCTCATCTTGGCATCACAGATGGCTTGTGTGTTAATGGAATGTCACTGTTCACAGCTAACAGAAGCAGCTTCATTCTCGCTAGGTGCCATTTTCATTGCAATACGAGGGCAGTAAAGGGTACTGATTATGTAAGGAGAAACGGACACGGCTGCGAAGTGACTTTTTATGTTGGCAAGAACGTGTTATGTCCTGGTGTTCGTACACTGATACCATATGAAAACTGGATACTGCTCCGCGCTAGTCAGTTAATGACTTCCAGCACAGTGGGGCAGTCGGAGATATTCCTGACCTGTCAGCCAGTTTCCTGGGAAGTGACAACAAGTAGTAAAAAAATATAAGTTCTTCTGTGGAAAAATGGAGCATTGGCCATCTTAAAAGGGAACTGAAATACAGTCTGTGCATTATATTCATCACATTTGGGCTTTAATGCGTTTGTCATGTCAATGCAGATTATAACAACAGCGTGGTGATGTGAATTATTATACATGGGAGTCATCATTTAGCTGGATTGGCTGCATTTCCCTACATGACCAAGGGTGTCATCATTTCCCAGTTTCTCCGACATGTTGCGTACGGATGAGTCAAAGCTGCTGTAAATACAGGCATGTACCCCATCATGTTCCTGACGTTTGGGTGGGAAGTTGCGTACACACATTTCAAGCCTCTTTTTGTACTAACAAGCTTTATAAATGAGGCCCCTAGGTCCTTACCTCTTCTGTGTGCGTTTCCATTGATAAGAACGACGTGAGGAGCGTTGTACAGTTATGATGGCTGCAACCCTCACATGACCTCCTGAACAGGCCGCTGGGCAGAACAGTTTTCCTGGAGGACCAGGGAAACAAACTTCTAGATCTTCGCGTGTGTATAGAAATATTTACTTTGTTTGTACGCAGAACACAAATGTCCAGCTTTGTGCAACTGTTAATGAAATCCCTCTGGCGTGTGTTACTAGACTTCTGTCATAATACAATTCAACTTCACTTCAGTTTATTTTTGCATAGCATTCTTCACTGAGTGCAGGTGCGGAGTGCTGATTTAATCTCTTGAAACCAGAGAATGGAGGTTAAGATGTGATCCAAAAAGTCAAAACTTCATGCGTAAGCACATGCTTCTAGTAGGTGCAGAGGCCTGCTTTGGGACTCAGGACACTTTTACATGCAGACATTGTTCTCATTAACTGTTTTCATATCAGCAGCCATAGCACCTGCACTTCAGAAGAGGTCCTCCACCTCAAGCTACGCATGATCAGGCCCAGCCAATACTTGGATTGGAGACCATCTGCTTAAAGCTTCTGGAAGAGGGGTTAGTGAGGCTAGCAGGGGGCATGTACCCGGTAGTCTGAATGTGGATCTCAATGTCCCAATGCAGTGACAGGGATGCTGTGCTGTAAAAATGGTGCCATCCTTTGGAGGTCCTGACTCTCTGTGGTCATTAGAGATCCCTGGGCATCCTTCGTAAAGAGTAGGGTGTATCCCAATGTCCTGGCTAAATTGCCCACCGTGGCTTGTTAATTCTGGGCCCCTACTCACCCGCCTTCTCTAATTGGCTATCGTTTTCAGCACTTCACCACCTAACAGCTAAAGTGACAGTGTACTGGCCCAAAAATGGCTGCCGTCACATCATTCAGGTAAGATGCAACATTTTTGTGGCTCCCCACTCATTGAAGGGCTTTGAGTATCAAGGAAATCTCTATATAAATGTAAAAAATTTTATTATTATTATTATTATAATTGCTTCTTGAGCAAATGTACTGATTTCAGTTGGATGCCAACTGACAAGTTAAACTGACAATGAAAACAAGTGCAACACGTGCGTCGTAATGGCTACTTTAGATCAGCAGGGCCTTCACCTCACCAATGAGGCTCATAGGCCCATCTCAGGAAGCTGGCAGCTCCCGTAGCACCAGAACTTTGAAGTAGCCCTCATGAAGGCCTCACACAGGTCTGTGCCCGTTTCTTGGAATGCTCAATAGGTTTTATTTTATAAATCCTAATCCAGCTCAGGTTTGCATGGAGTCGACTCCTAAAGCTTTAGCCATTGCCGTACCGCCTGAATAACCTTTGTCAGTAGAATTAGAGCTCAAAATAAAGCAAAATGCTTAAGTAAACATAAATGGATTTGAATTAAAAATGCACACGTATGTACAGTTAGAGTACAGAATTTACTTTCAATAAAACTGAGCTAACTGGACAAGTATAAAATTACTCCAATTTAATGATGTGGTTATAATCTACTGGATTTTAAATTACAATAATGAGAGCGTCTTCATCTGAACTGTACAGCACCCTTCACTGAGTGCAGATAAAATGCAATGACAAACTTTACTAAAAATTACATAATGAATACATGTAAGTCCATGTTAGATAGATATTAATCCAAGGGGAAATTCACAATTCACATAATAATTCACAATTATAAATTTTTCCACTCCAACACACTCACACAGGCTGCTGTGAGAACAAAGTGGTGCGGCTCTATCAGCGGGCACATTAAGGAGAAACACGAACAAAAAGGGGTTGCAGTTGCCAGACAAATAGCCAATGCAGCACCAACACTACAAAACGGCCTACTTTCAATATGCCGGACAGCATCTAGAGGGGTCTCAAAACTTCTAGAATCAAAATCAGTTGGAGAGTTGAGACCAAAATTGAACCATAAATGCTATGCTTGGAGAGGAGTCATTGTGGCCCCCCATCCCTACCATGAAGCATGGAGGTGGATCTCTGTCATTGTGGGGATGCGTGAGGTACAGCAGTATACAGAGTTTAGTCAAAGTTGTTTGTAAGTTGAATGCGACAGGTTTTCAGAACATCATTTTTTTCCATTTTCTAACCCACTTAATCCAGATCAGAGTCACAGTGGCAGTGTTGGAGTCTATTCCAGCTAGCACAAGACAGGAACAAGCCCTGAACTGGGCACCAGCCCATCACTGGCCAAACAAAGATACACGCACATAGACTAGGTGCCAATTTAGTGCCACCAATCCACCTAACATGCATGTCTTTGGACTGTGGGAGAGAACTGGAGCACCCGGAAGAAACCCATGCAGACACGGGGAGAACATGCAAACTCCACACAGGGAGGACCTGGTAAGCAAACCCAGGTCTCCTTACTGCGAGGCAGCAGTGCTACCACTGTGTCATCATATTAGAAAATATTGGAGGAAAATCCATATTTACCAGCCCAGAATTTATGCATGGGGTGCATTTGGACTTTCCAACACAAGAGTGGTCCAAAATGAAATGTTCAAGTGGACCCTTCAGTGGTGTCAACCATCACAGTTTTCTGACCTCCACATCACTGGGCCACTTTGGTGAGATCTCAGTCCATGCAAGACAACCAAAAAATTTACAGGACCTGGAGACTTTTTGCCAAGAGGATTGGGTGGCTTTGCCACCTGAGAAAATAAAGGGCCTCATCCACAACTATCACAGAAGCCTGCAAAGAGACGTTGACGCTAAAGGGAGCAATGCACAAGAAGACGAACTGAGGGTATGCAAACTTTTGAACAGGACTATCTTATCATTTCCATCATTGCTATGGTCTATTTAATGATATTTTGATTTGATAAACTTAATCCTTGAGGGGAAATTGTCTTTTCGCATGACGTTTGGAGGTCAGAGTGCAGGGTCAGATCTGTGAGGCCTAACAGTTCCATTTGAAACTCATTAAAAATACAAGAAATGTGTTTTGTCTGATCACTCGTGTTTTCTTAAAATAATAAAAAAGGTACACATCTTGCAAATTCTGCCAGGAGTATGTAGACTTCTGAGCACAACTGCATATAAAAATGTATGACATTAAACTGTCATTTGTCCAAAGCTGGTTCCCACCTTCAGTCTAAGGGTGTTGAGATACGTACAGTAACGGCTGCAGGTCAACCTGGATTGAAGAAGTGGGTTAAAAAATGGTTGGGTGAATTTAACCGTCAGTAAATTATCCACCGTGGCTGTCTGTTTGTTTGTCCAGGAGTTTAAATCACCTGTAGCTCACAAACTGTTTGACCTATTGACCTGAAATTTAGTACACATATACTACGTGACATCTACTGCTGTATTCATTGACCTCCAAGGTTATTCCTCTTTTAATTTTTTTTTAATTGTAGAATCAATTCTCATCAGCAGCCAGCAGGGCGGCCGTGCGGCGCACATGTACAGGCGCCATTCTCATTCCCTACCACCTTCGCTGTCACTCCCCCTACCTCTTCATATCTTAAATCATTCTTGAGGCAGATTGAAGACTTAAGTGACAGCTTAAGGGAAAAATTAAAGAAAACGTACTAAGTAATTGCAATACAAACAATGACTTAATCAGTTTTAACGTGAAAAGATGCCGACGAAAGAAGAGAAGAAGCAGGCCGCTATGGTAGAGAAAAGAAGATCTGCTCAGGAAGCAGCAAACACATCAACATCTGAGCAAATGAATGCTAAACGTACAGAGAAAGAGGATGAAAACTAGGAATGCTGAAGTGTATTCAATGCACGTTATCGTGCAGTGTGCCATTACTGGTACACAATATTGCACAGAATGCATTACATTTTGTGGGTTTCATACTATCCTGGCAGAGTTTATTATTATTTCAATGATTACATAACGGCAAAATTAAATAGCAAGCATGCTTTAAAATGTGTTGGATGTGGGCGGCATGTTGGATTTCATTCTTCTTCTTCTAAAGCTATTCAGATTTTTATATGGCGTCACTTTTTTTTTTTTTTTTTAATTGACCAGACTTCTCCAATTCAGGTTTCAAAATGATTTTTATAGTGCCTTTCTTGATGCCAACCATTCAGACACCATACGTTATTTGTACACGTTTAAATAAACACTAGGCTTTTTTAGATACGTTGCAAATTTATGGCATAAATATGATAACAGATGCTATGTGAAGTTTACATGACTGCATGTTTATTTGGCCCTAGCCATATGTAATAGAATACATAAAATATTTGATCTCCCTTTCCCTGCGTATACCACTCTCCTCCGTATCCACGTGTGTCTAAACCTGTCGATGTTCACACCCCCTCTCGACTGTGTTCCAGTAAGGCCTGCTTCTCAGTCTCTGTCATTTTGAGGCGCCTTCGCTCACCTCCCGTCGGCTTTTACGCTTCACCTCTTTGAATGACGACTCTCAGTGTGCCCCCTAAGCCTTTATGCCTCCTCGTTTGTCTCACACTTGCACTTCCTCTTTTTTTTTTTACATCACCAAAGCCAAACTGACCAATCAGATTGCTCCAAGGGAGCAGACACACAGATGCTAGCGTATTATTACACAGTAGATAAGATGTTAGGGATGGACTGTATCAGAATACATCTGTAAATAAAAAAAAGATACATTTCACATTGGAAAAATAAAAAGACTCAAAGTCAGTTGGCCTTTATTGCTTCAGTATGGAGCTGGAGTCTTCCTGTTTTATACTTATATCAGATGATGCCAGTTGCTCCTGGGATAGACTCTGGCCTCTATGACCCTGAACCGAGTTAAACTGGTCCAGCAATGAATCTTTGCGAGGGTGGCAGTGGTCATCAATTGTCTTTAGCCGACCAGAATTAACTCAGCCCTAGCAGGTCTGCAGCTCCTGTTGGTTAACTGAAGTGTATTGTCATGTCTTATGTGCTCCGACGCCCACCGAGATGTGCAACTCTTGCAGTAAACCCCAGGCCTCCATGCAGTGAGCCGTTCCTGGTACATCTGCAGCAGAAGACACCCAAACTGATCTGTTTCGATCCCGAGATGCTGCTCAACTCCATGGTTCCCTGAATTAGTAACTCTTGATTAACACAGACCTCGACACACTGCCAGGCACCCACGTCTGAAACCCTTTAAAGGGTGAGATTTAAAACCAATAGATGAGCGCTTTTACAGTTGTGCAACAATGAATTATAATGCAGTACAGCTGCCGTATCTGCCGTTGCCACCACCTGATCAAAGTCCCGTAAAGCCACCTGTGATGTTTGAATGCCATGAAGCCCACGGCGCCAAATTCTCGAAGGCAAAGCGTAAAAAAATCCAATAAAGAACGACTTCCAAACTTTTATGTTAGGCAGAAGGCTCGGTGTGTGCTTGGCGGTCTTTTGGCCTAAAACCTTGAGCAGATTTTGGTTTTTTTTTCCTTCAGCTTTTTTACATTTTGTTTTTCGGCCCTCCCTGATTGACTGACTGACTGACTGACTGACTGACTATCTCACCTTATCAATGGACTGTCATTTACAGACCAAAAAAGAACAATTTCAGGTTTAAGGACTTGACTTATCTGAATTCGATATCGATCTTATGGGAGTGTACATTTATTTATTTTTGTATACAATTTCTTCATTATTATTCTTATCAGGTTTTGTTTTTCTTTGCATGTAATTGCTAAAGAAGTGCTGCAGTGGTAGTGCTGCTGCTTTGCAGTAAGGAGATTGTGGGTTTGCTTCACGGGTCCTCCCTGTGTGGAGAGTGCTTTGAGTAGTAAGAAATAATAAATATAAATGTAAAGAATTATTATTAGTAATGATTTCTTTGACATCTTGTAGTGCACTTTTAAGTACATACATTGTATGAAAATATGCTATAGAAATAAAATGTTGTTACAGCATTCACAATAATTATTTTGACCACTTGGTTTGGCGATACTACATTGGCATGTGTGTATGTTGAGCCTGCTCAGGACTGGCGTCCTCTCCAGGGTTTGTTCCTGCGTTGCACATTCTGCTAACTGGGATAGGCTTCAGCGGACCCCCAGGACCCTGCTTAGGACTAAGGAAGTTACAAAAGAACTGCCAGACTTTAGTTGAATATAAAGCCTACTTGTGGGTGGCACAATGGTGCAGTGCTGCCTCGCAAGAAAGACGCCAAGGCTCCTGTCCCAAGTCCTCCTTGGTTTTTCTTCTTTTTTTGTTCTGTACAAATACCTTGTTATATTTTCTATTTTTATGCAAGTTAAAATCAAACAGTTTCAACAAAGCATTTGCTGTGGTTTGTTCTTTCATTCTTCCAACTATCTTTACAACTTTTTGCAGTATTGAAGTTAGAAAGGCCACAATTTAAAAAAAAAAAAAAAGAAAAAAAAAAAGCCACCCATAAAAGCCAAGTCCTCCTTGTGCGCCGTTTGCATGTTCTCTCTGGGTCCACATGGCTTTCCTCCCTCAGACCAAATACATACAGGTTAGGTGGACTAGCAGTGCTAAACTGTCATTGGGTGTCTGTTTGTGATCACCCTGTTGTCCTATCAGAGGTTTATTCCAGTAGTGTGCCCAGTGCTTACTGGGATAGACTCCAGCTGCCCTGCAATCCTGCTCAGAAATTAAGTGTGTTTGGTTAAATGGATGGATGGATGGCTGGCTGGATAAGCTTACATGTCACACCTGATTATACATATTGTGAGTGCCATGGAGGACAGATGGGCATCCCAGCTGGACAACGGCATGACTTCAGGATTAAAATGGAAGGTGCCGGGGATGGACAAGCTGAAGCTGGAGGCCAGGAGCAGTTCCATGTTAGGTGGCAGTGGTCTGCTGGAGGCGTCCCAGCTTAGACACCTGCAGGGGTTCATGGGTATTGAAGTCCAGAAGTGCTGCAAGGGGGCACACTACCATGGTAGCACTCCCCACAAGTCATGCCAGGTCACCAGAAGCTGTTCTGGATCCGTTTAGCAACACTCAACTGGAGGCATTTTTGAGCCGTGTTTCACTGATTGTGTGTCTGTTGGATTAAAAACAATCCATTATTTGAACCCGTGACCGTGTTGAGTATTATTGGGTCTGGGATTTGGGGCTCAGTGATGCCCCCAAATCTTTACTTTACTGTGCTCTCATTTTCATTCTATTCCCTGTTAAAAGGTGCCTCATTTCTGATATCAAGCAGCTGCAGTAAATTTTATTGTCATTCTTGAGTTGGTATTGGAAATCAAACTAAAACGTTTTTCCAAGAAAACTCTTAAGGTTTATTCAGTAAGCTGTTACCAGTTTTCTTTAGCCCTTCAATGAAAGTGAAGTGCTGGATGACTTTTTCTAACATGAAAGGAGAACACTTCAGTGAAGGGAGTTTGGAAATTCCTGCAAAGTCCATGCACAGTTTAGAGTTATCAGGTTGACAGACTATCTTCCCCGAGGTGCATGTAGGAATGTTGGTTTTTTAAAGGGGGGTGGGGGGGGGGGTCATCAAGACACCATGAAAGCTGTGCAGCTGAGTGCAGGCAAAACTCTGAGAAACCTGAGAACAGGCAGTCCGAGGGGCATGTCAATACACGAGTCAAAAAAGAAACTCAAGCTCTTGTGACAACAAGCCCTAATACTCGCCTCTCGGAAGGTTCCTGCACCTGTAATCAGTAAAAACGTTTGGAACAAGCAGTAGCTCAACACAAAGGACAGCATGCTGGCTCGAAACAAATGTTAGGATTGGCATCTCAGGCCTCCACAAGCCTCGGAGGTCTTCCTTTCCACCACTAGCCCTTTTCGTCGCTTTGCCATGACAAGTACATCACGGCAGAGAGGTGAATTCTTCAAACAGATCTTCAATAGTCTTTGAGCTTATTGATATATTTGCTCGTTTGGCAGACACTTTTTCCTTCACACCTCGTTCAAGCACATTGAATTGCTGTGATAGAGTGTAATGCTTTTATTGGAAAAGAACTGGCATCTTGTCACTTTTAATTGACACAATGATCAAGGAAATGTGTAACTAGCTGGAGCAGGAGTCTCTAAGTCTGGTCCTGGACCTTTTTCTTATTTAGTGACTGCTAATTACCGTATATACTCGCGTTTAAGTTCTCCCGTGGATAAGTCGGGGCTTGATTTTACCAAATAATGTCTGATATTTTATATAATTCAAATGCAGAAGACTAACGTTATTCGTCCAAGAGATTATGATATGCTAACGCTCACCTGAGTACAGTAGCGTATTAGGGTCACGAAAAAAAAAAAAAAAAAAAAAAGTATCTCAAGAATAAAGTCGACATGCCAACTCTATTCTTGGTATTTCCACTTTAATCTCGAAGTTTATGTCGAGATTAAAGTCGACATGTTGACTTTATTCTCGTAGTTTATTTTGTCATTAAGTTAGAATGTCGTAAAACATCATTTTTAAATCAATGTTTAAATTTACTAGATTTTCTCAAACCCCGTCATAAGTAATGTAGCACATTAAATGTATTGTGTTAAGCGTTCCCTGACCCAGTTATTAATTGCTGTGCACTTCTTAAACGGACTTCCTCGATTTTATTCTCGACATATACCTTTTTTTTTTTCTTCACTGTGTCCATTTTTTCCTTCTTCGTGGCCCTAATACGCTTCCGTACCTGAGAGAGTAACCACGGAACACACTGCCTATTTTTCTATGTATTGTGCTTACGTGACCACTCGGTAATACCCAAACTATTCCGAAGCAACATTTGCACTGATTTCTGTTTTTTTGTATCTCACACCCTCATACACCTTTATCATTAGAGCATCCCTTATCTACAATGGAGCTTTCAATCAGAAGAAAATTTGAAGCTGGTTTTAAATTAAAAGTCGTTGAAGTGGTGAAAGAAATTAGTAACTGCGCTGCTGCAACAAAATTCGATTCGTCTGAGAGACTAATGCGAGATTGGAGGAGGCAAGAAGAGGTTTAAAATAAAAAAAATTAAGTGTCGTATTTCAGAACGGGCGTATAAGTCGGGGTCTGATTTTATGATCGACTTTTCATGTTTCAAGACCTGACTTATACGAGAGTATATACGTTAACTGCTTTTCCCTTCATTTTAATTGTCATGGATTTTAAAAATTGTTCCTCTGAATTGCTTTTCATTTTTCTTCAAACAGAATTGAGATTTGAAGCGAGCCAACAGATGACTGGATAAGTTGGGGCCTCAAACTCCAACCAGCTCCTGAATTAGAAGCCCACTCTTGCTGTTCAGTTGTTATAGAATTCAAAGGCTTGTTGTTGCCACATTCTGCCACAGCAGACATTTTGAAAATGGTTGATTATTTTTTCCGAGCACTGTCAAAATGTTTTGTGGACCTGAGCACCTCGGTAATAATTAAGGGGTCTGAGTCTTAAACAGCAATTCAGTTGACAATGAACACAAAATAGTTAATTAGCAATAAATACTGGTCACTAATTAAGAAAACAATTAGAAAGAAAACCTGCAGCCACTGCGGCCCTCCAGGACCAGAGTTGGAGACCCCTTCTCTTGAGACAAGGAAGACAATGATCAACCCTCAGCAGTGGAAAAAAAATCATTTACAAACAATAAATGATATCAAAATTAATAATTCTCATAATTAGACATTCATGTTTCACACTTCTTAACTTGGAAACAAATACTAACCTATCATTGTTTTGGCGGATATCCGCAAGCAAATACATACATTTTCAGTCTGCATGTGTTCTATATGCATTTTCTGTCCGCCCAAAAAGTTGTACAATTAATTCCACACCCAATGAAAATAATCTTAGAATGTTTTCTATAACATCGGTTTGCATTCTTGTTTGACATTTTCTCTGTATAAGTGCAAGGCCATTACCAAATACTCATGAGTGAAAGTTCTAGATTTTAACATCTTAATGCAAGTCAATAAAATGTGTTATGCAGACCTTCCACTATTGTCTTTTTGAACATCTTCTATTTAAACTTCTAAATGTAAGACCATCTAGGAATAAACCACGATATTTTATTTTGCAGCTTGTACAGATTTTTACTGCTGAATAAAGAGCCAGTGGGTTCCCACCTCAGGAACTTTGTTTAAATGAACCAATGAGTTCCTGTAGAATGAAGACCCTGGGCCACTTTCATGTATTGCGTTCCAACTGCACAGCAGGAACTGTGTAATCATTATGCAAAATATGTGACGTGTAAAAAAGAGTGAGACAGGGTGAAGGAGGTTGCGATCTGGAGATCACAGGACCCCCCTTTATTGCTTCACAGGAGGGGGGGAGATTATTGTTTCAATGCAATGTGTGGCGTGACACACCAGGGAGGTGGTTGGACAGTGATGCAATAACCGACACCTCTCCAAAGTTCAAACTTCTAACAGATTTGTAAGATGGGGCCAGTGCTTATGGTCAACCAATCTGCATAATTCATCGCCTGAGCTGTACGCACAATAGTATCTACGTGAGGAAAAAAAAGTACATACCCTGGAGTAGGAGCTAAAAAATACCAGGAGCTACTAATGGCCAGAGTTCCTGCAATAGGAATGCTACACAAGTTCCTGGGTTCCCTCATTCCTGCAGTGGGAAAGCATCTAAAAAAACATTCCAGCAAGCCATTTTCTGTTGTCACGCATGGGCGCTGGAGGACTCCCTCAAAGGCTCTGTCCAGGTATGTAACATCCCACCAGGACGAGAGAGGGTGTTACCGCTAATCATGTCTTCTCTTTCTTCCCACATGGTGTCGAAAACCCACCCGGTGAGGGCAAATAGCACCGCCCCTTCCTGTCCCACCAACATAAATCCCAGATGTCCCAGAAGGAGGTGTCACTTTTGGCCCAAGCAAGCTGCAGGATGGAGCTCAGTCAAAACCAAGCCACTGTGAGCCTTTTTGTGAAGCCGAGAAGGGAAAGCACCAAGACATGCCATTTATGTTATTTTATTTCCATTTTTATTTCTTGTCCTTCGACGAATAAAAAAGGACAACCCAGATGGTGTCCCAACATTTCACTGCCTTCGAGACTGTCATTACCACGCCTAACCACACTCTATTCATGGAAATGCTACAGACAATTCCAGGTATGTCATTTTGCAGCAAGCAGTTTTTAAATTTCTTAAGTCAATGGTTTATAAAGCCAACTTTGAATAACTCAAAGTATGTTCTTTCATAGCATGCACAAATTTATCTTCTAGATGCATCGTTATATAATCCCAGGTATGAATATACCCTCCTTGTTTAACACACCTTGTACCATTTTTAACTTCTCAGTATAGAGTTTCATAACGTCTTCTATGAATAACCCCATGTTATGAGTAGCAGTCTTCACTAATTTTCTTGTAGGTGTTCCTGGAAGAATTTTCATTAAGTATGCATCCATTTACGGATTCTGAACATATATAAGTCCAAAAATAACAGTTTTTCACAATGTAGCAATTTGAGAAAGTGAAAAATGTTTACCATTCTGCTGAAGAATGTTACAGGATGCACCATTTTGGAGCAATCGTGTTAGAGTGGCGATTTATCTCCGATACACTTGGAAACACCCAAGCATGAGACATCACTGAAATTAGGCATTCGCTTAGGACGCAGGTCATAAGGGGGGGGGACCCCGGGGGGGGAACCCCACCGCACATGTTAGCTACGGTACAGTCAGCACACTAATAAGCTTGGCCAAAGGGCGCAAAATAATTTAGCACCGGCACTGACTGGAGTGACTGTTTAAAGGTTGAAACACGCATCCCTTACATATCTGAGTTTGGCTGGCGTGCGAGTCTCTTACTTTAGACCTTTGATTTTGCCTTGCATTTTGAACTTTTTTTTTTTTTTTTTGTGGTCAACTTTTTATTAAGACAAGACAAGAAGGTCGTTGGCCTCGTCCGTTGCGAGAGATTGACATCTGAAGCAGAGCTCCGTTAGCAGCGGTGTTATTTTTTACATTATTAGCATATATAAACATGGTCGGCAAGAAAGGGGCTCAGAAAGAAATGGAAAAGAAAACTAAAGCTACACCCCAGCCCAGACCGACAAGCCCAAATTCAAGCTCAAGGTACGGCCTTTCAGAGACTGACCTGGAACAGAGGGGCGAAAGCCTAGACTCCTCGAGACCACAGTCCACAGCATCATCTCCAGTTGAGAGCGAAATGAGGAGCGAATGTGTGAGTGACGCGGGTCACGATAGCTCGCCGATTGGAGAAGATCATTTGAAACGGGAAAAGACAAGACAAATTGACAGGATATGTCAATCGGACAGAGTATACAAAGTAACCCAACCCACCCGCTCACACCCAGCCTGAGCCAAGGGATAATAATAATAATAATAATAATAATAATAATAATAATAATAATAAATAATCTAAAGGAGTTACGAGCCGAGATTTACACAACTGAGCCACAGCAGACCAGGACTCAATTGCATTACTGGAAGCACCATTAGTCCGCACTACAGGCAACTCCAAACGTATTAAGTTGTAGAAGGAGAACTGCCAGTTGTCAACAGTGGCACATTCAGGTGTTTGTCTGCCAGGGTAGCCAGACAGAATAACTTGTGTCCACAGAGTTTGAGCAGAAGTCTAGAAAGGTCTAAAAGAAGAAACATTTGAGGTATACTGCAGGAAAGGAAGGAAGACAGTAAGTGACATACGTGTGTCCAAAAAGAACAGACAAGTGGCAGAACATGTGGAGAAAAGTGCCAGGTAAACCAAGGGAACATAAATGACAAAGAGGATCAGCAGTGAGGCCCATCAGAAGCTGCTTGAGGGGAGTATGATCAAGTCTCTGTAGAATTTTGAACCGGGTGTGCTGCTAGTTTGGGTTTCTAAAACAAAACCTTACACTGGAGAAAACTGCATCCCATGAAAGGGGTGAGGAGAAAGGAGAAAGGTCTCGGGGCCAAAGAGAAATCAAGGGCAGAGGTTTATAGGATACTTTGCCATGTAAAGTGTGGAGGGTAGAGGCAGGGAGAGAACGAACAAAACAGAGAGCCCAGTGAGTGATGTGGTATAGGGGGGTAGTTAGGCAAACCCTGCATTTTGAACTTGACATCCGATTAGTTTCCATTCTTCATAGTGACCCCCCGACTATATTACTTACTCCTGGCTACGTTTTGACGTCCTCATCCCTTTCAAAAAGTGATCACTGTCTTGTTCCATATGAACAACCCAGCTATATTCTTTATCAACTGTGGCAGTTGTTCATATCTCAAGACACGGATGTAGAAGGCTAGCTCTGAGTAACCACAGATATTTCTTTAAACCATGGACTTTAACTTCTTAGTACAGGGACATTAAAAGCCAACTATGATTAACCCAACATGCTACCTGGCTAGAAAAAAGGAAGATCTTTACTAAAATGAACGGTTAAAAGTTGGACTGGGAGGCGACGCAAAAGGAAAACTGAAAAGTCAAAAAATGAGTAGGGGTTTGGTAACAAAAGATCAAAGAAGAAATGGTCATAAATACCAAACTAAAAACCTTAAATCAAAAGGCAAATTCATTGGCTCTAAATAAGTTAAAGGTTCTTTCTGGAACCTTCATGTAGATAGATCTTTTGAGAACCGAAATGGTTCCTCTTTGGCTGCGTTCTGAAGAGCTAACCTGGCACCTTTACTTTTAAGAGTGCACAATATTTTCCAGAAGAATGGATGCTCCTCAAAGTTCGAAACAGTGAACCACCATGCTCTATAAAACATTGCCATCTTGTGTCATGTGATGTACAGTGTGTATAGAAAAGACCCCCCCCCCCCCCCCAACTTCAAAAGCTGTAATTAAAGTCCAACAAACTGCTGACACAGGGGGTGATCTTTCAACCATCTCAGCAATTCTATTTCATTTTTTTAATCTGAACTGTTGCTATTATATCTTTCACTTGGCTGTTATGAGCATTGAGGAAATACACACAAAAATATTTCTCCAGCTGTGTCTTCATTTCAGGCCGCAAATCAACAAAAATGTAAATATTTTGAAGGGGGGGGGGTCTTTTTTATACCCACTCTATGAAAAAAAAATTACAAAAGGGCAGGCCCGCATCTAACCATGGCATTGTAATAACATGAGAATGAATAAAATCATATTTTTGGAGTATAATGGTTCACGACTCCTAAGAGACCTTCCTCTACAGAGTGTATTATTTTTATCTTATGAATACTGTGGGGTGTGTAAGGGCAGCCACTGTCCTGTTACAGTATGTCTAGTCAGAAAAAGGGTCAAAGCTAGGAGATCAAAAATACCGTGCATCTTAGTAAAAACATAAGACAAAAACTGAGGAAAAGAACGACAGCAAAAATCAAAATACCTGAAAGGCAAAAAGTTAGTGAGTATTAGAAGAGCGATTTTAGATTTGGTGTATTGAATCTGCGCTCAGATAAGGAAGTGTTTTCATGGATGACCTTTCAACCCAATAAGTCACAACCTCAGAGGACACGCCCCTAATAGCCTGGCATTAGTCATAACAACGGGGTACCAAAATAGTGGCTACTGTGAAAACACAAAATGGCAGATGAAACTGTCCACAAAAATATTTCATAATCACAATAAAATGGAATAGAAAAATTTGGACATCAGAATTTACTTCAGTGACCCAAAGCCACTCAAAATGAGTGTAAGATTAACAGATTCGATAGAGGAGAACCTAGAAAGAAATTGAAAAAAGGAACAAACTTCTAACATGTTTTTGTCTGACAATATAGCAAGAGGAGCAAATGGAGTGAGGCTGCAAAACAAAAGCACCCTTGCAGTCTGAAGCTTGATCAGCCACTAGAGCAAGTAACAGAGAGGGGCAGCACGAATTCCCCCCACCATGTTTAGCTGGAATTGGCAGCGGGATGCTATGAACAACCCCGTCAATGCATGCACCGTTGTTAACTTCTTAACACAAGGCTTTGTAAACTAGCTATGAATAATTAAACAGCATAGACCGGGAGATAAGCCTGGCCACGTGTCACCCTGACATAATTCTTTTGTACTCTTATAGAACAATCTGGACAAGAACAGGCCACTCAGCCCAACACGGCTCACCAGTCCTGTCCACTAAATTCTTCTAAAATAACGTCACGTCGAGCTGCGAAGGCCCCTAAAATCCCACTGCCTTCCACTCTACTTGGTCACGTATTCCACATGTCTGTGGTTCTCTGTGTAATGAAAAACCTCCTAATGTTTGTGTGAAATTTACCCTTCACAAGTTTCCAACCGTGTCCTTGATGACCTCATTTTCCAGTCACAGTCTCGATCCACTGCACTAATTCCCTTCATAATTTTAAACACTTCAGTCATGTCACCTCTTAATCTTCTTTTGCTTAAACTGTATAGGCTCAGCTCTTTTAATCTTTCCTCGTAACTCATCCCCTGTAGCCCTGAATCAGCCTAGTCGCTCTTCTCTGGACCTTTTCTAGTGCTGCCATGTCCTTTTTGTAGCCTGGAGACCAAACCTGCACCCAGTACTCAAGATGAGGCCTCACCAGTGTGTTATAACGGTTGAGCAGAACCTCCTTGGACTTGTACTCCACACATCAAGGCGCTATATAACCTTTTGCACTGTACTTACTTACTCACTGTACTTAATTGCAGGGCCAACAACATCCTGGTCTGACATTTACAGTTTCTAACTGATGAATGGAGAGTTATAGAAGGAGAGCTATGAGCAGCTCAGTAATGCTCACATGGCATCTGCCAATTTAAAAATTTTAAATATACAAATCTGCAAGTCCAGCTATGAATATCACATATCTACAGTCTGCTCTTTTAAACTTCAAAATGCAAGGACATACAAGACCAGGTATGAAAAACTCAAGTGCTGTTCAACTTCTGTGTTTAACCCTAAATGCACAACCAATAATTTAAAATACAATCTTACAAATGTAAAACGTCTCAGCGTATGCTAATAGTTCATTTATGGCAACAGAAGGCAGCATGTGAATAAGAACACAAGACATTCTTGAGTAGTAAGGTCAAATGTCAAGCAAGTAAAAGCTGCATCTACCACATTAAAATGCCAGATAATATGAGAGGCACTGAGGTTCAGCTACAGTAGTTCAACTTGGTAACATGGACTACAGTACAAGCTGCTTTGTGCTGAAAGGTTTCCAGAAGTGTGGATTACACTTCTGATGCATCACCAAGTGTAATTCACTGGTTATGGGAAGATCCAGGATAGCAGGTAGACTGCTGAGGAAATTGTTCCAACAATTAGAGAATGCAGGGAGTTGGCAAAATTTACAAAGCTGACAGCTTGTTTGAAACTACTTGAGGACATCAGTGGAAATTAAGGGCAAGTGCATTTAGGACTGAAGCCAGGAGACACTTCTTTACGCAAAGAGTTGTTGGTCTCTGAACAGACTACTGAGATGTGGAGTTGAAGCAGAAACCTTGACATCCTTTATGAAGAATCAGGATGAGATGTTGGGACAGCTTACCTATCAGCTAAACAAACTGGCTTGATGGACTACATGGTTCCCCTATCGTTTGTCATAGTTCTGTTGTTCTCATATTCAATCTCAGTCTACTATTTCTTTTTTTATGATCAAAAATTTATTGAAGTTAAAAAAAAAAAAAAATTGTGGAATAGAACTGATACCAACAAGTTTCTTATAAAATAAATATGCATTAACACCAGTAAAATACAATTCCATACACACAAAATTTCTCTTGTTAAAAAGATAAAAAGAAAACAAACTGAGAAAAACCTAAGAGGAAAACACAGGGCAGATGTCAGACCCCCCAACCGAGCCAGGATTTAAGCAGGAGGAAGAGGAGAGTGACAGCAACCATCAGCCACCTGGCTCCACAGAATTTAGTCAAGAGTACACAAGTTTGTAACGTATGAAGTGGATGACCCATTGATCACCATTGCTGATAGATCTAGGAGAGCAAGATTGAAAAATGGGGCTTGACAAGATCTGAAGGAGTATATCGGAGGTCTCCATCTACATAGCTGTAGTCTGGTTTCGTGTCGTGGTTTGGCTGGCAACTTACATTTTTGCTGGTCTTTTACATTCCCCCAACTCCAACATCGTTTCAGCTTTGAAGACCAAAGAATCCTTATGTTTTATCTATGTTGTTATTTCACAATGCTCGTAATGAGAATAAAAATGAATTCTTCTGTGTTGCTGTATTGTTTTGTTATGGGTGCTGTCATTTTAAATTGGCAGATGATATTCAGTTACCACGCAAGAGAATTGGCAATGTGCACATTGTGACGTCAATAACAGGGCATAACACGGCTGTATAAATGTGAATTCCCTGATTGTTTAAAATTACAGATTCCTCTGTAAAAAAAAAAAAAAAAAAAAAAGGTAGAAT
Organism: Erpetoichthys calabaricus; assembly: GCF_900747795.2. Lineage (NCBI taxonomy): Eukaryota > Metazoa > Chordata > Cladistia > Polypteriformes > Polypteridae > Erpetoichthys > Erpetoichthys calabaricus. The sequence continues at coordinate 55,681,219 of NC_041408.2, forward strand.
GAGGAACAGGAGAAAGAACCGAGATGACAAATAAGACAAAAAGGTCAAAACCCAAAGTCAAAAAGGAATGTGGTCAAAACTAAATCCAAGTCCAAGAACATCATAATTTCAACAAACAAAAAACACAAAGAATTGCAATCGTACTCTTTTGTCCAATTCTTGGATACAAAATGTCCATTGAGACAACCTTTTTGATCCTTAACCACTGACCCCACAATGTCGTGACCCTTGATGCCATACCTGTAGTAACCAGGACCCACATCACGATGAGCAAATTCCACAAAATGCCTGCACTCATCATTAAAAAACATTAAATACATTTTAACTTTTAAACCAAGGTTCCAGTCAAGAAACTAACTACAGCATTGAATTCCCAAAAGGGGCCCCTCGAGGATTTATATACCACAAGGAAAGCCCAGGAGAAAATGGACATAAAACTTCATTCATAACAGTATACTTCGGATACCTATTCTTGTCGTGTTTTGACGACTTCATTTAACGTCTGTTTGACTTGGTCCTCATTATCTGTCCCGTTTTCACTATGAAATTCCACACACTGTATCCTGTCTTCGATGACTGATGCACATTCTCCGGCTTTATTTGCTTATTTCACATCATCACAGTTTCAACCAGCATATTGTTATTTGCCCTCGTCATTTCAAACTCCTGTTACTTCGTGCAGGCAGTACATCGAATTAAAGCAAAACTGAGTGCCATTATGAACAATGCTACACATCCTCTCTCTGAGACACACCAACCTGGAGGACTTTCAGCCAACGAATTATTCAGCAGAAGTGTGTCAAGAAACACGACGGGGGTCCTTTATACCAACAGCAATACGCCTGCATAATGAACACCTCACTGGGACAGCCAAGTGAGGAGTTTCTATATTTTAACCATTCTGGTGTGTGTATGTATTTAAAGAGCTTCTGTAAAAAAAAACAACATTTTCCTAGAGGGACATAAAGTTTTATCCACTTGGCTTTTCAATAGTGTTCAATATTAAAGGTATCATTTATCATTGATAAACATCGAGGAAACAGTTTAAGTGGAGATTAAGGTACTTTATCCACTCTTTCAAGGAGATTAAAAGCTTAAAAGTTCAAATGTTTGATTGATTTTCAGCCTCCCTCTTCAATTAAAAGCAATTATCAGGAGCTGATTTGACCCGAGGGCACTTTAGGAACAACAGAAATCGGAAATCTGTTTAAACGTCAACAGTATGACTGAGGCCAGCAGCTGTTTGGCTTCTAAACATCCTATAGAGACCAAGGCTGCTCGATTCTGAACTTGTTCATAAGAACATAAAACTAACAGGAGGGGGCCCCATTCAGTCCATCAGGTCTGTTTGGTTAACTAACATTCAAGTTTACCCCAATATCATATCCACATAACTGCTAAAGAGTTATCAGTTTTTTCCATCCATCTTCCAAACCTCAAGGGGGAGGGACTCAGGGAAGCAGGAGCCTATCCCAGCAAGAATCGGGCACAAGGCAGGAACACTCCCTGGACAGGGCACCAGCCCAACAAAAAGTGAACACACACACACACACACACACCAGTGGCCGGTTTAACATTGCCATCCCACCTACTGTAATTCGCCGGTCATGCTGGGAGTACCCAGAATGCAAACCACCAGTTTACTTACTGCCAGGCAGCAGCTGTACCACTGCACCTCCATGCCACCCTATCAATTTTTCATTTCAACTGAATGATTTGGTTCTTTCAGTATTGCACAATCCTTTGTGTGAAGGATTGCTCCTTGCATGTCCTTGCCCTTTGTTTTCACTGATGTCCTTGAGTATATGAATTATTTTTTAACTGAAAGAATTCTGAAGGCTCAGTTTTATGAACAGCTTAAGTGTTTGGGTTTAAACTCCGGGCAATTAAACTTCAACAGAACTGAATGCAGTAAGTCGGCCTTTAAGTAAATGTACGTCACCAGTGTGGTTTCTAATAACACCCATGACCTAGAACAGTGTTATTGAGCTTTTTCAGGAGCGTTTCTCTAGAGGCTTGTGAAGAACAATATTCTTTAGCTAGTGGGCTTTAGATTAGTTAAATCTAAGCAAGTCAAGGTCTCCGCTTGTTAGTATGGACACTGGTTAGAACACCCAACCAGGCGTTATACAGATGTACGCCCCAACACTCGCCAATAAGATTAGCAGTAGCGTGGAGCTGGAATGTGTATAATTTAGGGATAACCACAAACAATGGAGAATTGAACAAGGAAACCGGACCTCCAGGGTGCAAGGAGCCACCTGCATGCCATTCAGCGTGGCCTCCCACACACCACCTAAAATATTTCTAATCATATAAAGCCACTCAAGGTGGAGTTAATATCATGCCTGTCATTCCCTAATGCAAAAGGGGCAGCTCTCCTCCTGTGCACATTTCCTTTCAATTGTGGGGTAGGTGATTTTACAAGCTGTAATGTTTTAATGGCTCCATTAAATCTGGGAGGCGACCAGGTGTGAGCTGGCCATTTCCACTTGGGCACATCGGCGGCTGTCAAATTAAAAGTACATCTCAGGAGCCATCAGGTATTCAGGATCCGTGCCCGAGGCCTTTTTCTGAAATAAAGGTTTGCCATTCTTCATGGTTAAATCGTACAGGAGGGAAATGTGATGAAATAACTTTAGCTAACTACACCCACGAGTGACGAGCAGGGTGGTGCAGTCAGAGTTTTTATATTCTTTTCTAAAATGTCTCTTTTCCACCGTGCACTCTGCTAGCAAGAATGACCGTGGAGATGAAGAGAAAGCACATACATTCAGAAAAAGGTTTTCAGCTCAACATCACACTGGAGAGCAATTTTGAACAAATTTTTTGTTGACTTCAATTTTTAAGCTTATTTACACTAAAATAGGTATGCGGACTCTGAAAGTGCAGTTAGTTTTCTTCTATCACGTCAGGTTTTTTCTCTACCGCTTATATTCGTGCGATTACTGTAGCGTGGATTTGTATAGGCTATTCATTTACACGCAAGACAGTGTGGTCAGAGGTTGTGCGCTGCTCTACGTTGTGAATAAGCAAAATCTATTTTTCTACTTACACAAGTATTTCCTATCTTTCAGATCATGTCTGGCTCTGCTGTTTCTCGTTGTAAGTGCCTAACCAACCCTGATTTATTTTGTTATATCTGTGGCAGTTTCACCATTCCCAGTCAAAGGGCGAACATCAGCACATTTGTAGAGCAAGCCTATTTCGCATATTTCAAAGTTAAACTTGGTGATCAAGATAAGTCTTGGGCCCCTCATAAGGTGTGCAAACAGTGTGTTGAGGGTTTACAGATGTGGACAAAGGGAACACGTGATAAGATGCCATTTGGTATACCTATGGTTTGGCGAGAGCCAGGAGATCATTTCAGTGACTGTTACTTTTGTATAGTGAAAACTTCAGGATATAAACAAGAAAAATAAATGTAACATAGAGTATCCTAGTCTACCATTGGCTATACGCCCAGTGGCTCATTCACATGAAATCCCAATGCCGGTTTTTGTTACACTACCCTCTCTTGAAGAACATGATTATGATGATGAACTAGGTGACAACAATGATGAAGAGTTTGAAATTGAAGAGGACTCTGTTCGTAAGGGATTTGATCAGCAATTGAATGATTTGGCACATGATTTGTGACTATCGAAGAAGGCTTCAGAACTCCTAGCATCAAGACTGTGTGAGAAAAACTTACTTGAAAAAGGAACGAAGGTATCGTACTTTCGAACCAGAGAAATTGCATTTCTGCAGAACTTTAGAACTGACAGTGGCTTTGTGTATTGCCATAACATATCTGGTTTAATGGAGGAATTGGGAATTCCAATCTATAACTCAAATTAATGGCTACTATTCATCGATAGCTCAAAGCGGAGCTTAAAGCGTGTCCTCCTTCACAATGGCAATATATTTGGGTCAGTCCCAACTGGCCATTCAGTTTCTCTTTGTGAAGAATATGCAGACATAAAGAGAGTCATTGAGTTGTTGCAGTATCACCAACACAATTGGGTCATCTGTGTTGACCTTAAAATGGTATGCTTCCTTCTTGGTCAGCAGTGCACATACACCAAATATCCCCATTATCTGTGCATGTGGGACAGCCGAGCTCGTGAGAGGCATTGGGTGGAAAGGAATTGGCCTCCAAGATCTGCCCTAAAACCAGGTGATCCAAACATTCTACATGAGCCACTTGTTGATAGAAAGAATTTTATATTCCCACCTCTGCACATGAAACTGGGTCTGATGAAGCAGTTCGTTAAAGCTTTGCCAACTGAAGGAGACTGTTTCAAGTACCTCATTTTGGCATTTCCTAGCCTGTCATTTGAAAAAAATAAAGGTCGGTGTGTTTGATGGTCCACAGATTCGGCAGCTCATCAAAGATGAACATTTCAAAGGACAATGTCAGAAGTCGAAAAGAATGCTGGTTATCATTCAAAGCCAATGTTGAGAACTTTCTTGGAAACGCACAAGCAAACAATTACACAGAAATTGTCCAGAAACTCTTGGAGAGCTACAAAATGCTTGGTTGCAATAGGAGTATTAAGGCGCATTTTCTGCATAGCCATCTTTCTAACTTCCTTGGTGCAGTAAGTGATGAGCAAGGTGAACGATTCCACCAAGGTTTGAAGGTCATGGAATGACGGTATCAGGGTAGATGATGGCTGACTATTGTTGGAGCATCCGGCGGGATTGTCCTAACACTGAACACTCCAGGAAAAGCTATAAGCGTAAATTTTTACCTTAACCGCTTACCCGATTAATTTTCAAAATGTTCTACTGTAAAAAAATGTCAGAGAGCAATAAATCCTTTGTATGAACAAAAGAAATTTAAATAAACAGTACATTCAAGTTATTATTTCATTATTTTTTCATTGTATGTAAAATTTGTATGTTTTTTGACAAAAATGGGGGGTACCCTGTATCGTAAAAACTGGATGTGATAGCAAAAAACTGGGGTCATTTCTGGATTCACCACCTAAATTAATTAGTAAAAAACAAGTGTAAGATCTAACTCAGCAAAAAATGTGTTTCCCAGTGAATCGTTTACTTTGTTCTGACAATAAAAGGGATTTTTTTTTTCCAAAACACAACAAAGAGACTAATTTTTCTTGTAGATCAAGCTTTTAGAAAATTTTAATCAAGTTTTAATCAAAATATTACTGTTTATTGCACTTCTTATTTCATGCACGGTAGAGCAAAAAAGAATCCAACCTTTGGTTAACATTAGACATATATAAAGGAAAGACGTATGTATGCGAGTACGGAGCAGTCGGCTCTACTCATGCTCAACCACAGCCACTAGATGACGCACACATGCATGCTTGCTTGCACCTCACTTCTCACTATGAAGGAGCTGCGTGCAGCAAACGCCACCACGCAACGACAACATTGTGCTAATGACACTGATGAAGAAACAACATCAAAATGAAGCAATCACCACAGCTCAGCAAAGTGCAACTGAAACACCTCAGCAATGGAGGTCAAGGCTTGATGTTTTCACTAAAAACATTGTCTATATGGGGGTAATAGATTAATAGGACTCCTATTCCAGTGATACTGTAACACCAGTGTCGTCTTCCGAAAGCAAGTGGAGCAACAAGTACAAGTGGGTCTGCAACCTCTCCCCAGAGTAATTCTTAAGAGTTAGTGGATGCCTCTCCAAGTTCATGAATATACTAAAACTGCTAGGGAGTCTTCGGGTTGTGTTTTTTGTCCCAAAGACCTCACACAGCTAGAGAAACTCTTAGTAGTATCTAGAAAGCACCTTCCATAAATTTAAAACACATCTATCATGTTATCTTCTAATGTCAGTTTATTCATTGATAAGACTGGCCTCCCTCAAGCTCTCTGCATAGCTCACATTCTGCATGCCTGGAATAAGTCAAGTAGCTCATCTCTGGACTTTCCACAATCTAATTTTGAGACCACAATTTTCCAGTTGGTGCCACCCTAGTGCATTGTACTAGAGGACGACAATCAGGAATATTGATGTTTTTTTTGTTTTTTTTTTTGTTTCATTCTCCAACCTTAATTGCTTATTTCAATCTTAAACTGCTGCATTCAGTGTTTTAATTGCTCCTTATTAGCAATAAGATGTAAAACAGGGGTAGGCAATGTCGGTCCTGGTGAGCCGCAGTGGCTACAGGTTTTCATTCCAACCCAACTGCTTAATTAGAAACCAATCATAGACCTTATTTAATTTTATGGCTTATTAGTCTGTGCAATGTAAGGCTTTAATATCGTAGATTTTTTTCCTTTCCAAGGATATCATCCAAATGATTTGAAGCCTAAAACAGATCATTTTCAGTCTGTCACATTTTTCTATTAAGTGTTTTATTAAATCAAACCGTGCATGTGAACACACATAGATGTAATTGGAAAAAAGCTAGCTGGAGAACTGCTGGCTGCTTTGTCTTTTACATCTTATTGCTAATAAGGAGCAATTAAAACACTGAATGCAGCAGTTTAAGATTGAAATAAGCAATTAAGGTTGGAGAACCTTAACAAGCGAGACCACTAAAATGAAGCATTAAAATGTCACTTAAGCAATATGTGCTTCATCAGCAATAATTAAGTTCTCGTTAAGGAACTGGGTTAGAACAAAAACCTGCACATACTGTGGCACTCCAGGATCGACGTTGCCTACCCCTGGCCTAGAGCATCACTTGCCTTCTTCCCATAGTGCACCCTGCTGCTAGCTGCTCCCCAGGTAAAGGACAGACACACTTACCTGGATATCCACATGATCTGAAATAAAACACGATTGCCTTTACTGCACTATTGGCACAATCCTAACTCTCCCATTTTAAGTCAGCTATTAGAACCTGGAAAAAATCAAATTTGCACTTAGAGTATCTGTACAAAACTTTTTCAAAACCTGGCAGGATCTAATCAATAACATTTTAGAATAAGCATTTAAATTGAGGAAGCAGATTATCTCCCCTCTTTTACTCCATTTATCTTTATTCATTTATTAAATGTATCTATTTACTTTCATTTATTTTTATTAGCGTAAAAGTTTTACTCTGCTGGCCTAGCTCTCTCTCTCAGGGGTGGGGGTTGATTTGTTTCGAAACTATTTTTGTAAAACTTGATTTATTTGTATGGAATGTTATTTGATATTAATAAAATCAAATAAAACACGATTCATCAGACCACACGGTCTTCCTCCATGGTGCGGTTCTGATGCTCACATTCACACTGTAGGCTCTTTCAGTGGTGGACAGCGGTCAGCACGGACAGTCTGATCAGACTCAACATGCAGCAATCTGTGATGCACTATGAGTTCTGACACCTTTCTCTCATGGCCAGCATTATGTTTTTCCAGTAATTTGAGGGCTACAGGAGCTCTTTTGTGGGATTGGACCAGACAGGTTAGCCTTTGCTTCCCACACACATCAGTGAGCCTCAGGTGTTCATGATCTGGTCATCAGTTGTCTTTCCTTAGGCAACTTTTGGTAGGTATTAACCACTGCATACCAGGAACGCCCCAAAAGACCTGCCATTTTGGAGATGCTCTGACCCAGTCATCTTGCCATCACAATTCCCACATAAACACAACTACTTCTAATCTGTGTCAGATGTTTGACCACAAATTTGCCATAACAAAAGAAATCAAGAAAGACTTGAGTCTCACTTATAAATAAACACTACTTAGATTGACCTAGTGGTGTGCTGTGCTCAATAGTGACAACCATCTCCATCTTGAAGTGTCTTTACCTCTTGTCATGGATGGGTTGGTATTCTGGCAGGTTGTCCCTTACACCATGAAAATAGAAGATGTAATTAGATAGAAGAGCATCTTCTGAAGGAACTCTACCCCTCTTCTAGGAGGCTGGCATGGAAGGACAATATAATGGATGGTTGGATCACCCCAAAGTAGCCTCAAAAGGATGGGCTTCCTGACCTGGATGGGTGCTGCTCCCTGCCTCAGATTGGCAGCTGTCCTGCCTATACAGGTGCTGGTCATAAAATTAGAATATCATGACAAAGTTGATTTATTTCAGTAATTCCATTCAAAAAGTGAAACTTGCATATTAGATTCATTCATTACACACAGACTGATGTATTTCAAATGTTTATTTCTTTTAATGTTGATGATTATAACTGACAACTAATGAAAGTCCCAAATTCAGTATCTCAGAAAATTAGAATATTGTGAAAAGGTTCAATATTGAAGACACCTGGTGCCACACTCTAATCAGCTAATTAACTCAAAACACCTGCAAAAGCCTTTAAATGGTCTCTCAGTCTAGTTCTGTAGGCTACACAATCATGGGGAAGACTGCTGACTTGACAGTTGTCCAAAAGACGACCATTGACACCTTGCACAAGGAGGGCAAGACACAAAAGGTCATTGCTAAAGAGGTTGGCTGTTCACAGAACTCTGTGTCCAAGCACATTAATAGAGAGGCGAAGGGAAGGACAAGATGTGGTAGAAAAAAGTGTACAAGCAATAGGGATAACCGCACCCTGGAGAGGATTGTGAAACAAAACCCATTCAAAAATGTGGGGGAGATTCACAAAGAGTGGACTGCAGCTGGAGTCAGTGCTTCAAGAACCACCACGCACAGACGTATGCAAGACATAGGTTTCAGCTGTCGCATTCCTTGTGTCAAGCCACTCTTGAACAAGAGACAGTGTCAGAAGCATCTCGCCTTTGGACTGCTGCTGAGTGGTCCAAAGTTATGTTCTCTGATGAAAGTAAATTTTGCATTTCCTTTGGAAATCAAGGTCCCAGAGTCTGGAGGAAGAGAGGACAGGCACAGAATCCATGTTGCTTGAGGTCCAGTGTAAAGTTTCCACAGTCAGTGATGGTTTGGGGTGCCATGTCATCTGCTGGTGTTGGTCCATTGTGTTTTCTAAGGTCCAAGGTCAACGCAGCCGTCTACCAGGAAGTTTTAAAACACTTCATGCTTCCTGCTGCTGACAAATATTATGGAGATGCAGATTTCATTTTCCAACAGGACCTGGCACCTGCACACAGTGCCAAAGCTACCAGTACCTGATTTAAGGACCATGGTATCCCTGTTCTTGATTGGCCAGCAAACTTGCCTGACCTTAACCCCATAGAAAATCTATGGGGTATTGTGAAGAGGAAGATGCAAAACGCCAGTCCCAACAATTCAGAAGAGCTGAAGGCCACTATCAGAGCAACATGGGCTCTCATAACACCTGAGCAGTGCCACAGACTGATCGACTCCATGCCACGCTGCATTGCTGCAGTAATCCAGGCCAAAGGAGCCCCAACTAAATATTGAGGGCTGTACATGCTCATACTTTTCATGTTCATACCTTTCAGTTGGCCAACATTTCTAAAAATCCTTTTTTTGCATTGGTCTTAATTGATTTTCTAATTTTCCGAGATACTGAATTTGGGACTTTCATTAGTTGTCAGTTATAATCATCAACATTAAAAGAAATAAACATTTGAAATACATCAGTCTGTGTGTAATGAATGAATCTAATATACAAGTTTCACTTTTTGAATGGAATTACTGAAATAAATCAACTTTGTCATGATATTCTAATTTCATGACCAGCACCTGTATAGTAGGTGGCAGAGCTCCTCTGGTGTGACTCCACTTTGGATTCCCACAGGGCTGCAGGGTACCTTTAGTCCTTAATGGAAGCCCTATTGGGTTCCTCAAGTGCCACCAGAGGGACTCCCATACTTTATGGAAGTTCTACCTGACCGTTAGTGCTTCCTCAGTGCAATGTTCTGGCGCTGGACACATTCCAGGTCAGGCTTTAAATTATCTGCTCCACCCTGTTCAAGTAAACAGAGTTGAGAGAGGAGGAAGAGGACAAAACTCACCTGGAAGGAATGGAGGAAGAAAGGAAAAGTCTACAAATTGTGCTCTGTGATTTAGCTTTGACAGAAGCCTGTTTAATGAAAAAAAGGGGGGGGGGGGAGGATTTGAACCCAGGACTTCTGTCCTTGAACTTGTGTCAAGAGTTTCAGACTATTTCCTCCCCTAGTGGCTCCACTCTCTAATGTGAGCTTCTGTCATTCCATGGGCCTTCAGCTTACACACAACTCCATACACATTTTGTCCATCGAGAACAAGCTCCCTTGGTGAAATCACTTTTGCTAGTTACTAAAAAGCATCCAGACTCCCAAACAAAAAAAGGAGTACTGTACGATCAATCAAAGACTGTGACCAAGAAGAGACAGGTTTAGGAAAATAATAGATAGTCCAACCAAACAGTTTCATAGCTGTTCATGGCATTTTGGTTAGACATTCAAGTAAGAATTTCACTGTATTCTGTACGCCTAACAGTATTAGCACTACTAGTTACAGTACATCCCATGGTTTGAAGATTATGCAAGTCTTTAACATACCAATGCTGGCTTTAGATACTGAACACCATTAACAAGAAATCAAGAGGACAGTACAACGGCATAATAGAGCAGCTATAGGCAGTACAAGTGGCAGCATGGACGTGTATCATCAGAGCAACTGAGATTTGAAATGGTGGAGTAATCATGTCACCAACAAAGGACAGAAGAATGAAAAAAAGAAAAATGTAAGATAAGGTACTACCCATAAATCATCCGTTTGCCACGTTATATAACAAGACATCACCAAAGGCTTCTCTTGGTCTAAATGACACATGTAAACATCACTAAAGTGGGGTAAGGCATCTGTGAAACTGGGCCTCTTAAAATAACTTCACTTTGGAATGGTCTGAGGTGGCCTAAGTGGGACAGAATATCCATTCATCTATCCATTTTCCTAACATGCTTAACATGAAGCATATTGGAACAATTTTTGGCCAAGGTGCCAACCCATTATAATCCTTAATATGCCACCCTGGACAGGGAGGGATGATTTAGCGCGGTCTGTGTAAGTGTTGTTAAGATCCAAAGAAGCCACTGTTAAGTTCTTATCCACCTAAATCAGTGGTCTCAAACTCTGGTCCTGGAGGGCCGCAGTGGCTGCAGGTTTTCATTCGAACCCTTTTCTTAATGAGAGACCTGTTTTTGCTGCTAATTCACTTACTTTGAATTCATTTTAATTGACTTGCTCTTGAAGACTCAGACCCCTCAATTGTTTTTTTCTTTAATTAGCAGTCAAACAATAATGAGATATAAAATGAGCCAAAACATGACCAGTATAATACTGTGTCGATCATACAATACGTGAAAATAAAGGAAGGTGAAGGTCTTAGAAATGTCGATCTGCTCAGGTCCACATTTTAACAGTGCTGCTCTTAGAAAAGAGAAAATCGTTAATTTTGGAATTGTATGCCATTGCACAATGAGAGCAGCAACAAGCCATGGAATTAAAGAACTGGTTTAATTAACAACAAAAAATCATCTCCTAATTAAGCAGCTGGTTGGAGTTTGAGGCCCTGACTTATTTGGTCTTCTGTTGGTTCACTCTCTTCATGTTTCATTTCTGTTTGGGTGCCATTTAAGGAAAGAAATGAAGCAATTCAGAGGAATGATGAAGAAATTCAGGGGAGCAAATCTTAAAAAAACCAAGTCAATTAAAATGAAAAGGGAATGGAGTTAATTAGCAGCAAAAGTGGTCACCAAATAAGGAGAAAGTAAGAATGAAAACCTGCAGCCACTGCGGCCCTCCAGGACTGGAGTTGGGGACCCCTGCCCTAAATAAAAGGATAAGTGTTTGTGTGTTCTTCTGGTTGCTATGTCTCTGTCATTCCAACAGATGGATCACAAACATTAACACTGCTTTGTCAATTCCCATACCAAATGGCATACAACAGAGTGAGAAGCATTGCATGCTGCACTGGAAACGTTAACACTGAGGTCTATATTAACCATTTAGATTTCAACCTGTCTTAATTGGTGTAATAGGATGACTAGAATGACTGAACAGATGCATTATATGTAATCCCTAAAGTGGGTTACTAAAACAGCCAATGGTAAGATTTGACTAAATTGCAATGCTCTAAAACATAGGTTCTTAAAGTATGGGTCGTGACCCATTTTGGGTCTTATGTTGTGTGCATTTGGGTCATGGAGACTGGTACAGAAGGAGAACAGAACCTGGGTCACGCTCAGGTTGCAGAGCGTCTTAAGATGGGTTGTGGAGAGCAAATTTAAACAAAAATCATGGATCTGTTATGATCCAAATCGGTGATGCTCCAGTGGGAACACTGATGCAGATTAGTTGTGATTCTCCAAAGGGGGAAATCCACACCTTGTTGTGGTGGATGATGGTTGGCAGCGTTTCTGGGGCTTAGAGAGAGAGAGGGAGCATGCAGAGCACCCAAATGCAGCCAAGCAACAGGTGAAAAAAAAAAAAAAAAATGGGGACCACTGCTCCAGCTTAACCATCAAAATGTGAAGAAGGAATAGGCAGACTCAACTGGTAAACCAAGCCCGAAGGAACTTGGCCTGACAGTTTTAGACTGGTGGAGTCACAGAGATGAAGGAGCCAGTGTTGTGCATGAACTAGTTCAAAAAAGAGTGCGTTCATTGAACAAGCTCATTTTTCTAAGAACTGTGAACGTAGCGTAACTTATTTGCAGGTGAAGAACTTGAACGTGAGCTAGTTCAGTTTTAGGGGACATTCTGGACCTGATTTCGGTCCAGATTAAACATTTTGCTTAACCCTGTAATGTAGGTGTGGAGCTGAATCCAAATAGTGGATTTTTACAAATATTTATCTGAATACCGTATTTGTGCTTATTTTGTATGAATTGTTTGCCATTTGTATTCAGAAAAAATAACATAAAATCAAATAGGCCCCGTCTGTGTCTGCCTGCTTGTGCTTGTGACACGAGCACTTGGTGAAGCTCCACTTTCGCTTTTAGGAAAACGTACTTTGCGAGGCCACTTTATATGTGTCCCCATTGGACATGTGATGCGAATTTTGATCGGCAGCGTAATCGGTTAGTTCACCTACACGCTGGTTCGACAGTCACCATTTATATCATACGGTTGGAAACAGCAGTAATTTATATTATACTTGCATCTATTTAATTTCTTTATTGACCAGGAGGATATTAGCATATATGGTTATACAAGCTTGTTTCTGGGTATAATTTAATAAAGTGTATTTAAATGAAAAAAGACTTCATAATTATTGCATTTTATTCAAGAACACTGTAATAGCCTAAAAAGGCATGTGAAATTGAAAAAGTAAACTCATGGGTCATTTATTCACACTCAATAAGGCCGGGTTTATACGTCATGCAACAACGCATGCTCCAGCAGATGCTACTGCTACACAAGTGTTTTACTGTTTGTACTTGCGCGCATATTTTACGTACATCTGGAAGAATCCAGCAGGTGGCAGTGTGAGATATTATCACAGTGAGAACAGGTTCGGCTTTGTTGTGTTGTGAATTGCCTGGAACACCCGTTAAATTCTGATGACACCTTACCGCAATATCCTTGAAAAGGATGTTTAATGATTAAATCTATCAATTCAGGGATGTATCCATTCCAGCAAGCACTGGGCACAAGACAGAAACAATCCCAAGATGGGGCATCAGCTCATCGCAAGGTGAATACAAGCACTCACATATACTTGTGTCGTTTTAGTGTCACTAAATCTGCATATCTTTGGAAGGAAACTGAAGCACACTGCGGAAACGCAGCAGGAAAACATGTAAACTCCAGGCAGGGTATAGCAATGACGTGACTCCCTGTGAGAGAGCAGAGCTACCACTCTGCCTCCATGTCACCCCCATGTGTGTAATTATTAACAATGTTCATTATTTAAACGTAATTAACAATTTATCTGTAACATACATACTTTAATGTATTTCATCATGAAAGTGATAAAGTATAAATCTAAGGATGCTAAATGTGCAGAGAGTTGGAATATCATACTTTTAATGGGTTCTGTGTGGCGATTGCTGCTGTCAGGTGAGGAGAAAGCCCCAGAAAAAAAAGACAGCACAAAAGACGGTATGTGAGACTTTTAAAATGTATCGTGTCATTATGATGGGGAATATGCCACGCTTGAATATAAAAGCACCACGAATGCATCTGTATGTCAGCATTTTGCTTCACCACATCGAACCATTCATCAAACATCGAAGTGCGCACATCGATCCTGTGGGATCCTCAAAGCAGCTTTCTGTCACATGTGGACAGTAAACAGAGACACGGACGTCACATTCTAACTTTTATCATACTGCGCCCCCAGACTTTTTGCTGGTACTGCAACTCGCGCACGAGTTGCGTTAATTTCCGAGGACCTGCTCAGAGGAAGCGTCAAATGCTGGGAACGTGTGGCAGCCATAATGCGTGCGCGTATGCGTTTGGAACGTGAAGTATAAACGAGCCCTTAAAATATACAAAATGAACTGAACATGAACTAGTTCAAAATTGAAATGGTGAACTATGAACGTGCATTTATTCATTTTAAGCTGTGTGAACTGAACTTTGAGCTAGTTCTTGTGAGGTGTGAAGTCGCACAACACTGGAAGGAGCATAAGCCAGCCCTAAGCCGGCCATTCTGAGTTACTTTACAGCAGACTCGTGTCTGGATTAATTACATCTTTGTGGATTGTAATTTGGAGATCGTATTTAGCTCAGCATTTGTAAAGTTAATTCAAATGACGTTTAAATAGAGAGCGACAACTTGAGGGGCAGTTTCTGTCCGAAAGGAGATTCAGGCACCACGGAGCCCATAGTGTGAAATATTTCCCTTCCATACGTCTTTGTTCCAAGCTGTCACACCACCCGATATGAGATGTGCCCAGATTCCTACACCTATCAGCAGTAACAATCAGAAGTACAAAAATGAAAACAAAGCATTGCATGAGTTGCGCCAGCAGTAAGATCATTCCACTGGGGTCCTGAAGGTCTGAATATTTAGGTTGTGGTAGTGTCAAAGTGGTCCAAGGTTGGCCTGATCAGTCAGTTTGGCTCCAGCCAGTGATGAGAAGCAGGAAGAATTCCTTTAACATATAAAGGCAGCAGCCCAGAAGGCATATTCAAAGAAAGCTTTGAGCCATCTTTCCCTACTTTTACAGGGTTTTGAAAAAGGTCTCATCTACCTCATCGGCAAGAACAGACCCTGAGGTTGGACTTGTGTTTATCACAGGAGGCAGGTTCAAATGCTGGCTCTCTCATCGGTGTCAAAATATGGACTCTGTAGAACTTCTCCAGTGTGTCTCTCTGACAGTGAAATGAAACTTCAAAGAAAATTCATCACAAATCAGGAAAGCTAAAATTAAAGGTTAACCTCAAAAGGCCTCCATGCACTAATTAAATAGCTTTAGGCAAACTCTTATTGGTTTGTTAAGGATGAACTTTCACCTGTTGTCCAAAACCTGCAGAAGCTGGGAACCAACACAATGTAGGCCACCAGTCTTTCTGGAGTCATCAGTCACCTACGAATGACTGGTGTGTGGGACTTAAATTAAAACTAAAATATTTAGACTACATCAACTTAAGAAAGTTCTTCATGCAAACTCTACCAAGAAATTGGAGAGTCAGAATTTAAACCTAGGCCTGTGGAGCAGAGGGGCAGCAGAAATGATCACTGTGCCTGATGCAAGTGCTGTTGTAGATGGACTGGAGTCTCGACTGGGATGGATGGGGGAATCCTTGCCCAGCCTGGAGACTGTAACAGAAAGACCACGTGACAGGAGAGCTGTGACGATACGGGTCCTACTCCATGCTCCCTTCTTAATTTTGGGAGCCTCTTCAACCCGACACCGTCAGTAATGTAACCGGATGAGCTGGACAATGAGGACACCAAACGAAGTAAGGGGAAGGTGCAAAGAGCAAACAGTGTTTTTATTAAAAACCAAAAAAAAAAACAGTGCATCAAAATGTCCATAAATAAATAATCCATTAAAAACAGGTGATCCAAAGTGGACGTTAAAATAATCCAATAAATATTCCATTTAAAAATGAGGTTAAAACAACAATAATGGCTGGAAGCAGTCCTGTAAAAACCCGGTGCCTTCTTTAGCTGGCGGCTCCCCGGCTTCTCCCATGCAGGCCCTGCACCAGGGGAGTCACCCTACCTGCAGTGGACCTTCTCCTTCTGGTCTGGTAGCCTTTCGATCCCTGGCACCGTAGGGCTCTCACTAGACTGAGACTTGGGTTCCCTGTGACCAGGGTGCTCACACTGGCGTTTCCACCTCCCAAGCCTCCAACTCCCACTGCCTTATGTGGCGAGCCAACCATCTTCCAGTCACTCCTGCTCCTCTTAAGGGCTCAGCAGGAGCGACCACTTCTTTCTGCCCCCGAGTGTCAGCCAAACCCTCTACTAAGGGGCTCTTCTCCCAGCTGCCTGTCATTAATACAGTGAGCCTGCTCTTGCTCGCTCGCTCACTAACTCACGCACTGGCTCCTTCGCCTCCTGCCTTCCTCTCCCTCAACCTCCATTCTTTTCTTTCACTTTCTTTTTTCTTCCCTTCCACACTTGCACTCCTTTTATGTATAAAATGGGGACGTGGCACAGGTGTGGCGATTAGCAGCCCCGGCATCAATCACAGGCACCTGTGGACATCAGTGTGGAAACATAAGCCCGCACCTCACCTGGGAACCGCTCCAGCCACACTACCATGCTCCCTCTTTAAGCCACGAGTGCAGCGATTATTTATTTTAAAACTGGTCATTTCTTCTGAGCCGTGGACCCACTATACCACAAGGGCACAACCTGGCTGGGATGATTATTGATTCTAATCTCAGTCAGGATGAAAGAATACTAGATGGACTGGGTAGGGCTGTCTTAACAGCATCATAGGCCCCCAACAAAGTAGCGCACTGTGGCCCTTGTCTTGACAGCAAAGCAGAAACATACATAGGCATCTGAAACATCGAGGGCCCCTATGCTCCTGTGTCAGTGCCCATCGTGCCTTATGTTAAGAAGGCTCTGGGACTGCAGAAGACCAGGGATTCTGAACAGTTAATTCCCCAGTATGAGAGGGGGGCAGTACTAATCAGGTTTGGCCCTAGTGTGGACCCCCCGTGGGGGCACCTGGGACTCAGTGTCAAGAGGCAACCCCATCGGGGTCCCCGAGTGCTGACAGAGGGTGCTGTTGGGAATACACCTCTCTGGTTTTGGGGGGCTTATGTAGGACCTGGAAGTGCTTCTGTTACGCAAGGCCATGGCTCCAGAACTAGTCCAGGGTCTATCATTAAAGGAAGCCATGGAGTCAGAGGGTAAAACTCAACCAGAGGAGCAGTAGCAGAAATCATGTTCATTGGCGACTGTGGTTTGGACTTCGAATACCGGAAACAAGAAGGTATTGTGAATGGAATCCTCCCTGTGCAAAAACACACAAATCAGTGTACTTTCTAGATGTAGGAGTGCTAAAAGCATTTCTGAAATTGGAACTTCTCTACCACAAATGGTTTCTGTTGGATTCGGGGAAAAAGTCATTTTGAAAACTATTGTTTTGTTGTTCTTAAAGAAATTAATTTTGTTTTATGCCATTAGTATTTTTCATGGTCAGAATATCATTTGAAGTACATTTTCAGCTGAAAAATGGCAGTGTTCCTTGTCATTAATATTAGTTGAGGTGGAAACAACCCAAAAAAAAAAAAAAAAAAATCAAGAAATATATAGGAAATATCTCCGCTCAGTCAGGGGTTTTTCCCTTCAAGTAGCCAGGTATTTATGTTAGGAGGTCATAAAAATGCCTTTTAGTTGTCCAGAAGAGAAAAAGATATTGTTTAAAATCGTTCTGACAGAGGTGTGCATAGTTCCTACATAATGGTGGAAAGAACTAACTTCATATGCAAAGACCCCTTCCCAGAATGAATTGAATTGGTGTTTGGGCAAGCAGTGGCTCTACGATTAACCACACAACCCAGTAAAGAACCATAAAGTGTCTCAGAGCCTCATCAACACCAAATCTGGCCTGTTTTGATGTGCTCGCCATTTATCCCCTGAAAAAACAAATGCTGGTGTTAACAAAATCTACATTACTGTATACAGATATATTCTAGATTTATTACAGCCAGACATGTACATCTTGGAGCTCTAAGAAACCTCCTTCCCACACTGCAGCCTCAAAACATGTTATAATTTCTTTCTTTCCCCTCACTCACTCCCTGTCTTCATGGCAAACTGTTTTACATTATTATTTTTATAATAGAATGGAAACATTACATTTTATAGTTCTACAAGGGGGCTCCGTCCCCTGCTCGCTTCGCTCGCCTACCCCCGGCGTTTTGAACCCGTGCCCACTGGGCAGCCACGTGTGAGGATGACGCACGTTTAATACGGAGCGTTTGCCCGTGTCACTCTGGGGCCCCCCCACTGTTAAAATGGAGCTCCGTCCATACTATTATGCATTATGGAGTACGGGTCCGCCTGCGCTGTGTGGTGTGGACGTTTAACTGTCGTTGTTTCTGCCTTTATATTCTGTATCTCGGTGTGCATGTGTTTCGTGCCTAGGTTTTTTTGAAGCTGTTGCATTCCAGTTTTCATCATCTGTAACTCGCTCTGCATGCGTTTGTCCCCGTTCTTTAATCCCTTTATAAAGTTTTACTTCGTTTCCAGCAGCTCCGTGTATGACTGTATGTGAATGTGTGCTTTTCTACTTTTATTTTTCTATTTTTATTTATTGATCACTTTCCAGACGGAAGAGCAGCTTCAGCGACAGACTGCTGTCACTGTCCTGCTCCACAGACAGATTGAGGAGATCGTTCCTCCCCCAAACTATGTGACTCTTCAATTCCATGCGGGGGTGTAAACGTTAACATTTAACATTATTATACATAGTTATTGTCTGTTTTTCACCTGCATTATTATCATTCTTTAATTTAATATTATTTATTGTATCAGTATGCTGCTGCTGGAGAATGTGAATTTCCCATTGGGATTAATAAAGTATCTATCTATCTATCTACTCTGTGTTTTATTTCTGACCTCGCTTTATCCTGCTTGCGGCATGTCAGACGGTTCGCAGTCTTTCTCGTTTTACTCTGGGCAGGGGGGCTTTGTTCTGTAACCTGCTCTCTATGTGTTTGTCCCTGTTCTTTAACTTCTTTATGACGTTTTACTTTGTTTCCTACTATGACGGTTCGTAGTCTCTCCCGTTCTGCTCTGGTGCGGTTGGGGGGGGGGGGGGGGGGGGGGGGGGGGTTGTGTGCCGTATGTGTATGTGTGCTTTTCTACTTTTATTGCATAGTTGGGTTGATCCATTCATTGTTGTCACAAAGTAATAGATAAGCAAACGGTAAAAGAATACGCAGCCATCCTTTACTGAAGAAATAAAAAGGTGCAGAATCTACCCATAATGCTAAGGAGGATGCTGGTATTGCAACTGATTAGCTGACACAGCAGAGCTACTTTGAGCTACGCCGCCAGATTGAACTGGAGACAGTCTTTAACATTATGGACCTCACAGTAGTTAACATTGCTGCCTCGCAGTATGCGGACCACGGTTCACATCCCTGGTCCTCCCTGTGCGGAGTATGCATGTTCTCCCTGTGTCTGCATGGGTTTCCTCCCATAGTTCTAAAGACATGCAGGTTAGGTGGCTTATCGATCCTAAATTGGCCCTTGTGCATGTGTATGTGTGTGTGCGCCATGTGATGAAATGGCGCTCTGTCCAGGGTGTGTTCCCTACTTTGTGCCCTATGCTAGCTGGGACAGGCTCCAACAGACCCCCTATGACCCTGTTTGAAAATGACTAACTGACCTCAAAAGTACTATTATATAGAAGATGTCTCATGCAGGAGTTTGTTCTGGTGGGTAACAGCCTTGTGTTTAAGTTCAAGCGTACACTTTTAAAAATAAAGGTGCCAGAGTGGTTCTTCAGAGCGATGCCCAAGGGTAACCATTTTTGGTTACCAAAAAGACCCATCCACATGGAGGTTCCAGAACAAACCTTTATTTGGATCCATAACAAACTCCATAGAGTCAATAACCATGAACAGATGGTAACAGAGTTGTGAAATACCAATGAGTCATGTGTGAAAAAGGACACTTGCTTACAATACCTCAGGCTAAGTTCAAGTTTTCTTAATCTGTTCATGTCCTGCTAGGTAGCCTATCATACATTAAAGATTTCAGTTTTTCCAAAGTGTAAAGAATCAACTTCATATGCAAAGAACCCTTCCCAGAATGAAATGGTGCTTGGTCAAGCAATGGCTCTATGAGGAACTCCCACACAACCCGGTAAAGAACCAGAAAGTGCCATTAAAGAACCAGGTAGTATTAAGGTCTGTGTGTCTGGTCCTTCAGAGCAATCTGATCAGTCAGAAATGTGAAACACACAAGGCGCATGGTGAGAGCATCACCTTCAAAGACAAAGTGTGAAACGAAACAGGAGGCAAGAAAGGCATCTCAAGAATAATGACAGAGTCTCAGAAATAGGCTTTACGGGAACGCTTGTGAGAGAGGATGTGCCGGTCAAGAGAGGTTCACACACACACACAAATACAGAAGACGGGTGCAAGAGATAGAATAACTAAACAATATTTACCATTACCTGTCTTTGACAGGAACTGTGGCTAACTATTTTTTAGAGGGTAGGGTGACCGGGCATTCCAGTTTGACCGGGACAGTCCCTTATTTCAGACTGTGTCCCAAAAAATAAATGAATGATAATAGTATGTCCCGGCTTTAACAGGCTGCCCATCCAAAAAAAGTTGTATTGTGCAGCAAGCATATCCCACCCATGAGCTGCACAGTGGTGTGGTGATAGCACTGCTACCTTGCATTAAGGAGACTGAGAAGACCATGTTTGTCCTGTGTCTGCCACCGTTTCCTCCCACTGTCCAAAAACATGCACATTAGGTGAATTGGAGTGGTCTGTGTGTGGTCACCATGCAATGGGCTGGCACCCTGTCCAGGATTTGTTTCCTGCCTTGCACCCTCTGCTAGTTGGGATGGGCTCCAGCACTCCTTCAATCTTGGTCTGAGTTGGTTAGAAAATGACCGGACGTGACATAGCCCACCCGGCACAGACATCAAACCACCAATCATACAAAAGAAAAGCCACACCCTCTGTGCTTTGTACAACTGTCAATCACAGACGTCACCTACAATTGGTCATTTACACTCCCAGTATTTGGACATAAAATATGTCATTATGATAGCAATTGATGAGAAGAATTCATAAGTGCAGAATTACGGTATTTAAGGGTTTCTCCAGAGGGCCTCTTTCTCTTGCATGATTTGGCTCAAAAACTAATCAGCACATCGTCATCTCATAAAGGCTTATGTTTTGAGTTTGGTACTTTTCCATACAGCTGTTTTAGGTCTAGATCATCCTCAAGGAACCGTAACACACCCACACACACCATCAAGATATGATTTCTGTATCAGTGGACCCTAAAATGTCGAGATCCGTTGAAAAAAAATGGAGATTGAAATTTTTGGCAAATCGAAAGCATTTACTCCTCCCCTATAGATGATAGGTTATGGTAGGGGAGGACACAAAGCAAAAATAATACAGAGATGAAGATACAAATCCTTGCTGTGAATCTCAGAAATTAAGCATGCCAAAGAGAAAAAGAGTTTTCAGGCAGCACGCTTGTCCATTTCTCAAACCAACACCTAATGATGAGACTAAAGGTTTGTTCCCTCATTGCAAAAGCATGTTAGTCGGTCGCACAAGGTGGAGAGTCAGACATTGATGACCACCTGTCCTGTCCACAAAAAGCTATTGAGGAGCATCCATTCTTCTGGAAAATATTGTGCACTCTTAAAAGGAAAAGGTGCCGGAACAGTCTCCAGAACAACCATTTTTGGTTTCCAAAAAGACCCATCCACATGAAGTTTCCAGAATGAACCTTAACTTATTTAGAGCCGTAACAGGCTCCATTCAGTGCATAACCATGAACAGATGGTAACAGATTTGTGAAATACTAAATGGGTGAGGATTTTAAAAGGACTCTTGCTGCATACGATGTCACTGGTCTTCTTAATCTGTCAGCAGCTTGCTAGTAGGGCTGGCGCCACCATTAAGGTACATTCGGCATACGCCTTGGGCACAGATCATACAGGGAGAAACCCAAATGCACAGTTAGCTACCGAACAGTCGATTGGCACACTAATCAGCCTGGCCTAGGGTGCAAAATAACCGAACACTGGCACTGCTTGCTAGGCAGCTGACCATACATTAAAGATTTCAGGTTTTTAAAATTTTCCTACATAATGGTGGAAAGAACTAACTTCATATGCAAAGACCCCTTCCCAGAATGAATTGAATTGGTGTTTGGGCAAGCAGTGGCTCTATGATTAACCACACAACCCAGTAAAGAACCATAAAGTGTCTCAGAGCCTCATCAACACCAAATCTGGCCTGTTTTGATGTGCTCGCCATTTATCCCCTGAAAAAACAAATGCTGGTGTTAACAAAATCTACATTACTGTATACAGATATATTCTAGATTTATTACAGCCAGACATGTACATCTTGGAGCTCTAAGAAACCTCCTTCCCGCACTGCAGCCTCAAAACATGTTATAATTTCTTTCTTTCCCCTCACTCACTCCCTGTCTTCATGGCAAACTATTTTACATTATTATTTTTATAATAGAATGGAAACATTATAATTTTATAGTTCTACAAGGGGGCTCCGTCCCCTGCTCGCTTCGCTCGCCTACCCCCGGCGTTTTGAACCCGTGCCCGCTGGGCAGCCACGTGTGAGGATGACGCACGTTTAATACGGAGCGTTTGCCTGTGTCACTCTGGGGCCCCCCACTGTTAAAATGGAGCTCCGTCCATACTATTATGCATTATGGAGTACGGGTCCGCCTGCGCTGTGTGGTGTGGACGTTTAACTGTCGTTGTTTCTGCCTTTATATTCTGTATCTCGGTGTGCATGTGTTTCGTGCCTAGGTTTTTTTGAAGCTGTTGCATTTCAGTTTTCATCATCTGTAACTCGCTCCTGCGGTGGGATGGCACCCTGCCCAGGATTGGTTCCCTGCCTTGTGCCCTGTGTTGGCTGGGATTGGCTCCAGCAGACCCCCGTGACCCTGTGTTCGGATTCAGCGGGTTGGAAAATGGATGGATGGATGGATGGATGTAACTCGCTCTGCATGTGTTTGTCCCCGTTCTTTAATCCCTTTATAAAGTTTTACTTCGTTTCCAGCAGCTCCGTGTATGACTGTATGTGAATGTGTGCTTTTCTACTTTTATTTTTCTATTTTTATTTATTGATCACTTTCCAGACGGAAGAGCAGCTTCAGCGACAGACTGCTGTCACTGTCCTGCTCCACAGACAGATTGAGGAGATCGTTCCTCCCCCAAACTATGTGACTCTTCAATTCCATGCGGGGGGGGGGGGGGGGGGGGGGGTAAACGTTAACATTTAACATTATTATACATAGTTATTGTCTGTTTTTCACCTGCATTATTATCATTCTTTAATTTAATATTATTTATTGTATCAGTATGCTGCTGCTGGAGAATGTGAATTTCCCATTGAGATTAATAAAGTATCTATCTATCTATCTATCTACTCTGTGTTTTATTTCTGACCTCGCTTTATCCTGCTTGCGGCATGTCAGACGGTTCGCAGTCTTTCTCGTTTTACTCTGGGCAGGGGGGCTTTGTTCTGTAACCTGCTCTCTATGTGTTTGTCCCTGTACTTTAACTTCTTTATGACGTTTTACTTTGTTTCCTACTATGACGGTTCGTAGTCTCTCCCGTTCTGATCTGGTGCGGTTGGGGGGGGGGGGGGGGGGTTGTGTGCCGTATGTGTATGTGTGCTTTTCTACTTTTATTTTTCTATTTATATTTATTGATCACTTTCCAGACAGAAGAGCAGCTTCAGCGATAGACTGCGGTCACTGTCCTGCTCCACAGACAGATTGAGGAGATCGTTCCTCCCCCAAACTATGCGACTCTTCAATTCCACGCGGGGGGGGGGGGGGGGGGGGGTAAACGTTAACATCTAACATTATTATACAAAGTTTCTCGTTTCACTCTGGGCAGGGGGGCTAGGGGCGCGTTGCCTCATTTTTTTTTTCTGTTAGTGGAGGGGGCTTTGTGTGTTGTGGGTCTGAATTCTCCTTTTTGTGTACATCCAGTTTCGTGTGCTATGTCCGTAGTCTGTCCCGTTTCGTGTGCAATGGGCTTTGTGTGGCGCTCGCGTCTGACTCCTTTCTTTTTGTGTGCTAGGGGCGAGTTGCCTCATTTTTTATTTGTGTTAGTGGAGGGGGGCATTGTGTGTCGTGGGTCTGAATCCTCTTTTTTGTGTGTGTCCCGTTTCGTGTGCTATGGGGTTCATGTGGCGCTGTGTTGTCGCTTGCGTCTGACTCCTTTGTTTTTGGTGCGCTAGGGGCGCGTTGCCTCATTTCTTATTTCTGTTAGTGGAGGGGGGCTTTGTGTGTCATGGGTCTGAAGCCTCTTTTTTGTGTGCGTCCCGTTTCATGTGCTATGGGCTTCGTGTGGCGCTATGTGCCAAGGGTTTGTGTGGCGCCTGCGTCTGACTCCTTTTTTTTGTGTGCTATGGGCCTGGCGCCTCATTTCTTATTTTCCGTTGCTTGGAGGGGGGCTTTGTGTGGCACCTGCGCACTACGTCTTTTGCGTCCACGGCCCATGTCCCTGCGTCCATATCCGGTTTACCATTCTCGTTTAGTAATATGATAACATTTCATTATGAAACTATGAATTTTATTTTAGACTTGGAACGTCTCTTACCTTAGGAACAGCAGTAGCTCAAGTTGTCAACAGAGGAGCTGTGGAGATCTCTAGGTGTTGCGGTGCCCGTCTCCTTCTAAATGACTAACAGAGTGGCCCTATGCCCTTTGATAATGTGGCACACTAACTTAGGACCAATTAGAAACAGTGACTGACTAAATGGATATCCATCCATTATCCAACCCGCTGAATCCGAACACAGGGTCACGGGGGTCTGCTGGAGCCAATCCCAGCCAACACAGGGCACAAGGCAGGAACCAATCCCGGGCAGGGTGCCAACCCACCTCAGGACACACACAAACACACCAAGCACACACTAGGGCCAATTTAGAATCGCCAATCCACCTAACCTGCATGTCTTTGGACTGTGGGAGGAAACCGGAGTGCCCGGAGGAAACCCACACAGACACGGGGAGAAAACATGCAAACTCCACGCAGGGAGGACCCAGGGAGGTCTCCCAACTGCGAGGCAGCAGCGCTACCCACTGTGCCACCGTGCCACCCTAAATGGATATATTTCTTAAAATTTCATAGGTGAGATTAGGTACTTTTGGGTACTTTTGACATTTGTATTTTTAAAAAAGCAATAATCAAAGCCAAAATAGAAAACAATGATGTGACATTATTAGGAAGAAACTGTTTGGCAAAGTCATAAAAAAAATTGGAATGATAAAAAAAGCACCTGTGAGATATAACACATTATATACCTCTGGGGTCCCCAAAGACCCCAGTCAGTAAGATGAGGGTTAAGAACCAGGACTTTTAAAAGAATGTACCCCACCAAAGAGAGCCTGACGTTTATAAGAGGAAGTAACGCAATCCTGGTAAAAGTGCATTAAACACTCAATGTGGACTTAGAAAACAAACAAAATGCACTGGGTTTGTTCAAAAAGCAACATTGAGAGGTTTATGCACTATTACATTCACAGAGTTTATCCATAAATGTAGTGTATTACACAGAGATGTTTAAAAGAACATCACAAATGTTTATGAAATATAAAATTCAGTTTAAAAAAAATGTGTAGAGATTCGACATAGAAGAATTTGTGGTCCAACTTTGACAATGATGAGACAAAGCAGGCATTAAACCAATGAGGACAGGCTCTACGTGTGGGCATCAGTTAATGCACATTACTCCTACATACATGCTACACACATGCCCCAGTTCTGGCCCAGGGCCATCTTACCAGTGTCATAGGCCCCCCCAGCAAAGTAGTATGGTAGGTCCCCTCCTTTTGATAGCAAAACAGAAAAATAGATAGCCACCAAAAACATTGTGGGCCCCAGGGACCAGTGCCCATACCTGAAGATGGCCCTGGGGCACGCTAAGTAAACAAGTTCTGATAATGAAGGACTGATTGAATAAATGAGAAATACGGTAAATAATATTCTACTACACTTAAAACTCCAGCAGGGCTGGCTAAAAGGTATAGGCGAGCTAGGCAGCCGCCTGGGGCGCCGAAATGTTAAGAGGCCTCTGGGAGAAACGCACAGCGATCAATGGAGCCTGTCAGGGACAGGCAGGAGATGCTTCAGAACAGACTGACAGACGATGAGCGACCGAAACAAACAGCCGAGAAACTGATCCATCCGAGAAATGAGGGGTCACTCGGGTCACTAAGCAGCAAGTATCGGCACCTCTCTCTGTGCCTACCAGGTGAGGAAGACGGCAGTTGGGGTTTGGTTCGGTTAGGAACAGAAAAAACGAAAGAACATTCGGCATGAAACCGCCTGCCTGACCCTGGCATACAAATAAACAACGACGGGCTCATTCAAAATAGAGTGTTGAGCGTTGTGTTTCATTACGTTGTAATTTGAAGAAGGTGTGAAGTGAAAGGCACTGTATAAAATAAAGATCGACCCAAGACGATTAGCAGTTGGCTTTGAGAAACTTCAAGAACTGCCCCCTCGGTTTTAAAGCCAAGTGGATGAGCGTTTTGATTAAGTATGCAGTTGTAGCCCTGTCATTACGTTTATAACTACGTCTAATCGCTTCCAAATTTAATTAAATATGAAAGTCTTCAAACTAACAAAAGGTCAGGGTGAGCGGGGAGGCAACGATCAAAGGTTTTCTTAATTTGATTCAATGAAGCGGTCAGTCCAATGAAGGTACTGCGAGACTCGGTGCACAAGTAACGCTATCACCCCACTCATGGCATCCAGTTTCAAACCTGCGTGTCTTGAGCAGGGACACTGGAGCCAATCCCAGCAAATATCGGGAGCAAGGCAGGAGCAACACAGAGCGAACACACCGACACACGCCCAGCACCCATCAGGGGCCAATTTAGCACCTACAATCCACCCAGCACCACATGTAGCTCAGGAGCTGCTGGATTTAGTCTGCTGTGCCACCCGCAACGAGTTTCTTCTAATTTCACTTTCGAGACACAGTCCACAGCACCACTCGGTCTAATCTAGGTCACGCCGTTGTCTTAATGAAGCATTAGGTTTGCATCCTGATCGGGAGCGTAAAATTAGAACAGCAAACTAAAAACAAAACGTGGAGATGGCTGGAGGCATTGGAATTGAACTATGTGGCCAGTTCCGCTTCGGAAAGACAGAATGACCCAGAAGGAGCACCACATGCAGAGTAGGAGCTGCCGGGTTTGGTCTGCTGTCTGCAATGTTAAAACCCAAATGCGACCGCAGTCAGCACCTGATGGAAAACAAGCAATTCTATGACAAGGGGGGGCCAAGCCTTTTAAAGCATTAAAGACGTGCTGAAGTTCAATGTGTAGGAATGTGTTGGGGTTCACAAAAATAAGGGTTGCGCATTACAGCAATCCATGTGTCCAGGACCACCATGTCAGACTTAAACAAAATACTTCTAAATTCCTCGGGTAGTACTATAAAGTCAGGCTTGTCTCATTTACCATGCCATGTATAATTATCAGAATACTTTTCCGTTATCAACCATTAATTTAAACATCTGCTTTTAAACTTATTTCAGCGTTTAAAACCTGAGCTCGGTTGTGTAAAAAAAGGAGAACCTTAGCAGCTGATCCGCCCTTCTTTCAGTACACAGACACCGGGACATGTAATTGGACGTTCTTCATCCCTCCTACGACAAATAGCTTCATCATGGGCAGCTAAACAACAGATTAACAAAAGCTGGTAGTTTGCGTAGGACACTTGACCATGAAAGTCGTGTGCGGCCGGCATTGGGGTAGGAAGCCGACTCCCTGCGAGCCTGAGAAGTCAAGCGGCTAACTATATGGATGTCTGTGCGTTTTAAATATTTCATGACTATATATGCGCACACACACACACACACAGGTGGGCAAAAGCAGGTTTACATTTGGGCGTATGCGAAACACAGTTTATTCTTGTATTATTATTTGAGCACTTACAAGACTGAACCTATGTGCCTTGTGCCACTGTGACATTCTTTTGAACCAATAAAGCTAACCATAATCTGCATGCCTTTTTGCCTACAAACAACTGTAAACCTACTTTTCCCCACCCCTGTATACCATGCAGTATAATCAGCCGACTGAAGTGTTGACGGTGTCCAGTTTGTGCTGACACATCGGGTGGCGCAGTGATGGCCCTGCTGCCTTGCTTCAAGGAGTGACCCCCTGCGTGGAGTTTGCATGACCTGCCCGTTTCTGCATGGCTTTCCTCCCACAGGCCAAAGACATGCAGTTTGGATGGATTGAGGATTCTAAGTTTTTTCCTTGGATGTTGTAGGTGTGTGTGTGTCCCAAAACATGCTGCGATAGACTCCAGCTTCCCGTGACCCTGCCCCGCATATAACTGGGTTTGGAATATGCATGGACATCCGGAGGCTTATTGTGGCTTATGCGGCCCTTTGTCTACAGTAGCGATCATTTTCTAAAGAATATCCCTCCCAGAATATTTAAGGCAGCGGCTGCCTACGAACCTGAACCGAGTCAAGTGGGTATAAAAAATAATTAATGTTTGGGCTTTTATTTATTTATTTATTTATTTCAGTGCATGTTTCTTTATTTTTCAATTAATAAAATATCTATGCAATACAGATTGAATAGACATGAACATGGATCGGGCCACCTGCCCCCAGATTTCTGCAATAAGGTTGACGGTGTCGTCAAGCAACTACACACTTTAAATTTGATGCCAAGTTGAAAGGTGGCTCCCGCTGTGACTCCTTGGTGCGCTGCCATTGCAGGCTGCGACCTGCCGATGTAGACCATCTGTACTGGGGCATAATAAAAGTGTATAGTTGGGCCTCGAAATGTGAAGAAAACATAAATCTTTTATGTATATGGGGCTACCTTGAAGATACTAACGGGTCAAAAAATCTTAACCTAGCTATTCAGGAAGAGTACTTTTAAAATCACGAACCAATTTCGCCAGAGTGTTATCATCTCGAGGTTATTTATGGAGCCTTTTAAGAGTCTAACTTTTTTAGGGATGCTTCGTGTGGATGGATGACATCGCTCTGAAGAACTACTTTGGCGCTTTTACGACAGCAAAACAACGTTTGAAACGAAAAATCCAAATCCTTTCCTGTATTATTGAACAATGTCACCGTGACCGTTTTATTTTCCTTCCTTAAATGGTCCGTGTTCGGTTATTGAAACCCCCTAAATGACAGTGCCCTGCATGGACCGGTGCTTCGTTTACGGTTGGTCTTCGCTGTCAGACAATAAAATGGACGATTGAATGGTATTGACGCGTACGGTAAAAATGCCTCGATTTAACGTGTAAAACGGATTTGCCGGGTTTTTAAATCTACATCTCGTCATGCAAGCAGTCTTCTTCAACGCCCAGTTCCCCTCAAACAAATGTGCATTTCCAGGTGAGATAGAAATGCACGCGTATGGAATCCACGCAATATACCAGCTTGTCCTTAAGGGGGCGACCTTGCCACGCATTTGTCACCATAACGTATTTTCCAATGATAGGCAAAGGACGTTATTTCCCGTTTATATGAATTGCTCCTTTCAGGGGTTAGCAGTAAACATCCAATTAGGGAAAAAAAACCCACACGAGATAAAGCATGTCGACATCTTTTATTAGTAATCGCAACTGTTTATTAATAATACTTTGTTTGACTATACCGTAATAGTAGAAAATAAGAAGGCAATGTTCTGCGAGTTGTAAAAGCTTGAATTTTCCGAGAGCGTGATAAAGTCGCAGGAGGCTCTCCTATCCCATCACAGTATCGAGAGCATGGCAGAAAGCATCAAAACCTTCACCGGACCCCAGAATTCATTACAATTAGTTTACGCTATTGGACTCTCGGGTCATTTCTACCTATTTCTCAGGCACACATGCGATACACATACATTGGCTGCATTTATGATAAAACTGGCTCCACTGCTTCTGTTTTTCAGTTTGAGCACAGGCAGATGAAGTGAGTAGCTCAGGGTCACACAAATGTCGGTAGCGGGATTAGAACTCACAACCTCAGGAGTTTGAGGTCCAAAGCTTTGACCACTACGCCACACTGCCTCGGCATAGCTTACCGCAGCTTTTGAAACACGTCCCGCATCACCTTTAGTTAACATCACATACATATGTAACATTTCATGGTTTTCAGCGCTTTTTGAAACGTTTGTGTGCAGGTCGATCGAACCTTGAAGTCAGCATTACAACTGAGGTGCTGCAGTTCATTCGGCTCTTTCCTGCATCTCGCATCGTTCCATTGATGCTTAATAGTGAGTTCACTTGAGGGTAGCTTTACATTCATTTGATGACCAATATTTATATAAAACTTGTTTTACTTTTTAAGTTCTTCGTGGGCACTATACAGCAGCAAAATTCTAAAGATGCGTTGCTCCTTACCTTGAGATGAGCAGAGCCCGCATTTTCATTTTCTCTGTTGACTATGATTTTTTTCCCTCCCTACAGTTATGAAGGCTTATGATTTGTTAAGCATTTCTGTTCACGCGCACGGCAGATGCTGTTTATATATTCATCTTAAAGTCTGACAGAAGCGGGCGATCGTTTATCTATTTGCTTTGCTGCAGTGCATACTTTTTGGGGGCCTCTGACTCCTCTAAAAAACAGGTGAAGACAAAATGAACCCTTAACAGACAGGCGGAGAACGTCGTCCCTTTAGCGAGCACTTGACTCAGTCATACATAGTTAAAAATCAGTAGGACGCTTACCGAGCAGAAAGACTCTTTCTCTTCCAGATCTGCGGCGTGGCTTTAATCAGTCAGACACTCGCGACTGCCAGTCTTGTCATAGTCATTATTGTAAGTCCAGAGGCTTTTAAGACCAAGAGAGATCGCCGTAGCAGCAGCAGCCCGAACCTTCGACTGCTAAAATGCTCATTGAAGAGACAGGCGGAGCGCACGCGAACTTGTAACGGGATATTAGGCGGGGCCTTTTTAATTTGCTCACCCCACCCTGGTGCAGCAACCGCGCCTTCTGGGCTCGAGTGCGTGACTGAGGTAGGGAGCTAATGAGGGGCAATGTGAGGGAGTGAGCAAGGACGTGAATGATCGAACGATGCGCCCATTTCGGTCCACATGCTTCTCACAACTCAAATAACTTTTTTTAACATAAATACATTCTAGCTAGCTTATATATAGGGTGGCGCAGAGGTTAGCGCTGCTACCTCATGAATCCATCACCCTCGTTTCAAGACCCAATCCTGCGTAGACTTTGCATATTTTCCCCTGTGTGTGCAGCATTTCCAATGGTTATTCAGGATTTCCTCCAACATTTCTAATGAAGCCTAGGCTTAACTGGCAATTGTACGAATGGGTCCTTTTAAGTAAGTAAATTAGTGAATTTCCCCTTGGGATTAATAAAGTATCTATCTATCTATCTATCTATCTATCTATCTATCTATCTATCTATCTATCTATCTATCTATCTATCTATCTATCTTTTATAGCCTTGGAGCTCCGTCCAAAGCTTGTTCCTACATTGAGGCCAAAGCTGTCGATGTCGTAATGGATTAAACTGAATTCAGCATGACTTGTTAGATTATGTAAAGGTAAGAAAAAACATAAGATTGTGCAATACTAGCAGGGGATATCCAGATAGGATGCACCTTGTTCCCCGGTGCAAATGAGGAATCTGTGCAAAACGTATAGTGGAGATGGATTCAACGGGGATCTGCATGTCGGGAAAACACAAGAAGGGGTACCCAACTACATTTTGGAACAAAGCATTCCACCATCCATTTACAAATGGTCAATTTGTGCAAAATGTAATAGAGATAAGTTCAAACAGAGAACAAACACACACACAAACAGAACTTCACTTATTAGATGATAGATTTTATCTCATCTGATTTGCTTAATGTCATACAAATAAACCATTAAAAACAAACAACGTACGAACACCAGTATTCATCATTACACTACAGCTCCTAGACACCCAGTTTAACAGAAATAGGCTACACTTAGACGTGTGACCAACCTTAATGTCGTCGGAGTGGGAGCCAATCCGAGCAACAAGGGGCCAAAGTGTAACGGGGTTTTATTTAACTTATTTATTTCTCCGCCCCCAAGAAAAATGATGTTAAATTTAGTTCATGATACAATTATTTCGGATTACTTTTGTTCTGTATGTTTCTTAGTAATTGTTGATCTTTGCCCCTGCAGTTTCATCACTCGCGAGTAAGTTGGGCTGAGGATACATAAAGTGTGAGTTCCCGTTTCAGTTATTTTACTATTGTTTGAACATAATGTATACGATAATAAACTGCTCAACAAATTAAAGGAACACTTTGAAAACACATCAGATCTCCATGGGAAAAAAAAATGTTGCTGATATCTTTACTGATATGGACTGGGTAATGTGTTAGGAACGAAAGGATGCCACATCTTTTGATTGAAATGAAAATTATCAACCTACAGAGGGCTGAATTCAAATACACCTGGAAAATCAAAGTGAAAAAATGATGGGGCAGGCTAGTCCATTTTGCCGAAATTTCATTGCAGCAACTCAAAACCGTACCCAGTAGTTTGTATGGCCCCCATGTGCTTGAATGCATGCCTGACAACGTTGGAGGTTTTGCTGGGGGACTGTGGCATATGCTGAGATGACGGATGGTGTCCTGGGGGATCTCCTCCCAGATCTGGACCAGGTCATCACTGGGCTCCTGGACAATCTGAGGTGCAACCTGGTGGCGTTGGATGGACCAAAACATAAAGTCCCAGAGGTGTTCTATTAAATTGAGGTCAGGCAAGCGTGGGAGCCAGTCAATGGTATCAGTTCCTTTATCCTCCAGGAACTGCCTGCGTACTCTTGCCACATGAGGCCGGGCATTGTCGTGAACCAGGAGGAACCCAGGACCCACTGCTCAGGGTCAACCTGCTGTCATCTGTGCAAAGCACAGTGCACCAGTGGTGGACCTGCCAATTATGGTATTCTATGGCAAATGCCAATCAAGCTCCATAGTGCCAGGCCCTCAAACCATCCTCATGAAATCTGTTTCTGATTGTATGGTCAGAGACATTCACACCACTGGCCTGATAGAGGTCATTATGTAGGACTCTGGCAGTGCTCATCCTGTTCCTCCTTGCCCAAAGGAGCAGATACCAGTCCTGCTGATGGGATAAGAACCTTCTACGAGGGGCCCTGTCCAGCTCTCCTAGAGTAACTGCCTGTCTCCTGGAATCTCCTCTATGTATTTGAGACTGTGCTGGGAGACACAGCAAACCTTCTGGAAATGGTACATATTGATGTGTTATCCTGGAGAAGTTAGCTGTGCAACCTCTGTAGGGTCCAGGTATCACCTTATGCTACCAGTAGTGTCACTGACCTAACCAAATGCAAAACGAGTGAAAAAAACAGTCAGAGAAGATGATGAGGAGAAAAATGTCAGTGGCCTCCACCTGTTAAACCATTCCTGTTCTGGGGGTCGTCTTATTGTTGCCCCTCTAGTGCACCTGTTGTTAATTTCATGAACACCAAAACAGCTGAAACTGATTAACAACCGCCTCTCAGATCAATAGCCCAGAAGTTTCATTAACTTGATTCTATAATCTGATTAAAAAGGGTTCCTTTAATGTTTTTAAGCAGTATATTTAAGGTATTTTCTTCATGATGTTTATTTAGCTGTCTCATTGTAATTCATCTTCCCTTTTTATTTTCTTTTTGTGCAGCAGGGATAAATGATGTTGTACTATATATATATATATATATATATATATATATATATGTTGTAAGAAATTAATACAGATGTATAAAGGTTTGGGGTTTTTAGCCCCGTATACTGCAACAAAAGCACTAGGTCAATAGTTCCAAATAACTCAAAGACATAGAAGGAGGAGAAGATGGACAATTTATGGGGGCAGACCGGAAATTAACCAGTGGGATGCTGGGAAAATTGTGGTGTAGGATGGGTAGCTGATGTCCTCACATGGGGACCAGAGGGAAGAAAGGAATCCTGAAGTGTTGCAGCTCTTTGGATTGTATTACTGCGGCGGAGCCTCGTTCTTTCTGAGGAAATAAAGAGAGGTCCATGGAACTAACAGCATCTTCCGTACCTCACCTTCATGCTCCGCAACTCGATACAACAACTCATTATCCAAAACAAAGTAGGGTCCCGGTGGTATGGAATCTAGCGACAAAATGTCATCTGTGGATATGATGGCATTCCAGGCAAACTTCAGGGAATCATCGTTCCACTGTTCTCTTTTAAATGACGCTGGCATAGACCCTTCCAGGTTATAACACACTTCGCAGACCTGTAGGACCTGGTCTCCCCATGCACACAAGTTATACTCGT
The DNA here is from genome assembly GCF_900747795.2 of Erpetoichthys calabaricus. Classification (NCBI taxonomy): domain Eukaryota; kingdom Metazoa; phylum Chordata; class Cladistia; order Polypteriformes; family Polypteridae; genus Erpetoichthys; species Erpetoichthys calabaricus. The sequence continues at coordinate 55,715,452 of NC_041408.2, forward strand.
TTGTTGAGTGAACCACAGTCGTGGTAGTACATAATGGTGAGCAACAATGGTGATGTTACTCCCAGAGTCATACAATGCCACAACCAAGTGCCCATTTAACAACACCACTCCTGTATTTGTGACTACCAGGGGGTTCGTCAGCGCACAGTACCTCCCTCCCTTTGCGTAGCTGCAGTCCATGGGCTCCACGTTGAGGGAACAGGTGGGAATGATATGCACTTGAAACAGCGTGGCGGGGTGGGCACCCAGTCTCTCGGTTTTACCAGAGTCTCCACAACACGATCGGTGGGTTCAGGGGTGGCAACATGTTCCTGTCAGACCCCACAGGCTGGCTTCTCAGACGCCCCTGTTTGTTCACCGCCAGTTGTTGCTCCAAGACCTCCAGAAAACTTCTTATCCTTGAACGGGTGTCTCCAGACCTGCTGGGCGAGGTAGTCGCATGGACCAACCCCTCGCAGGCCACCTGCTCGACCACCAGGCGGGCTTGGTGGATATCTGGCCGTAGCCAGCGCCTGAGTTTGTCCCAGTACTCATATGCCTGTATTCGAGTGGGGAGATTGGGGTCAAATCTCCACTGCTGCCATGCCCTTGCCTGTTGGCCGGAGGTTACGCTGTAGCACTTGTAAAGCTCGGCCTTCAAGAGGTCGTACTGGGCAGCTTCCTCCTCATGATAGGCCTGCTGCGCAGGGCCCTTGAGGTACGGAGCCAAGATGGACGCCCACTCCACCCGTGGTCATTGATTATGAGTTGCCGTCCTCTCAAATATGCTGAGATACGACTCGAGATCATCCATATCCGTAAGAGGTATGATCAGAGGTGGTGGAGGCAGTGCGGGCTCCAGTTTCACTGCTTCCACCACCGCCACCCGTCTCTTTGTTTCGGCAAGCTCTGTCTTAGTGGCCAAAGTTTGGAGGACTGTGTTGAGGTCCTGCCCTTCAGACATGTCCGGGCACTATCTTGCCGCCTATGCCAACTGTAAGAAATAAACACAGACATATAAAGGTTTGGGGTTTTTAGCCCCGTATACTGTAACAAAAGCGCTAGGTCAATAGTTCCAAATAACTCAAAGACATATACAGAGGGGAAGACGGACAATTTATGAGGACAGGCTGGAAATTAACCAGTGGGATGCTGGGAAAATCATGGTGTAGGATGGGTAGCTGATGTCATCAAATGGGGACCAGAGGGAAGAAAGGAACCCGGAAGCATTGCGGCTCTTTGAAAGAGAGAGAGGTTAGTGTGCTGCCGATTCCCTTGGCACGACTTGACGTGGTGTGTGTCGAGTCCTTAAACTGTTCCCCATGCGTGCATGCATGACAATATATATATATATATATATATATATAAATATAAGGTGTTTTTGTTGGTTATTTTTGTAAAATGTAAGTTTTAATATTAACATGTTGCCATAATCGTCTGGAATTAACTACAGAGCTATAGAATATTTCAAAGTTTTTGAAATAATTTACATAAGTGACACAAATGTATTTTTTTATTTAGAGAAAGATTCGTCTGTATTTTTCATAGTGCTCATTACAATAAATTATTTACAATTCAATATAACAGAAATGTATATATTTTAAGCCCTCTCTGCTTTCACTACATTTACTTGATGGTTCTTTCTAGGTACACACCAGTTGCATTGGAATTAAGACACACGTCGAGTTTTAGTTCTCTGCAGATTTTATTCCCAGCACCACAGATGTCCTTTTATAACTACTGTGCACTACGCCTCACAGCAGTGACTCCTAGGAGTCGGGCTAATTTACCTTTGACAAACGGGCGGTGGTACACGACGTTGCACTTTGCACGGCTCTGCGCTGTGATCAGCTCGAATCCCATCATTCCAGGCCTCGTATTGATTACCCGCCTTGATTGCCCGCCTTGAAAGTGGGCGTGGCTTCTCCGCTTAATTCGAATTCCGGTCCAGTTCCACTCCTTTTTTAAATTGTGAGCTCTACTTAAAACGGCAACACGGGAATGACTGGTTAGAACACAAATCATCTCTAATTGCACCTGGTAACATAATTTTGTTATTATAATGACATCCTTTGTAAAGCATACACTTCTGGAAACATTTTTAGTGCCTGAAGCGTTATAGAATTCCATGCTCTTAAAATAATTAGAGTGCCGTTTAGCTATTAATGTGATACAATACACTGTTTTCTTGTGGTGTGCAGTACGAGTGAACCGCAATGACGCTTAATACAGCGTTCTGAGAAGCACATCATCAAGCCAAACGAAGCCCAGCTGATTTGAGCAGGTACAACTACTTCAAGCTCACAGCTCATCACTTTGCCTCCACATTTCACGCCAGGAACTCAATGATTATGTAAGCATGTGTTAATTTTATCACGTTTAACCCATACGGAGAAAAAGTAACCAACTACGCCACTGTGGGGACAAACTAAACTGGGTGTCACGGTGGATGACGCAGGAGCTGAAGGGAGTGTGTGTGCAGGCTCAGACTCTGAAGGTAAAAGCTTCTCTTTGGTATCTTGAAGACTTGGTGGTTTACTGCACATTCAGCTTAGGGATTCAGGATGGTCCAGTGGCAGAGAAGGATACTTGAAGGGACAAGGCTTATTAAGGCTTTGAAATTTCATTTTCAAGATGAATGAGTATTGAAGTGCTTGTGCTGAATTTCTCTTTCCTGCCAGCATAATAATTAGGCGATGGATACACAGGCAGACAGATATCCAAGACACTGTATGAGATACATACATAGGAAATTCTTTAGACAGATAGAGAGATAAATGTATAAGATACTTTATAAGGTAAATAGATGGATAACTATTACATATTTAAAATAGATAGGAAAGGCATACTATGAGGTAAATGGATAGATACATAGTTTTATATCAGGTAGAAACATGCATATGAAAAACACTGTATTAGATGGACATAGATAGATATGAAAAACACTATATTAGAGATAGTTATGAAATGCAAAATATAGACATGATATCTATAATATAACATAAATGGATTGATGTGAAAGGTACTATGTGAGACAAACATTTCAATGCAGAACCCTATGTTATAGATAGATAGATCAATAGATAGGAAATGCAATAGACAGAAAAGAAAGGTAATGTATGAGATAAATAGATGGATAGATTTGAAAGCTACTATGTGAGATAGGCACATATAAAATTCACTAGACACAGAGAGATGTGAGAGGCATTTTATGAAGTAAATTTGAAGGATGCTATATGAGAGAAGTATGAAAGGCATAATATGAGATTAATGAATCGATATTAAAGGTACTCTATCAGATAGAAACATACATATGAAAAACATTACATTAGAGGCAGGGAGACAGGTATGAAGAACACTACATTAGAAACAGATATAAAATGCAGTAGATAGGCACAATATACAATAAATGGATAGATATGAAAAACACTACATTAGAGAGATATGTACTAGAAAGGTACTATACAAGATGTTTACATATGGAATATACTACGGACAAACAGAGAGAAGTGAAAGGCTCTTTATGAGATAAATAGATGGATAAACCTGAAAGATATTGTATGAGATAGATGGATTTGAAAGGAATAATATGAGATCGACAGATAGATAAGAAAGGTATATCAGATAAAAAGGCAGATATGAAAAATACTATATTAGCTTTAGATAGGTAGATATGCAGTACAATATATATGAAATATGAGATAAAATGATGGATAGAAGTAAACATTTTGTGAGAAATAATTAGCTATGAAAGGCACTCTATGAGATAAATTGATATAAAACACTCCAGTATATGAGAGATAGCTATGAAATGCAATAGACAAATATGAAAGGAACTACTGTATATGAGCTAAAGAAATGGATAGATATGAAAAGCAATACATGAGGCATAGAAATATGTATAGATAAATGTGAAAGGCACTATATGAAATACATCATATGAGAGTGAGAGTGAGGGAAAACCAGGTATGGAACACAACAGATGCTTATGAAAGGCGCTATAAGAGATACTTACACAGACGGGTATGCAGTCTCTACAAGGGCTCTGTATGAAATGGATACAATGAGGGAAAGATATGAAAGGCACTGTCTTCTTCTTCTTTTAGCTGCTCCCGTTAGGGGTTGCCTCAGCAGATCATCTTCTTCCATATCTTTCTGTCCTCTGCATCTTCCTCTGTTACACCCATCACCTGCATGTCCTCTCTTATCACATCCATAAACCTTCGCTTAGGCCTTCCTCTTTTCCTCTTCCCTGGCAGCTCTATCCTTAGCATCCTTCTCCGAATATACTCAGCATCTCTCCTCTGCACATGTCCAAACCAATGCAATCTCACCTCTCTGACTTTGTCTCCCAACCATCTAACTTGAGCTGACCCTCTAATATACTCATTTCTAATCCTGTCCATCCTCGTCACACCCAGTGCAAATCTTAGCATCTTTAACTCTGCTACCTCCAGCTCTGTCTCCATAGATAGTTAGGGAATGTACCACATAAGATGCTTCCTGCAGGAGTGTCACTCTGTGTCCAAAATAGTGACACCCAGGGTCAGAGGTTATTTGGAATGTAAACAGAGAGCTCTGCATCATGTGGAAAAGCCATGCAAAATCTGAATAGTGTCTTGTGACATTTCTAACCAAGCATTATAGAACTGATCCTCTATGGCAGCAGATATTCGTAATGAATCTCAGAAGCACACTGTTTAGCAGCTCTTAATATCCACCTGGGTGCTTTCGATGACAGGTCCTTAGAAATGGTTTGCCAGGGATGTGTGTTGAAATCATGTTGGTGTTCCTAGCAGATAGCAGTTAATTAAGAATTGCCTCCTCTGAAAATGTCCTCAGGTAGTCCTGCCATAAAAAGTCAAAAGTGTCAATATGTCCTTGTTAACTGCCCCTAAACAAGAAGCAAAGGAGAGAAGCTCTTTCAAGTGATGGTGCTTTCTCTTCTGGGGGCATGATGGTGCATGTGTATGTGTGTGATGGGGGGGTCTGGTGTTTAAAAATCATGCCTGTATTTTCTCCATGTGTGTATCTCTAAGTGATCAGCACCAAGGTAAAAATAAGACTTTTCTGGAGACCAGTCCAGGCAGATTGACTCCAGTCCAAATGACAAGTGGCCGCTACCACATGCCATAATGGATTCTTAGAACGCAATCCCACTCTGAAAACGACTTGTCATAGTTGTTACCTGACAGTCTATAGAGAACATCAGCTCTCTGAAGATGTTAGAAAGCATTGACAGCAGCCACATTTGTTTCTCTGAACTTTCCACATTTTTCAGGACAGGTTAGAGTGTCTTCCTACAGCTGTCATTGTCAGCATCATCTTATTGTCACATGCCTTTGGCCAACATGGCTAACCACTTAGCCTCAGTGACTGAAAGTGCTACAATATGAATCACCCAGTCATTTTTATCACTGACAACCAGTTATTGACAGATATGAAAACACAATCAGATAGATAGATAGATAGATCACCCTAATCTGACCCTTTTCCAATTTTTGCCGTGAGCCTGATGTGCTGCCCTCTAGTGGCAGTCATCATCATACAAAGTTAATTATTTGCACATGAGGTTGGGTGGCGTTTTTATACAGATCTGACTGCTGTTTCTGGTTGCACCTACACTTTTTGTCACAGAAATGTACTTTCAATTGGTACTCTATTTTCTATATTTGTGGGTTTCTATTTTAAACATAATTCTGGATGGTAAGGGGTCTTTGGGCCTATTGTAGCAGCATCAGGTAAAGACAACGGAGGAATCAGCAATCATACAACCACACTGAAAATCATACAGGAACATAGAGCACAGGTCTTTGGGATGTGGGAGGAAGACAGGAGAGATCTGGAGAAAAAATAAATAAATCAGGTAGACTTGGGGAGAACATGCAAACTCCACATAGATGGCAGTCTGGCACAGGATTCTGACTTGCATGTCTTCACCTTTAATGACAACTCACCTAAGGTACAAAATGCAGAATGGGCTTCCCGTGTCGAACATTTTTAGTAAATACTTAATGTTCAGTTTAAAGGAATGGGCTCTGCAAAAACAGTAACCTCTTTATAGAAATAAGAGGCTGAGATTAATGAGCCATTTCATCAAATCCCCCTCTAATAGAAAAGCTTTCAGCATCCACTGACCTGTTTTTCATTTTCTTGAAGATGTATATTGGCAGCAGAGTACACTTTGGAAAATTCCACATTTTCCTGCCCTGACCCCTAACGATAGCAGCCGAAAAAGAAAAAGAAGAGAAAACGGTTCTACACCTTATATATCGATGGCAACTGTTGTTCTGTCAGCTCTGTGTCTTAAGGAGCTTAACAATCACAGTGCAGAACTGTGGCATTGGCACACACCTTGCACCTTCCCCAATGGGAGCTTCAGCTGGAGAGCCATACCCGCTATAGCCTGCATTGTGCTCTCGCTTGGCTCACTCCCCAACAACACAACACTCGTTCTTAAACTCATTTAATTTGATTTAGGTTAAGGGGAGGCTGGAGGCAGGAAGGCAGGAAAGAGACTTGGTTGAGGCACCTGTACATCACAAGGCACACCTTAGCTCCAGGACCAGAACGTCACCTCATTGCAGAGTGATACATTGATAGACAGGAAGGGCACTATATTATAGCTAGATATTAAAGGCACGTTATGATAGATAGATAGATAGATAGATAAGAAAGGCACTATATAATAGATAGATAAGAAAGGCACTATATACTAGATAGATAGATAGATAGATAAGAAAGGCACTATATAACAGATAGATAGATAGACAGATAGATAAGAAAGTTCACTATATAATAGATAGATAGATAGTACTTTAGTACTCCAGTAGCTAGAGGTTCTCAGCAGCGCCCCCTGTGTCATGTTAGGATAGCTTACTCATCATAGTGTCTGCCAGCAGATGAATTCCCCAACAGAAGACGCACATTTTCCTGGAGCTGTGCCGACTAACATTGTATTTGTATGTAATGTTAAAATTAATGGTTCGCTATAAGGAGTGTCTTATCACATGTCTGTCAGCTTGTTCTTGCCTGGGCATTTTTGTTTTTTTTTTCTCTAAAACAGATGCATAGGATTTTAGTGAAATGCCATGCTTTCATCAGTGAGATCATTAAAAGTAACATCTAAAGGAGCCCTTTATTTATTCACTGACAGAGACTTTCCATGCGGGGGCGTGCAGGCAAACATTTCCACGGTGGCTTTTTCAAGAGCTTGCTGTTTTGTGCTTTTTCACAGTGTGTTTACATGGCAATTGTTCCCATCTTCAAAGGGCAATGAGGGGGCTCAATTCCTTCCAGGCTCATGAGACAGAGGAGTGGGCGCAAACCAGCTTGATGCAGGCTTCTTGTAGCTTGTGTATGCAGTATTTTGTTTAGGATGACATCGGGTGAAATCTAAAATCGTTGACTGGATGATTGATTACAGTTATACTGTAGATCTGAAAAGCTTTCTGAAGAAGAAACACTTTGTTTTTAAGCTTATTAGGTGGGTGATGTGCTTGTATGACTGAAAGCAAGTCCTCACTTCTAATTTTATATTATAAATGATGGTTTTGCAATAAGGCAATATTGATTAAAAAAAACAAATGTACAGTATATAGTGTTTGGCAAATGTATTTAATCCCCTTTGAGGTCATCCTAATTTTCTGCATGACAATAGATTTGTGCATATATTTATCCCTTCAGTATTTTTAATGTGAACTCTTATGCTGTAACAATACATTTCAAAAGTCCAAACAAACAATTTTCTGTAGATATTTAACTGAAGAAGAAAAACTCCAAAGTTTGTGTTTGCATTAAGTATTTAGACTTTTGTGCTTTAGAAGCTCCAGATTTACACAAATGAATCACAAATGACACAAAGGTGACTGTCATTTATTTGACAGCCTTAATTAAAAATAATGAGGTCCTACTTGTGAGCCCTTTCTATCTCTCTGGATATAAAAAGCCCCCTTTGTAAAGGGCCATAGTCTTTGTTGGACAATCACTGCAAAAATGAAGACAAAGGAGCATTCTGCTGATGTGAGAAACAAAGTCGTTGAAATGCTCAAGGTAAGAAATGGTGACAATAACAAATATCGAAGAGTTTGGATGTCCTGTTAAGCACCGTTGGAGCCATCATCGGAAAGTGGAAGATTCATCACAGCACCCAGACTCCTACTAGAACAGGCCATCCCTCAAAACTAAGCATCAGAGCAAGACGTCGACTGATGAGAGAGGCAACTAAAAATCTAACAGTCACTCTCAGAAGTCCATGATGCTCTTTGGCTGAAACTGGAGTGAAGGTGCAGAGGTCCACAATTTCAGGAGTTCTCTATAAAACAGGCCTCTATGGGATGGTGACAAGAGAAAAGCCATTCCTTAATGAGGACTACATAAAAGCATGAATGGCATTTACTACAAATCATGAGAAAGACCCAGTTAAGATGTGAGAGAAGGTGTTATGGTCAGATAAGATGAAAATAGCATTTTTGGCCAGACTTCAAAGAGGTATGTGTGGCATAAAACTAACACTGCCCCACTGCCCATACCTCAAGAAACACCATACCTACAGTGAAATATGGTGGTGGCAGCATCACGCTATGGGGATGCTTTTCCTGAGCTGGAACTGGGAATCTTGTCAAAGTTGAAGGGACTTTGGGTAAACACAAATACTGCACAATACTACAGGAGAATTTGTTCCAGTCTGCTATGAACCTATGGCTGGGGAGAAGATTCATCTTTCAACATGACAATGACCCTGAACAGAAGGACAAAGTGACACTGGAATGGCTCAAAAACAAAAAGGTGGATATTTTGGAATAGCCAAATCAAAGCCCTGATCTCTCCCTTTATAGAGTGTCTGTGGCACTATTTGAAAACTGGTGTCCAGAGACGCCATCCCAGCAGCTTAAAGGATCTCTATTAAATCTGCCAAGACGAATGGTGAAGAATCACTGCTGAACAAAGTGCAAAACTGGGACATACCCCAAAAGATTTAAGACTGGTATAAGATCAAAAGGGTTTAATACTTAGGCAAACACTCACTTTGGCGTTTTTTCTCATTAAGTTAAACATCTACAGCAAAAAGGGTTTATTTTCATTTTGAAAATGTATTGTTACATCATAAGAGTTCACATTCAAAATGATGAAGGGATAAATATGTGTACAAATCTTTTGTCATGCAGAACATTATGATGACTTTCAAGGGGACTGAATACTTTTGCACACCTGTGTTTGCGTGTGTGTAAGTGTGTGTGTGTGTGTATGTATGTATATATATATATATATATATATATATATATATATATATATATATATATATATATATATATATATATATACATACATTATTTATTTATTTATGTATTGTGAAAGCCCAGGGCGCATACAGCCACCCCAAGCCAACACATACAGGCAGAGAGACGAGTTTTGCACACAACACCCAGTTTATTTAAACTTTCCAGCTCAGTGCACAAATCACTTTTATTCAATGGTTAGTTGAAGCACTTTTTCAGCAGCTCCAGCCAGGAGTTTTCTTCGTTCGGATGTGACGAGCTTTACACAACTGCATTTGAGGATTTTCTGCCATTATTCCCTGCAGATCCTCTCAAGCTCTCTTGGGATGGCTGGAGACTGTCATTAGACTTCAGTTTTCAGGTCTCTTCAGAGACATTTGATGAGGTTCTTAAGTCCACGCTCTGGCTGAGCCAGTCGAGAACATTCACTGAGCTGACCCTAAGCCACTCCTATGATGTCTTTGCTTTGTGCTTGGAATCTTTGTCTTGTTGGAAATTGAACCTTCATCCCAAGATACTCTATAGCAGCTTTCAGTAAGACTATCTCTTTACATTGCTTTGTTCATCTTTCTCACACCCCTAACTAGTGTCCCAGTCCCTGAAGCCAAACAGAGCATGATGTTACCACCACCGTGCTTCACCACTGGAATGGTATTACGCAGGCGAGGAGCAGAACCTGATTTCCTTTAAACATGAGTTGCTTATCTTGGTTTCATCAGAGTGGAGAATTTTGTCTCTTACAATAAAAAAAGTCCTTTAGGTGTCTTTCTGTAAACTCCAAGTGGGATTCAATGTGTCTTTTATTGAGGTGTGGCTTCTGCCTGGCCACTCTGTCATAAAGCCCAGATTGGTGGAGTGCTGCAGGATAGTTGTCCTACTGGAAGTTTCTCCCATCTCCACACAGTTTCTCTGGAGCTCAGCCAGAATGACCATCAAGTTCTTGGTCACTTCTCTTGCCACGGCCCTTCTCCCACAATTGCTTAGAAGAAATGTGTTTCTTCCAAATTTCGTTCATTTAAGAATCACGGAGGTCACTGTGCTCTTGGGAACCTTCAATGCTGCAGGAATTCTTTTGTAGCCTGAACACAATCCTGTCTCTAAACTCTTTTGGGAATTCCTTCAATCAATAGCTTGGGTTTCTGCTCCAATACACGTTTTTAGCTGTGGCACCCTCTATAGACAGATGTGCATTCAGGGTATCAAGTGTTGCTTAATGTAGGGAAAAAATGAATTTAAACAATTCTAGTATAAAGCTGCAACTTAATAAAATGTGAAAAATGTGAACAGGACCAAATACTTTTCTGAATCCAGCGTAAACTGGAATTCTAATTTATGACCTGGCAAGGTTAGAGCTGCTCCCTAGTTTGGTTTTGTCAAACTCATGCTGGTCTCCACAGCTTCTCATAGTGAAAATATGGCTTCTGCTAGAGTGGTGAGTTAAAAAGCTCCTAACCAAGCCAAGACAAGAGCAATACATGAGCAATACATTTCCATTAAATACTAAAAGACAGGATAACGTATGTTGAATTAATGTGTGAAAACACCGTCCTTCTTGTGTGAGTGGCATAAATTTCTCTGAAAGTGAAACACAACTTATTTTTCGCATTGTTTTATGAAGCAAAACAATTTCATTCTAAATGTTCTCCGATCTCTTATGTTGAGTGTTTGATGTTGATATTAGGAAATCTTAACCATGTCCTTTGGTAGTTGTCTTGCAATATAATATGTTGATAGATTTTATTTTGGTGTGATGTGTTATGACTGATAGTTTATCGTCACTGGTGCTGATAAATTAATACACTGTGAAACTCGATGTCTGTCTCGTGTGTGGTTTACTTTATTTAGCCACCATACTGTACAATAACAATGCAGCCACTCCGATCTTCCATGGCTCCTTTCCTGAGGCTCCAATGATTTTTTTTCCTCTGCCTCCTCCATTGTCTAAACGTTCATGTCACATCTCTAAACTGACATGAGAGGCAACACCATCTACACTCATTTCCCCAGCTCTGTGAATCAATCCAAGCCAGGATCCTTCCTTAGAGTCACTGGCAGCCAAATAGATGTAAGCAGGGGAGCGAGTCTCGTAAGTGCTGCTCTTTAAGCACTTGATCATCTCTCACTCTTTCTCTCTCGCTCATTCACTCATTGTTAAATTTGGCAGTTTTAGTTAATTATTTGTATCTTTCTGAGGTTTAGAGGGTTATGCTATATAGTACAAATTATGAGATTTTAACTTTCAAAGTATTCAAATATCACATTTTATTTTTTACACACACTGCCAGTCAAAAGTTTTAGAACACCTTAATTTTCCCAGTTTTTCTTCAAATTTAATCAATTGAAATGCAATGAATGACCTAAAATGGTGAGTAGGTAAGCAGTAGACTACTAGAGGTTTAAATTTAAAGTTTAGGTTAACAAAAACTGAAAAAAATGGAAATTTCAGAATATTATAAATGGGCCTCTGCGGTGGGCTGGTGCCCTCCCCAGGGTTTATTTCCTGCCTTGCTCCCTGTGTTGGCTGGGATTGGCTCCAGCAGACCCCTGTGACCCTGTAGTTAGGATATAGCAGATTGGATAATGAATGGATGTATGGATAAATGGGCCTTCTTCGGGAAGCAACTAAAAGGTTACAGCCTATAATTAATAATAACTCTTTACATTTATATAGCACTTTTCTCACTACTCAAAGTGCTCTCCATGAATGGACGAGCCAGGAAGCAACCCCACAATCTCCTTACTGCAAAGCAGGAGCGCTAGCACTGCACAAATGATGTTTTGTAACAATTGAACTAAATGAAGCCTTGCAAGTTGAAGCAAAGAATTTGCACAGGTGTCCCAACTTCTGTTGATTACTTAAAAATCCTCAATCTGTCTTAAAGCAGAGTTGGAACAGACTGTGTTAGTAGACCCTCTAAAGTCCTACTTGGACAATAGTTCAGTGGTAATGACAAGAAAATGACAATTAACAAAAAACATGAGGCAGAGCATTATTACCCTTAGAAGTGTAGACCTTTCATTTAGATAAACTGCAAAAGAAATCAAGGTGTCAGTGAGTACAGTGGTGTCCTACACAATTCAAAGGCAACTGGAAACTGGAAGAACCTCTGATAGGAAGAGATCTGCAGACCCAAAGTCACAAGCCAATCAGAAGACAAGTTTCTGGGGGTCACCAGCTTGCGTGATCACACTGCCTCACAGGACAACAGCTTAACGGTGCAGGTCAAAAAATGCAAGTGTCAGTTGAAGTCTACAGGGATTCCTCATCCCTGCTTTTTTTTGGGACTTCTGCAAGACTTGGAAGCACTTCCATCAGGCTATGACCAAGCACCCCCGGTGGCCCAGGCAGAACCCAACAAGGCTGTTCTAGGGAACTACAATATCCAGAGTGCCTTGTGCGTATCCACAGAGGTAACATTACCCAAGGAAGTTGTCTCCCATTCTGTCAAGGAGCTTGCAGTCCTGCCGGGTTGTCTTCCTTATCCTTATCCCGGCTGGATATTATCCCAGGGTTCAACCCAGCCGGGACACCGGTGTACCCACTTTGGCATTGGCATCTTTACCCTATTTCTTGTGGTGGTGTAGGGCTGGCCTCCAGTCCACTTAAGGAACCATAATCCATCCTGGCTGGGACACCCATCGATGAATGTTATCCATCACACTTGATTTCTTGAAACTTTAAGATATTAAATTGCATGCTTTTCCATAAAAACTCCAAAAACCTGAGCTGTTCTAAAACTTTGAACTGGTAGTGTAGCTTTAAGGTAGTTTTGCATCTTCCTTGATGCCATTTCGTTTTTCCCTCAGGTGCCACAATTTTGTAGATTCATTTCCATGATGCAGTAAGACATTGCTAGAGTGCTGTTTGTGGGGAGGGGGGGTGCGACTCATATCTCACTGGTGTGACAGTTTAAAGGTCAGTGCAATTCACTTACCTGCATGAAAACAAAAACAAGGATTTTGGTGAGTGATTTGTTTTTACCACTCTATGAATTTAGTGATTTAAAACTGTGGTTATAGTGTTGACATCTGATAGTTTTGACAGCCCAGTTTCAAACGTTGCTTTGTTTTGACTCATGTTTCATCTTCTGGTCAGTTATTCAAAAAAAAAAATGCTGCCAGTTCCACCTTGTGGTCGAACACTCACTCACATTCACACACTGTATACACACACACAAACACATATTCTACATACTACATGGCTTCTCAGGATGGCTTTGCCCCTTCGAATTGCTCCCCTCACCCAGGTGTGTGTGAACCCACCAGAATTTTCATGTCAGAAAGGCCACTGGACAACATAGAAAGTGGGATTACCATCCTACTGGAAAAGGCAGTCATCCATTGTGTATTTCTGTTAACAGATCATGCACTGCAAGGCAGTTGTTCTTGATCATCAACTTCAATGCCATTTTATTAGCCATTGAAAATGTTAAAATAAGAAAATGTCAGCTAGTAGCAATAAGAGTTATGAATTTTCTGGGCCAGATGTATTTTTAAAAGTGCAGTAAATTGTAGGTAGCTTTGCTATATACAAAGAATTTCAAAACTGACAGCTGCAGTTTATGTGAAGTGGATAATTTGCATTTCCATCGTTCTTCATGTAAGGAACCTTGGCATTCCTGACCATAAATCAGACACCCGTACCTCCATCCACTACTTTTCCTTTCTTTGTTAAAAACAAACAGAGACAGATTCAAAAATAGGTAGAGCAGAGTTCTACTGTACAAATTACCAGCTCTGCACAGCTATGCAGAAAACCGCACATGATTTATGGGCCAGTCCTCCTCTTATGACATGCAGGCCGTGCTTTTTGGAATCGTTGCCTTCAGGCATTTTACTAGTTGAAGATGAGGTTGGTTTCTGTGTTAGGTAATGAAAGAGTATAACTTTATCAGCTAACCGTAACCCAGCCCTAACCCTAACGTCCTTTGAAACGGCAGAGTAATTAACCACAGCAGTTAGGGAAACCGCCTCTGAGCTTCAGGAGCAGGGTTGAGATCATTGCTTGGTCACTGTTTGTTACTAACCCTCACCTATTCTGTTTCTCTTCTTGATGCTCAAATGTGGCACTTGGTGCCACTGCCCTACTGCCAAGTTGTTTTGTCTGCCTAAGGTAAAGTCATGATGGAGGATCGCAGGAATCGTCAGGTACAGGGGTCCTTGCATCACACTGGCTGGCCCAGCACTATGGCCAGTTTGGGGCAGCTCAATGGCTGAGGTCTCCAGGACTCTGAACAAATCCGAATCCCATGATGTGATGTCACATACTGTTAAATTCTGCTCTGTACTTGTAATATTACTTGTTACTTGTGTTCTGTTCCGTGTATTGTGTTGTATTTACCCCCTTTTTTGACACCCACTGCACACCCAGCCTACCTGGAAAGGGCACTCTCTTTGAACTGCCTTTCCCAAGTTTTCTTCCATTTTTTCCCTACAAGTGCTTTTTGGGAGTTTTTCCCAGATAAGGCTGGGGGGCTGTCAAAAGGCAGGGCCTGTTAAAGCCCATTGCTGCACTCCTTGTGTGATTTTGGGCTATACAAAAATAAATGGTATTGTCTGAATGATGTTTGCATGCTCTCCGTGTCCTGCATTCTCTTTGGCTGTGTCAGGAACCCGTTAATTAATGTGATGAATTATTTGCTTTAATTCATTGTTATTTGTATTATTTATTGTTGTGATTTGATAGAGATGGAATAGAAGCAAAAGGAAAGGTTGGAACCAAGAAATAAATTACAAAGGATATGACAACAAAATTTGGACATGAGTGTCGGTAGGCTTTGTACCCTAGGAACCCAGTTACCCAAACTATTCTATAACATATCAGTAACTATTTACTGCTCTGATTCTGATATTTCTGATCATAAAATAGGTCATTATGATAGCAATTGATGAGAAGAATTCATAAATTAATTGCAGAATTACGGTATTTGAGGGTTCCTTTAGAGTGCATCTTTCTCTTGCACGATTTGGCTCAAAAACTAATCAGCGCATCATCAGGTCATAACAGGCTTAAGTTTCGAGTTTTCCGTCTAGTCGTTTTAGCTCTAGACCACAGGTGTCAAACTCCAAGCCTGGAGGGCCGCAGTGGCTGCAGGTTTTCATTCTAACCCTTTTCCTAATCAGTGACCAGTTTTCACTGCTAATTAACTCCTTTCCCCAGAATTTTAATAGCCCTGTTTTTAAGGATTCAATCCTTTCAATTTATTCTTTTCTTCATTAAATGGCAGCCAAACAGAAATGAGACGTGAAACAAGCCAACAGATGACCAGGTAAACTGGGGTTTCAGACTCCAACCAATTTCACTCCAACCAGTTTCTTAATGAGAAGCCAGTTCTTGCTGTTAATTAAACCTGTTACTTAATTCCACGGCTTGCTGCTGCTCTCATTTTGCTACAGCAAACATTTCCCAAACTGTTGATTTTCTGTTTCTGATTATTGACCTGAGAGATCAACCTTACCGAGACCCTCACCTTTCTTTATGTTCAGATAACGTGGTTAGCTGGTCACCTGTTTGTGTCTCATTATTGTTTGGCTGCTAATTAAGGAAATAGAAAGAACTAAGGGGTCTGAGTCGAGTTAATTAAAACTAAGGCAAAAGAAGTTAATTAGCAGCAAAAACAGGTCACTAATTAAGAAGGTGATTAGAATGAAAACCTGCAGCCACTGCGGCCCTCCAGGACTGGAGTTCGACACCCCTGCTCTAGACTGTCCTGAAGAAACTGTGACACACACAGACACACAGACAGTGACAGGCACACACACTCATCATCAATGTTTTCAATATCAGGGGACCGTAGAAACGTTGAGATCTGTTGAAAACCGGAGATCGATATTTTTGACAATTCTAAAGCTTTCGTTTCTCTTCCATAGATGATAGGTTATGGTGGGGTTGGGCGCAAAGCAAAAAAATATTATAATCTGTAGTATATCTTTAACTTTTTAAATTAAATCCACTGTGTTTTTGTGAGCTCTTAGACTTTTTTTATACACTACAATCCATTTGAACCATGAGTTAGGGTATTAGCAGGTTGGTTTCAATTCTATAGATTTATTTGGACCATTTTTGTTGTTTCATAATGGCATCCCAAGACCGGGATGGATGGTTCCTTACTTGGCTGGTAGGCCCTTTTGATGGAAGGGTGTGGGAGGACGGGCATCTCAACCAGGTTGATTAATGTTACCTTAGCTATTCTTGAGGCCATTATAATGGATGGACAGGGGAAGACTGCTTCTCATGGCCATGTGCTTCCCCAATACACTGGGTGGTGACATCCCTCAGGAGTGTTGTCAGATGAAGTTCACTCGGGTGGAGTGGAGAAGGGGAGAGTCATATTGCCAAAGCTGTGGAGTGCATTAAGGTATTTGTGCCAATACATCTCTTTATTGTCATCAGAGACTGTGTTAGGAGTTTGGAGGTGCTACAACGCCCCCCTAGTGGTTCACAAGGATAATTGCAATTTGTGTTCCTGTTATTCAGAAGCTTCCCATGTTGTTAGACATGTGTCCTCTAAGGTTGTACCTTTTGTCAGCAATGCAACAAGTTTAAAGCAGGTTTAAAATTACATCAAAAAGTTAATTTCTGATTTGAGCGCTGTTTTTTATTCCAATCATTTTTCTATTCAAATCATACCTTCTTTGTGTAAGTTTTCTCTGGTCTACACTTGTACTTGTATTTTGTGTTTGTTTTTGTCAGCGATTTTGTCTTTTCCCCCAATTTCTTTTCAGAGAACTTTGGTTAGTTCTCTAGTGGAAGCATAACTCAGATCTTAAAATGAGTAGCCCTGTGATAAGGCGTATTAACCACGACATGTGGTATATGTAAGCGGTAATAAAAGAACTGGGAGGTGAAAGATGAGATTAGAAAAGAACCCAAAGGTTACAGCCAGGATGACAGTCAGAACTAGGCAATGGGCAAAGACAAACACAAAGGAAAGAACCAAACTGAAGTCAGAGCCAATGCGAGAATCCTAACACTAGGGCCTGCTTGGAAAAGAAGGGAACTACTGCTTTGTTTTTAAAGTTTTGTTTTGGAATATCCACTCAGGAATACCAAATCTACTGCGCACTACCATATTTATAGTGAAAGTACCAGTGACTCCACCGAATCTGGCCCCCCACAAGAATGAGAATGGGAACATGATGACGTGCAGACAAAATGGTGCCAAAAAGATATAACAAGAAACAACCCTGTTAAAATAAAAACTAAGGTGCAAACCAAAACAAATGCCTATAAAAGGCGTGACTGGGGAATCCCATAAACACCAAAGTTCAAAAAATGCCCTCTGGGATTGTGGGTTTACTGTCGAAACCGACTAGACATCAAAAAGGGCCTTGAAAATTCTTTATAATATTAAATGTTTATTTAATCAAAACACTCTACAATACTCAAAGCTCCCAAGAGCTCAAAGGGATTGCCTGAAAAGGCAAGGCAAACACACCAAAAATCCCATCTGTGGAGATTAGGACGTTGGAGACCTTCAAACCTCAACTTGATGTTATTTTGGACAATCTCAGTGAGTAGAACAGAAGAGCTTGTTGGGCTAATGGTCTGTTCTCGTCAAAATTGTTCCCATTGAAATCGTCTGATCAACGGGGTCTAAATTAACCCCTCCTGTCCATTTTCACATTTTCCCTTGGTATCCACAGAGATATACTGCGCATTTGTCTGTAAATATGTAAGAGTGACATAGAGGGTAATTAAATAAATCCAAAAGGATAATTAGGCTGATCTAAAAGGTCTGCTCAGAAGCACAGTCCCAATGGTAGCCACCCTTCTTGGCTGCACATCAGCTCAGCTGTGACGTGAAGGAAGATTGCCATCAGCACACTGAACATGTATTTTGGAAGCCATTTATATGGACGTCCCTGTCGGTAGCTTTGCTGGAATTACATTTCTTTGCCTTCAGCTTTGAATTGCACATTTTGAAGACAG
This sequence comes from Erpetoichthys calabaricus, assembly GCF_900747795.2. Taxonomy (NCBI): domain Eukaryota; kingdom Metazoa; phylum Chordata; class Cladistia; order Polypteriformes; family Polypteridae; genus Erpetoichthys; species Erpetoichthys calabaricus. The sequence continues at coordinate 55,733,641 of NC_041408.2, forward strand.
CTCTGCCTCCTGCTCTCTGTCCTGGGGCGATGTGAGCTCTGCTGTGATGATCACACAAAAACAACATTTTCCACATGACTTTGTTTTAGCTGAACCAACGTGAGCTCATGTTTAATTTGAATTCATGAGGATCGGATGAGAAGAACATAAGAGGAGTGTTAACAGGAACAGGCCATTTTGCCAAACAGCAGAACCCCTTTTCACTTCCCCTTTGTAATAATGTTCCCATGGTTGACTTTTTCTATCTTAAGCAGATTTCAAGGGTGCGTCCATTCCTCTCTGAAACTGCAACTGAGTCGCTAATTCCTGCTTTTGTCACCTCGCAACTTGACTGCTGCAATGCGATGCTGTTTGGGATCCTTGCTCAGAGTCTAAACAAATTACAATATGTACAAAATTCAGCAGCAAGGGTGTTTATCCACTTAAAACCCTGGTAGCATATTAGTCCTATGCTTCTAAAATTTCATTGGCTCCCTGTTCCCTTCCGTATTCAATATAAACATCTCCTTTTAATTTCTAGAGCTCTTTATGTTCCGGCTCCTAGTCTTCTTTAATTTGTCCCCATACTCCATTACATTCACTTCGTTCTTCTGACTCTTTCCTAATTAACCATTCCATTATGTTATGCAGATTGCACACTATGGCCAACAGGGTCTTTTAGTGTATCAGTGCCAAGGCTATGCAATGCCCTGCCTTTGGAGCTCTGTGCGTGCTCCTCATTTTCTCTTTTAAATCTAGATTTAAAGCCTTTCTTTTTAATATTGCATTTTGTTGTTCTCATTAATTTTGTTTGTATATTGGACTGTTTGATTTTATGTGTATCGTTGAACAGTGGCCTTGGGTACCTTCGAAGGCAGTTTCACATAAAATGTATTATTATTTAGTAATAATACTAAATTCGAAGGTGCCCAGCATTATGGTAGTAGGTAAAGACATCGTATATTCCTAAGAAATTAATAATTCAGAATCCATTCATCCATTTTTCACCTGTTAACTTCAGTTCAGGCTTGTACTTGGCACAGATGGCTCAAATCCAAGCATTGCCTGAGTGCAGTTGGCATGTTCTCCCTGTGTATGTCATTCTTCCCCCATTCCAGAGGCATGTAAGTTACACTAGTCAATATGAGAGTCTCGGTGGTGGTGGATTGGGAGTGCCTGAAACAGTATCCAGGGTGGCTCTTCCCTTGTGGCCATTGCTTCTTAATTTGTCATCGTCATACCGTGACTCTCAGATGAATAAGCAGGTTAGAAGATGGATGGATGGGTGGATTGTTGGCAAGAGAGAGAAGCCCACAGATCCGGTACAAGACCCAGCATGGGGTCCCAGGATGTTGAATGAAAGAATATCAAGGCAGCTGTTCCTGTTGTTATGACAGCCTTACAAAAAACCTTAGTGATTTTGCCCCTGGCCACACTCTGCCACTGATACACCCATCAAAATATAATTATAAAGATATATCTCTCTGGGTATATATTTAAGAAAAACATTGACATGTCTGTCTGAAGATAAGCAGCTAACAAATTGGTCATTAGATGTTTTGCTATTAGTTCAGGATGATGTTCTCTTCACAAGGATCCTTGTACCACATTGCCAATGAGTGGTTAAGCACTCCCAGACTCTCTTAATCCAGTTTAGAGTTGAGCGGATTTAGATCCTATTCCAGTAGTACATGGCCCATGGCAGGAACCAACAGCAAATGGGATGCCAGTCCAGAATTCAACCTGCATATCTGTTTCCTTAGTTCAGTAAGAACCTGATTGCTAAAGGCAACATCTGCTTGACGGCTATCAGATGAGGAGGTTTAGGTGACTGGGCTGCTTGCTCTATTCTGCATTGCTGCTCTGTAAGGGAATGATAGATTATGACACCTTTCCCAATGCTAAAAGTCCCATGGCTGTATCGCAACCTGGCTGGGATGTCAGTCTTCCTCTAGGTGCACTCTCAAATTGCAAGACATCTATGGAGCTCACATTTTAATTTAGGTTTCAGTACTAGAACAGTGCAGTCATGAAGAACTTGGAGAGCCTGGCTCTGGACTATATGAGTCTTCTTGTGAAAGACCACCTGGGTCCACTGCAATTGGCATATCAGACAAAGACTGGAATGCCAAATACAATTAGCTCTCTGCTCCACAAGACTGGAAAAAGCTGGCAGCACTATGACAATGATGTTTTTCAATTTCTTCAGCATCTTCAGTACCATCCAGCCATCCCAGTTAAGGGGTAAGCTCAGAGATATGGATGAGCCTGGGGTGGCCTGGATGATGGACTATCTGTCTGGTAGACCACAGTTTGTAAGCCTCAAGGACTGTGTTAGCAACACTGGAGCACCACAGGGTACGGTCCTGTCACCTTTTCTTTTCACCATGTATGCCTCTGACTATAAACATAACAGCAGGTCATGTCACTTACAGAACTCCTCAGGTGACTCTGCACTTATGGGGTGTGTTAATAAAGGGGGTGAAATAGAGGAGAGGAGTCAGGGGGAGAACTTTGTTTCTTGGTGCAGAAGGAATTGTCTGCATCTTAACATCAGTAAAACCAAGGAAATGCTTATTGACTTTCACCACACCAAACAGCATCTTACATCCCATCATTATTCAGGGGATGGATGTGGAGGTGCTGCACTGCTTCAAGTACTAGGGGGTCCATATCAATGACAGGTTAGACTGGTCTTGGAACACAGAGGAACTATATGAGAAAGAGCAGAGTAGGCTCTTCTTTTTCCTTAGGAGAACACAGTCTCCTTTAATGTGGGTAGTGACACCCTTCACATCTTCTACAACTTGGTGATGGCCAGTATGATTTTATATACTGTAGTGTGTACTGGGCTGGCAACATCACTTGAAGAGAGGCCCACCGAATCAACAAGCAAATTATGAAGGCAGATTCAGTTATGGGATACCCTTTGGACCCGCTAGAGGTAGTAGTGAAGGAGAAAACTGATGGCCATTATGAACAATGCTGCACATCCTCTCTCTCTGACACACCAACACTGAGGACTTTCAGCCAACATATTGCTCAGCACAAATTCTTTCCTGTGTGTACTTGAGAGGTGGTTTGTTGTTTGTCATAATATACAATTTATTTATTTGTTTTGCTTCAGTAAACAGAGGAGTCGAGGAGGTGATGGGTAGGTATGGTGTCAAGGAGAGGAATGAAGAAGGTTAGAGGATAGTGGATTTTGCAAAAAGGATGGACATGGCTGTGGTGAATACGTATTTTAAGAAGAGGGAGGAACATAGCGTTACGTACAAGAGTGGAGGAAGATGCACACAGGTAGATTACATCCTATGCAGAAGAGTCCATCTGAAGGAGATTGAAGACTCCAAAGTGGTGGCAGGGGAAATTGTAGTTAAGTAGCATAGGATGGTGGTCTGTAGGATGACATTGGAGACCAAGAAGAGGAAAAGAGTGAGGGCAGAGCCAAGGATCAAATGATGGAAGATGAAAAAGGAAGACTGCAAGTTTGAGTTTAGGGAGAAGGTGAGACGGGCACTGGGTGGTATTGAACAGTTACCAGACAGTTGGGAAACTACAGCAGATGTAGTAAGGGTGACAGCAAGAAGGGTGCTTGGCGTGACATCTGGACAGAGGAAGGAGGAAAAGGAAACCTGGTGGTGGAATGAGGAAGTACAGGAGAGTAGGAGGAAGAGGATGGCAAAGAAGAAGTGGGATAGTCAGAAAGATGCAGAAAGTAGACAAGAGTACAAGGAGATAAGGCGCAAGGTGAAGAGAGAGGTGGTGAAGGCTAAAGAAAAGGTGTATGATGAGTTGTATGAGAGGCTGGACACTAAGGAGGGAGAAAAGGACCAGATTGGCTAGACAGATGGACCGGGCTGAGAAAGATGTGCAGCAGGTTAGGGTGATAAAGGATAAAGATGGATACATACTCACAAGTGAGGAGAGTGTGTTGAGCAGATGGAAAGAGTACTCTGAGAGGCTGATGAATGAAGAGAACAAGAGAGGGAAGAGGTTGGATGATGTGGAGATAGTGAATCAGGAAGTGCAACGGATTAGCAAGGAGGAAGTAAGGACAGCTATGAAGAGGATGAAGAATGGAAAAGCCGTTGGTCCAGATGACATACCTGTGGAAGCATGGAGATGTTTAGGAGAGATGGCAGTGGAGTTTTTAATCAGATTGTTTAATGTAATCTTGGAAAGTGAGAGGATTCCTGAGGAGTGGAGAAGAAGTGTACTGGTGCCAATATTTAAGAATAAGGGGATGTAAAGAACTGTCGTAACTACAGGGGGATAAAATTAATGAGCCACAGCATGAAGTTATGGGAAAGAGTAGTGGAAGCTAGGTTAAGAAGTGAGGTGATGATTAGTGAGCAGCAGTATGGTTTCATGCTAAGAAAAAGCACCACAGATGCAATGTTTGCTCTGAGGGTGTTAATGGAGAAGTATAGAGAAGGCCAGAAGAAGTTGCATTGCGTCTTTGTGGACCTGGAGAAAGCATATGACAGGGTACCTCGAGTGGAGCTGTGGTATTGTATGAGGAAGTTGGGAGTGGCAGAGAAGTACGTAAGAGTTGTGCAGGACATGTACGAGGGAAGTGTGACAGTGGTGATGTCTGCGGTAGGATTGACGGATGCATTCAAGGTGGAGGTGGGATTACATCAGGGATCTGCTCTGAGCCCTTTCTTATTTGCAATGGTGATGGACAGGTTGACAGACGAGATTAGACAGGTGTCCCTGTGGACTATGATGTTTGCTGATGACATTGTGATCTGTGGTGAGAGTATGGGGCAGGTTGAGGAGACTCTGGAGAGGTGAAGATATGCTGTAGAGAGGAGAGGAATGAAGGTCAGTAGAAACAAGACAGAATACATGTGTGTGCTGTAAATGAGAGGGAGGTGAGTAGAATGATGAGGATGCAAGGAGTAGAGTTGGCGAAGGTGGATGAGTTTAAATACTTGGGATCCACAGTACAGAGTAATGGGGATTGTGGAAGAGAGGTGAAAAAGAGAGTACAGGCAGGGTGGAATGGGTGGAGAAGAGTGTCAGGTGTAATTTGTGACAGATGGATATCAGCAAGAGTGAAAGGGAAGGTCTACAGGACTGTAGTGAGACCAGCTATGTTATATGAGTTGGAGATGATGACACTGACCAGAAAGCAGGAGACAGAGCTGGAGGTAGCAGAGTTAAAGATGTTAAGATTTGCACTGGGTGTGACAAGGATGGATAGGATTAAAAATGAGTACATTAGAGGGTCAGCTCAAGTTGGACGGTTGGAAAACAAAGTCAGAGAGGCGAGATTGCGTTGGTTTGGACATGTGCAGAGGAGAGATGCTGAGTATATTGGGAGAAGGATGCTAAGGATAGAGCTGCCAGGGAAGAGGAAAAGAGGAAGCCCTAATAGAAGGTTTATGGATGTGGTGAGAGAGGACATGCAGGTGATGGGTGTAACAGAACAAGATGCAGAGGACAGAAAGATATGGAAGATGATATGCTGTGGCTACCCCTAATGGGAGCAGCCGAAAGAAGAAGTTTTGCTTCAGTAAAAAGGCAAATTTCCCCCTGAGAACAACTAAAGACCCAAAGAGTGTCTGATTTAAAGAGAACATGCCGTAGAGCTGAGCGTAAATGGAGGAAAACTAAACTAACTATTGACTATGAAATATTAAAAGTTAAAATAACAGAATACAATAACACAGTCCGTCTTGAGAGGCGCTGCTATTTCTCTAAGATTATAAATAACAATGCTAGTAATCCCAGAGTCTTATTTTCGACAATTGATCATCTGTTAAACCCAGGTAACTCAAAGGAATGCCTCCTAAGTACTTCCAGTAAAACCTGTGAGGCTATCCCTGTATTTTTCAATCAAAAAATTAATGATATTAGAAATAACATAGTATATCTCCCCAACACTAAGGATCCTCCTAAACCCCAGTACCCCATAATAAACAAATTAAAGTCTTTCACTAGGATAGATTTACCTGATTTACATAAAATAATTTCTCAAATGAAACCCTCCACCTGTGCCCTTGACCCAATACCAACAAATTTTTTCAAAGAAGTATCGGGCGTGCTTATTGATAATGTTCTTGACATAGTAAATTTGTCATTAGATACGGGGGTCTTCCCAGACTGTCTTAAGACTGCTGTAGTTAAACCCCTACTTAAGAAAAATAATCTCGATCCATCTGCTCTTGAAAATTATAGACCCATCTCTAACCTTCCTTTCTTAAGTAAAATTCTAGAGAAGGCAGTCATTATACAGTTAAATGAGCACCTCAATAAACATGATACTCTTGATAAATTTCAGTCAGGTTTTAGAACAAATCACAGCACAGAAACTGCACTCGTTAAAGTAGTAAATGACTTGCGGGTAAATGAAGACAGAGGCCATTTATCTGTTCTCATCCTCTTAGATCTGAGTGCCGCATTTGACACCATTGATCATAATATTCTTAAGAATCACCTTAGTCAATGGGTGGGCCTCTCTGGCAGTGTCTTAAATTGGTTTGAATCCTACCTGGCAGGGAGAAAATTCTTTGTTAGTTGTGGTAATTATAACTCAAAGACACATGATATTCTATATGGTGTTCCACGAGGCTCTATCCTGGGTCCACTGCTCTTCTCAATCTACATGCTTCCATTAGGTCAGATTATCTCAGGGCACAACGTGAGCTACCACAGCTATGCTGATGACACACAGCTGTATTTATCAATAGCACCTGATGACCCCAAATCTCTTGATTCGCTAACACAATGTCTAACTTGTATCTCAGAATGGATGAATAGTAACTTTCTCAAATTAAATAAAGAAAAAACCGAAATCTTAGTGATTGGCAATAATGGATACAATGAGGCTATTAGAAATAAACTGGATGCATTAGGATTAAAAGTCAAATCGGAGGTAAAAAGCTTAGGGGTAACCGTTGATTGTAATCTGAATTTTAAATCGCATATTAATCAGATCACTAGGACAGCATTTTTTCACCTAAGAAACATAGCAAAAGTTAGACCTCTTATATCATCGAAAGATGCAGAGAAATTAGTTCATGCGTTTGTTTTCAGTCGGCTAGATTACTGTAACGCACTCCTCTCAGGTCTACCCAAAAAAGACATCAATCGTTTGCAACTAGTGCAGAATGGAGCTGCTAGAATCCTTACCAGGAAAAGAAAATCCGAACACATTTCTCCAGTTTTGATGTCACTACACTGGTTACCTGTGTCATTCAGAATTGACTTTAAAATTCTGCTTATGGTTTATAAAGCTTTAAATAATCTTGCCCCGGCTTATATATCGGAATGTCTGACACCTTATATTCCAAATCGTAACCTCAGATCCTCAACTGAGTGTCTCCTTAGAATTCCAAGAGCAAAACTTAAAAGAAGTGGTGAGGCGGCCTTCTGCTGTTATGCACCTAAAATCTGGAATAGCCTGCCAGTAGGAATTCGCCAGGCTAATACAGTGGAGCACTTTAAAACACTGCTGAAAACACATTATTTTAACATGGCCTTCTCATAACTTCACTGTAATTTAATCCTGATACTCTGTATATCCAATTCATTATAATAACTATTCATTCAAAATCTGTACTAACCCCTACTCTCTCTTCTGTTTCCTTTTCCGGTGTCCTGTTGGTGGTGGCGTGTGCCACCACCATCTACCCAAAGCTTCATGATGTTCCAACAATGATGGATGGATTAAAAGCCAGAAGTCTGTATGACCATCAGCATCAAGTGACTCCGTGAAAAACCCGAACTACAAAGAGGACTATTTCATTTATGTTAGGTAGAATGCCCAGAGGGGACTGGGCGGTCTCGTGGCCTGGAACCCCTACAGATTTTATTTTTTTTCTCCAGCCTTCTGGAGTTTTTTTTTGTTTTTTCTGTCCACCCTGGCCATTGGACCTTACTCCTTTCTATGTTAACTAATGTTGTCTTATTTTAATTTCTTATTTTGTCTTTTATTTTTCTTCTCTTCATTATGTAAAGCACTTTGAGCTACTTTTTGTATGAAAATGTGCTATATAAATAAATGTTGTTGTTGTTGTTGTAAAGATCTATCTATCTATCTATCTATCTATCTATCTATCTATCTATCTATCTATCTATCTATCTATCTATCTATCTATCTATCTATCTATCTATCTATCTATCTATCTATCTATCTATCTATCTATCTATCTATCTATCTATCTATCTATAGATCCAGGCCCTCATTTCATATACCTGAGATCACGTAGGTTTTCTTTGATTTCACTTTATATCCCTAACTCTAATTAGATCTTTAAATAGAGTTGTCCTGTGTTAGGGCGCGTGTATGAATATCAAGGGAAAGTTGTCCTTTCCAATGTTGTCTAAAGTCAAGCTCCTAGATGTATGTGGGATACTCTTCAGCATGCTGCTGCCATGTAATGGAAAAAGTCAAATGGCTAACCAGACCTAAGAGAATTAAAAATATATATATATTAAGAAAAAAACTACCTATAGAAAAGTATGAGTCTCATTGTCTTTGTGAGCAAATTGTCCTCAAAGATGTCTCTCGCATTAGCTGCAAAGCCAGCCTTTATGCACAGATATGGCACAGCTTAATGACTAAAGCAGTGGCTGTCACTTGTTAATAATGGCATGTACCCCAGTCTGAGACTTTAGAGCACACAAGAATGACAAGCCTGTCGTGAGCTCTTTTCACATCACACTGCAAGCGTCTTAGCTGATTAATGACAGGAAGTGCTCTGAGCTCACCTTGGCACTGCCACTACCTGCTATTTAAGAGACTCATCAGGACTTGCAGAAGCTTCAGCATGAAGCTGACATTGGACTCCATTTGCATGTGAGCCGGGGATAATTAGGATGTTTAGCATTTATGTGGGAATGTGGAAGTTTTCAGCCTGGCTCCTCGGAGGCATTGCTAATGGTTTGTTTTTCCGTCACTGAGCCCCTTAGAATACCAGCCACGACTCACAAGGTTCCCATTGTGCAGCTACACACTCTTCACCTAAAGTCGGGCCCTCGGCCCTACCAGTGAGGTTAACCACACCGCCTGCATGCAAAGGAAAAGCTGGGGTCTCGAGTGAAAGAGTAAAAAAAAAAACGAAAAAGATCAGAAGAGTGAGCCTCAGTACACAAAGCGGACATGCAGCTCTGGCTTTGAAGAGAAGGTCTGAGTGAAAACAAGGCTGTTGTTAAGTCACAGACCGGCAGCTTAGGTGTTACCATTTATCTGTTACATTTAATACAGTTTAAGTCTTCCTCTACTGCATACTTTAGAAGGAATTAGTACAGACACTAAATAGATCATTAAGAAATCGGGGTAGAGTCGTAAGACTACAGTGCTGTTCAACAGTAAAGAACAAAGACAAGCTCACCAATGAGGTCCTCTGATTTAGTTCTGTTCTATAGGATTTTTATATTATTTTTTTTTACTATGAATTGCTTTGCTATTATACACCCATTTTAGGGGTTGAAATATATAGAATTCAAATACTGCAGTGTATGTTTCATTTCAAATTGAAAGTAGTTAAAATAATTTTGCACCATTTTGATTTTCATGGGCACCGCCATTTTATGGCTGTTGTTTACTAGCTGCCTCAGACGCATATTGGAAGTGAGTAGTGGGTGTCTTTGTCTACATGATGGGTAAAAGGTCAACGATGATGCCTTCTCCTCATCGAAGACAGCGTACAAAATGCAAAGCTTTGTTTAGCAAGTTCTTCTTTAAAATACTTTCCTGGTTACAGGTCTTATCGCTGGCTTTCTTCAGCTTCGATTTTTAATAGTTGTTTTGGTTTTGTCATCAGGCTATAGATTTTTGAAGTTATGATTCTACCTTTGTTTTTTGACATGCCTCTTCTTTTTGTCCTTTTTTATTATTTTTTGTGCTATTTTCCATCCTTAAGCACCAGGTAAGGTTGGCCGCTTCATACAGGGTTGGTTCCTGCCTTGCCACTCCAAATTATATGATGGGCGGATATTCTGATTTTCATCCCACATGCCAGAGATCCACATGTTAATCAGTGATTCTCTGTTTTTCCAGTGGGTCTGATTTTGATTTGATGTACTTTATTAATTCCCTGGGGGGAATTGCCATTTTGCCTGACCTTTGGAGGTCAGAGCACAGCACTTCTAGAGCAATTTTCGGGATAAGGGTCTTGCTTAAATGCCCAACTGAGTAGGATCCCTTCTGGCAGTAATGGGCTTTGAACTGGCAACCTTCCATATACCAGCGCAGATCCTTAGCCACAGAGTCACCACTTCAGCCTGTGCGCCCTGTGATGGACTGGTACTCACTTTGGGTTGATTTCTTGTCTTTTACCCCAATTCTGCTAGGATAGACTGTGACCAACTGAATATACTGTAATTAAGCAGCTTTGAAAGTGGATGGATGAAGTGAATTCAACTGAGCGTGAATGTCCCTTGCAACACACACACACATCCATTTATCCATCCATCTTCTAAACACACTTGTTCAGAGCAGGTTTGCATATTCATTATTGTACTTATACTACCCACCATTGTAACTGTGCTATTTTGAATAAGAACACCTTATCCATGCATGTGTAAATACCAAACACGCTTATAATTCATATTGTACAACATTGTCATGTTTGAATGCATAAAGTATGACAACACTGTGAAAATGTATTAATACAATAAGACAATGTGTTTGAGAATCAGGAGTGAAGAAAGATCATGCAACTCACCCCTTCATGTGTTTTATACTATGTGATCAGCAGGGGGCAGTGCAGCATCCCCAAACCCCAGTCGTTATGTTGGGACTTGTTTGCGTTGGATTCACTTTGGTGTTACAGGAGGGTCTCTCACCGCCCCTGGTGGTTCATTTCGAATGTGCCAGGGAGTGGTGAGTTTACTTGTGCTTAGATGTTTGACTCTCTGCTCAGTATTTTGACGATTCTTTGAGTATGTGTGTCGAGCCTTGTTGGCTTTGGATTGACTTTAGTGTTACACACAACTCCTTTCTTGTCTTTTGTGCTGTTATGGAGGTTCATTCTTGCTACAAGCAGTTTTGTGAAGAATAAATCTTTTTATTTATTAAAGACTCTATGATTGCCTTGTTTGATGGTGATATCTCCCTTTAGTGGGCATTTCTGGAAGTGTTTCTGGAACAATAGTTAACACTAACCACTAACATTTTCTATGGCACCTACAGTGGGTAGGGAGTGGCCTCTTACCAATGAATTAGTAAAGCAGCTAGTGTCTCAAAGGTTGGCAGTGGCCATTTGCTTAAGAATCAAATAAATTCCTTGTGTTTAATGCCACTCTCTTCTGTAATTTTTCACATATTCTCAGTCAGCTTCTGTGTATCTGAACATAATGGTCTATTTAATGGTCATGCTCTAGACCAGTGTTTCTTAGCCTTTAAGTATTTGTGACCCGAGTTTTCATAACAGTTTTAATCGTGCCCCCCCTAACATTTTTTTGAAAGGAGCCCACTAATACCAATTTGTTCTTTTTTAATTAATGATATATCATAGATGCATATTTTATTACAGTAATCCCTCCTCCATCGCGGGGGTTGCATTCCAGAGGCACCCGCGAAATAAGAAAATCTGCGAAGTAGAAACCATATGTTTATATGGTTATTTTTATATTGTTATGCTTGGGTCACAGATTTGCGCAGAAACACAGGAGGTTGTAGAGAGACAGGAATGTTATTCAAACACTGCAAACAAACATTTGTCTCTTTTTCAAAAGTTTAAACTGTGCTCCATAACAAGACAGAGATGACAGTTCCGTCTCACAATTAAAAGAATGCAAACATATCTTCCTCTTCAAAGGAGTGCGTGTCAGGAGCACAGGCTGTCAGAAACAGAGAGCAAAGCAAACAAATCAATAGGGCTGTTTGGCTTTTAAGTATACGAAGCACCGCTGGTACAAAGCTGTTGAAGGCGGCAGCTCACACCCCCTCCGTCAGGAGCAGAAAAAGAGAGAAGAGACAGAGAAAAACAAGCAGTCGAAAATCAATACGTGCCCTTCGAGCTTTTAAGTATGCAAAGCACCGTGCAGCTGCACAAAAGATAGCAACGTGAAGATAATCTTTCAGCATTTTTAGATGAGCGTCCATATCGTCTAGGTGTGCGAACAGCCCCCCTGCTCAATCCCCATACGTCAGGATCACAGATAGTCAGCGCAAGAGAGACAGAAAAGTAAGCAATCTAGCTTCTCAGCCATCTGCCAATAGCGTCCCTTGTATGAAATCAACTGGGCAAACCAACTGAGGAAGCATGTACCAGAAATTAAAAGACCCATTGTCCGCAGAAATCCGCGAACCAGCAAAAAATCCGCGATATATATTTAAATATGCTTACATATAAAATCCGCGATAGAGTGAAGCCGCGAAAGGCGAAGTGCGATATAGCAAGGGATCACTGTATACCTACTTAACTTTTATCGACATTTATCTAATTCTATATTTATTGTTCTAGTTTCAGAATGTAGTTTAAGTTAATTTGTTTTCGTTTCAATAGATGTATTTTTCATATTTTCGATTCTTGTTTTCTTTTTTCACATCTTTGCGCACTCCTTTTTGTTACTTCACGCCCCCCTCCAGGGGGGCCTGCCCCACAGTTTGAGAACCAATGCTCTAGACAGAGTGATGTCACACATTTAATATTTTTGATGATTTTATTCAGTTGATTTCTTAGCAGCGCTGAACCAAACACCCAGCAGATTCTACAGACCCTCACTCCCTGGAGGACATTCTCTGCACATTTTCACAGTCGTTCACATTCTGATTCTGGAGCTTCTTGTGTGGCTTGTAGTGGGATGAAGATGACCTCTTGGTTCTGTGGAGGAGGCGTGTTGCATGGAATTCCAACACCTGAATCTGGGCTGGGTGCTTGTTTCACGTTTTCAACATATTTACGTTCCTGCCGTGCGAGGTTGGCCTCTGGCTTTGGCTTCAGGTGCTTAACGCGTTTGAGCTTGACCATCTCCTTCCCCTCCTTGGTACAAGGAAGTAGCGCATTGACATCCCTGCGGAACTTGGAGCTCAAGCCAAAATAGATGATTGGATTATAAAAGCTGGCTGACTTGGCAAAAAGTCTGGTGAAAATGCTAGTCATGTTAGGCACATGGAAGCCACAGGCAGACCACATAGAGATGACAGCATAGGGAGACCAGGCTATAATGAAAGCTGTGCAGATGACAATGGACACCTAGAGAAAGAAAAAGGAGGGGGGGGGGGGCATTAGAAAAATCACATTAAGTTACTGAGAAAGTGTGGTTTTTAAAAATGGCAACAACTGACTTTCAACCACCAGGCCCACTGCATAAAAAACACATGAAATCAGTTCTGCTTACTATTTATTGCATGAATGAACATTTCGCTTGGATATCTTGTAGTCTTAAATTGTTCCACTGCCCACACTTGTATTGGAGGTTTCGCTCTTCTCAGCCTCGTCTGATGCGTCTTCGTTCCCTTCGCCTTACTCCCATTGCTTTCAATGAACCAGCTTTCTTTCACTCCACTGACCTGGCCATTTATTTGGATTTGTGCACACTCTTTTGTTTTTCAATTGTCCAATCAAAAAATTACAGAAGCTCTGACTCACACAATGAAAAAAATCATGGGCTAACCCTTATCTTGGTCATACGTGAAAATATCCAACATGTACGAGATGTTTTCATGTACGTACGAGATACTTTCACGTACATACGAGATGAAGTCTCATATATATGTGAAAGTATCCCGCATGTACATGAAAACATACATACATAAAAGTGTTTTCATGTACTGTATGTATGAGATAGGGGTTATCCCATAATTTTTTTCATTGTGCAGTTTAGAACTTCTGTAAAAAAACAGATACATGTAATGTTACACTTACTTTTTAAAAGTATCCTAGTTTAATAAAGTTTGTTTATTTTAATATTATAAAAAATGAAAACCACATATCTTTGCAGATTTTGGGGTCCTGGAATGCATGTGAATATTTCTGAGCTCGTTTGGAGGTCCTGGAGTTCATAGGGCTCAAAATCAGATGTACAAATTAAGGGCTGCCTTCCTGGTTTATTTTCTTCACCTTCCACACTGGTTGGAGTTTCCACTTTTCTGGTTGTTGCAGTATAAAATAAGCTGCTGAGTCAGACGATGAGTTTCACCATTGTAACCATCAGAGATTTAGAAATTGACGATTCAGTGTTAATTTAATTTACGGTCACTGGGTTTCTTCCACTTTTCATTTGTTTTCATAATTGTAATATTTCTTTTTCTATTTGTAAAGCATATTGAGCTACACTTTTTGTATAAAAATGCTTATAAATAAATGTTGTTTTACTGTACATTACATTTACTTTGTTCTAAGGACAGATCTGCTTGAAGAGAATTGGGGACTTACAGTGTTTGGGACAAAGACATGTTTTTTCTTCATTTACCCCTCTGCTCCACAGTTTAAAATTACAAATCAAACACCAGACATGATTGAAGTGTACATTGCAGACTTTCATTTAAGGATATCTGCATACATTTTTCTACACGGTCCCCCCATTTCAGGACACCATAATGTCTGGACACAGCAATGGCAGGTCTATGAAAGCTGTTGTCAAATTTAGTTCTTTGTCGCATGTCCCTCACATGTAATGAGTGCATGAAGTCTGCGATTCACAGACATCAGCAGGTGCTAAGGGTCTTCTCTGGTGCAGCCTCTCATGCAGCCATCTTCAGCTCCTGCTTGTTGCGGGGGGCTTTTCCTCTTCAGTTTTATCTTCAGCATATAGAAGACCTGCTCAATTGGACTTAATTCAGGTGACTGGCTTGGCCATTTAAGAATTTTCTACTTTTTAGCTTTGAAGAACTCCTGTGTTGCCTCAGCATTATGTTTGGCTCATTATCTTGTTGGAGGATGAAGTGCCATCCACTGAGTTTGGAGGCATTTACTGAACTTGAACAGATCAGATGTCTCAACACACCTCAGAATTCACTGTGCCACTGCCATCAGCAGTTCCATCATCAGTGAGGAGAAATGTGCCAGGACCTGTGGCAGCCATACATGCCCAAGCCATAACACCCCCAGCACCATGTTTGACAGATGAGGTGGTCTGCTTTAGATCTTGGGCAGTTCCTTTTGGTCTCCACACTTTGCTCTTGCCTGCCATCATTCCGATCAGGTTCATGTTTGTCTTGTCTGTCCATAAGACCTTTTCCCAGAATTCTGCAGGCTCTTTGAAGTCCTTTCTCACAAACTGTAATCTGGCCGTCCTGTTTTTGTGGCTGACATCTTGTAGTGTATTTCTTTTCATGAAGTCTTCTGCTGATAGTCGTCTCTGACACACTGAAGATTGTGTATGATCTGTCACACAGATGTTTGGAGCTTTTTCTTGACCATACTGAGGATTCTTCCGTCATCAGCAGTGGAGGTCTTCCTTGGCCTACCAGTCCCTTTATAATTCTTGAGCTCACCAGTGCGTTCTTTCTTCTTCATGATATTCCTGACAATTGATTTTGGTCATCCTCAGGTTTTACTGATGTCTCTAATGGTTTGATTGTTGTTTTTCAGCCTCATAATGGCTTCTTAGACTTTCATTGGCACAGTTCTTGTCCTCATGTTGAACAATGGCTACTACAGACTCCAAAGGGTAGAAGCAAGAATGAAACCCACCTGAGGAATCATAAACACATGTGACGCCAATTATTCCAAACATTATGGTGCCCTGAAATGGGGGGACCCTGTAGAAAAATGTGCAGTGACCGAAAATGTCTGCAAATCCCCTTAAATGAAAGTCTGCAATGTGCTTTTTAATTATGTCTGAATTGTTTTTTTTTGTAATTTTAAACTGTGGAGCAGAGGGGTAAATCACTGACAATTTAGCTGATTCTCCATCATCTGCCCTCCCACTTAGTTTGGTATCATTTGCGAAGTTAACCAGCTTATTGATGATATTCTTGTCCATGTTGTTTGTATATTAACATGTCTAGAGCTGGGTATAGAGGAATACCCAGCTTGTTCATCTGTGTTTCCAAGACTATGGGCATGAGAAACAAGTAAGAAATGGTGGCCTTAGGGTTCTTAAGGGTAACCCTGCAGGCATTTTAAGAGCTGTGGTCCTAGCACCTGGTGATGGAGCGTAAACAAGTTTGATTATCTGTTGTAGGCCTGAATCTCCTGTCATCCTGTAGTTCACATCCTTCCAGTGAAACGTGATTAACACTTCCTCCATCGGAACATCTGAGACCAGAAAAATCTAAGAATCTGTTCCAGATTAATATTAAGACAATGTTTTATCTCGGGGTGGCACGGTGGCGCAGTGGGTAGCGCTGCTGCCTCGCAGTTGGGAGATCTGGGGACCTGGGTTCAATTCCCGGGTCCTCCCTGCGTGGAGTTTGCATGTTCTCCCCGTGTCTGCGTGGGTTTCCTCCGGGCGCTCCGGTTTCCTCCCACAGTCCAAAGACATGCAGGTTAGGTGGATTGGCGATTCTAAATTAGCCCTAGTATGTGCTTGGTGTGTGGGTGTGTTTGTGTGTGTCCTGCGGTGGGTTGGCACCCTGCCCAGGATTGTTTCCTGCCTTGTGCCCTGTGTTGGCTGGGATTGGCTCCAGCAGACCCCCGTGACCCTGTGTTCGGATTCAGCGGGTTGGAAAATGGATGGATGGATGTTTTATCTCATTTGTTAAAGTACAAAACCAGGTGCAAAAAAAAGATTAAATGAGAGAAGTACAAAAAATTATATGCTAACTTGTTATTATAATACCTTAAAATTATGCAGGCAACCCGCCAGTGAAAATGCCTGATCAGCTGGCAGACAGTTAGAGAGTATTGTGTATTGTAAATTATAGGAATTTCCTTTAAGTTAATCAAATCATTTTCTTTAATAACAAAAGTACTTAACTGAAGTAATTGGTTATTTTTTAAAAGTTCTTTTTAGTTTTGGCTTTCTCATTTTGGGAATTAAACAAAAAAACTCTTGCAGTTCACACTTTGAGCTGAAGATCAAAATGGTCTCAGCGTTGTATTTCAGCCAGGGTTCCTTCAGTGTCTGGGGTTCATATCCTTGTTTCAGGTCCCTTTTGTTCATTTATTTAAGTGGTTACTTATTTTCATTATTCCTTGTTTTTCATTTTGTTTCTAAGACTTTGTTACGTGCCTTGTGTTTTGTGGGTGGTTCCCCAAGAGGCGGGACCACCAGCCCATCACGGTCCTCATTCCTATAAAGGCGAGTTTTTCCCACAGAGCTTTGTGGTTCATTTGAACGCACTAAGGTGTAGATGAGTTTATTTGTGTTTTTTCCTGTATTTGTGCTTTTGTGATATCACTCGGTTTTGTTGGTCTTCTGCTCTGTTTTTTATCATTCTCTTTATTACTGTATTGGTACTTTGTTTGCAGTGGATTGCCTTATTGTTTTGGGCAACTACTATTGCCTTTTGTGCTCCATGGAGCTTTATTTTTGTTGAAGAGCACTTTTGAAGAATACATCTTTTTATTTGATAATGATCCTGATTTGATAATTGTCTTTATACTGTATCTAGCTGCATATTTCTCCCTTTAGTGGCCATTTTTGGAACTCTTGTGTTTTGGGACACTCTGTTCATAACATCCAGAACCTAGCTGAGCAGTCACTAGAACACAGGAAGGAGAAAAATGCCTCCTCTGAAATAGATTAGAGCTCAGTAGGTACAGGACTGGGTATGCCCTGTTGTGATAAGTGGTCCGTGGCATCAGGTAAATTTTAAATAAAAAAGAGCGCCCCAAGAAGGTGCAGGCGGCAGTTGGGTGCGGGTGTGCATGAGTGCATTTAGCTCTGTGGTTAATTGCGTAGCTGGCTGACCACATGCAGATTAGTCAGGCACCTTGATGATGCTACAGGGGGCACAACTCATCGCAGCTGTACCTAATTAGGCAGCAGAGTACATAAGGAGCCTACACGGGTCAGAAAGAGGGAGAGAAAACTAGAAAAAGAAAGAAAGAACAGAGCCTTGAGAGCAGCATCCTGGTCGAGAGGCAGGACAAGCCCACCAGCCAGTGTGTGAGAGACAACGCGGTCGTAAGCCCCGTGATGGACCAAAGGATCAGCGCTCTATGGGCAGATTGTCGCCCCTGATTGTCTGGAGCAGAGGGTGTGATCAAAGCGGATCTGTGACACGCCAGGGGCGTGAGGAGGATGACGAGAGGACAACTGACCCTGAGTGGTCTGGCTGACACAGCTCGAGGCAGCCAAGATGGGGGTTAGGTTGTTGAGGACCCAGGGAGATGAAGTGGCAGTTTTAAATTTTAAACTCGCAGGTCATCACTCTTTAAAAGGATTATTTATTGATGTATTGTGGAAGAGAGCACTGTACTTTTTGGACGTGTTTGTGTATTTGATTTTAATAAAAGCAATGTATCATCTTTATACACTTACCCCTTGCCTTGTGTGTGTCCTTATTTGCCTGGCTCATCTCAGTAATGTTGTTGACAGTGATGGGTTCAAGAGGATCCTCAAAGGAACTGGTAGCATTGTAGCTAACCTGCCCTGTCACATCTGTGGACAGAATGGCCTCTTCTTGCCAACATTCGTAACACTGGGTGGCTCTGAAAAGCCTAAATGGTGGCCACCTTCCAATCAGACCTTTTAGGGTCTAACTGAATGTAATGTTTTCTCTGGACTCTCCTAACTAAGTTGTCCTCTCTCCACAGAAAATGTGCCACAATTCCTTTGACTTGTGAGTCTTTCTTTCAAAAACATTTTGCACGCATATGTATCTCACTCACCCTCATAACATCCCTCTCCATCTTTCGCTGTCTTTCAGTAAGGTCCCCCGCAGCTGCTAAGGCGTGGCTGGTCTTGACTTTGTTTATAATGGACACATAGGAAAAGATCATCACAGTGACTGGCAGGCAGAAACAGCAGATGAAGATGGACACGATGTAGGACTTGTAGATGGTGGAAAAGGTGGCTTTGGCCCAGTCGATTTCACAGGTTCCATATCCACGATCTGGAGACAGAAACAAACAAACGGAATGGTGAATACCAAGTAATACGATCACACTGAACATGTAGCTGCTTCTCTTCTGTTTTAACTATGGCACATAGCTGTACAAATCCATTTTTATTTTGTATTGTGTTTTTCATATTCACGTTTGTCACAAAATCTGACATGAAATTACAAGCTGAAATGTGATGATTAAGGGCTTCTTATGGTATGCATGTCCATTTCAGTTTATATAGCATCTCTCCATTAGGAATGCATTACATAATGAGAAGGTATGATTATTCTCATTTCATTTTTGAAATGTTATTCACAGTGCCTTACAAACATTTTGAAGCTCTTAATCTGTTGTCTAATTTTACTGAACAATGAAACTTGTTCTGTGTAATACTTTTACTTCAGAGTACATTAGAACAATCTAGACATGAACAGGCCATTCTGGCCAACAAAGCTCGCCAGTTCTATTCACTTAATTCTTCTAAAAAACATCAAGTCAAGCTTTGAAAGTCCCTAAAATCTTACTGTCTACCACACTACTTGGCCACTTATTCTCTGTGTAAAGAAACACTTCCTAATGTTTGTGTGAAATTTTCCCTTAATAAGTTTTCAGCTGTGTCCCCATGTTCTTGTTGAATTCATTTTAAAGTCCACTGGACTAATTCCCTTCATAATTTTAAACACTTCAATCATGTCACCTCTTAATCTCCTTTTACATAAAAGGCTCAGTTCTTTTAATCTTTCCTCATAACTCTACACCTGGAATCAGCCTAGTCCCTCTTCTATGGACCTTTTCTAGCGCTGCTATGTCCTTTTTATAGCCTGGAAACCAAAACTGCACCCAGGACTCCAGAGGAGGCCTCACCAGTGCTCAAAAGCATAATGTTTACAATGTTTGGGTGGCCCCATGTTTTTTATGTGACAATGTTTTTATGTCACTAAAAGTCTTAAAAGACAAAAGGATTCACCCCCTTGGAAGTGTTCATGTTCTATTGTTCTGCAACACTGAAACATGGTAGGTTTAATTTGGCTGTTTAGATATGGAACAACAGAGGAAGACTCTTCAATGTCAAAGCAAGAGCTACGCCCTTATGTATCAAGCACTTCAGAGTAGGAGCTCAGTCCTACCTGGCTCAAAAAATCTCAGAGTAATGTGAATTTGATCCTAATATTAGAATTAGGAGTAACAGTATTTCCTCAATTTTCCTAAAGCCATCTAACATACCAAAGTCTTGTTTCATGTCTTTCCTGTTATTTTTTGTTCCATTTATTTATGTTAATGTTGCTTTTGTTGATTATGTGCATTATTCTTCATTTTTGATCTTGTCTATAAGTTGTCTGTGTTAAGTTCCATGTCTTTTGTGGGTGGTCCTCCAAGAGGCCCAATTACTGCCCTGCGCCCTACAAATCAGGAGCGTCTCCCACAGTTCCTGGTGATTCATTTCAAATGCGCTTGGGAGTAGTGAGTTTATTTATGCTTTATTGTCTTTTTTGTGATTAACTGATTAATTGACCTTCTACTCTGTTCCTTTTGATTATGTCTTTGGATTCTCTATTGCAATTTTGTTCGCATGGATTGCCTTGTGTTTCAGGTAACTCCATTTTGCCTTTGTGCTCCGCAGAACTTCATTGTGATTGGAATACTTTTTGTGAAGCGTGAATCTTTTATAATGATTCAGTGCTTGCTCTTATTAATAGCCAGGGTTTGATGGTGACATCCCCCTCTAGTGGGCATTTTTGGATGTGCTTTTGGAGCTTACTGGGATTTATGTGCTTGGGACTCCTAGTCCATGAGACTTGATTTAGGAAACTGCTGCTAACTTCACCAGGATTTAGGAGAGCGTGTGAGCTGCCAGTCGATGGCATTCTAACAGTAAGGAAGCGAAATCTACGTGCCTCAAATGTTGACTTCTACATGGTAGGTTTTAATTATTTTAAAGGGTTTTATTTTTTATGAGGATTTTAAGTATTTTGTATATATTTTTAAGAGTCAATGTGCTGTAACTAATTGTAAGTTTTATTTTGTAAATACAATGGGAGCTTGTCAAATTTTTCTTTACTCGATTAAACAATGTTGTTAGATTGATTTGCCAGCATTATTGCTGCACTAAGTGTTTATTGATTTTGTTTTTTTTTTTCATTTTATTATCACTTCACTATTTCTTAGGAGGTTTGTGGGGTTTTATTGCACATTACAAAGTTCATTTGTGCTAATGCTTTAATGGGAGCCTTGATTATACTTACTTAGAAGACTAGCGTCCTTCAACATCTGCAATAAGATGCTGCAGATGTTTTACCAGACGGTTGTGGCAAGCGCCCTCTTCTACGCGGTGGTGTGCTGGGGAGTCAGCATTAAGAAGAAGGACACCTCACGCCTGGATAAACTGGTGAGGAAGGCAGTCTCTATTGTAGGCATGGAGCTGGACAGTTTGACATCCGTGGCAGAGCGACGGGCACTGAGCAGGCTCCTATCAATTATGGAGAATCCACTGCATCCATTAAACAGTGTCATCTACAGACAGAGGAGCAGCTTCAGCGACAGACTGCTGTCACTGTCCTGCTCCACTGACAGACTGAGGAGATCGTTCCTCCCCCAAACTATGTGACTCTTCAATTCCACCCGGGGGGGGGGGGGGGGGGGGGGGGTAAATGTTAACATTATTCAAAGTTATTGTCTGTTTTTACCTGCGTTTTTATTACTCTTTAATTTAATATTGTTTTTTTGTGTCAGCATGCTGCTGCTGGAGTATGTGAATTTCTCCTTGGGATTCATAAAGTATCTATCTATCTATCTATCTATCTATCTATCTATCTATCTATCTATCTATCTATCTATCTATCTATCTATCTATCTATCTATCTATCTATCTATCGATTAGTTGTATTGTATTTATTTATCTGTTGTTTGTAATAAATATTATGTATATGACTCCATAAAGGCAGGAGCATTTATTATATTAAATGCTAGACTTGTGCTACAAACAGATATCATAGTATCAACACATAGGTGCTCATGGATTCACACTGTATTATTCCTGACATTGTTGCAATGCTGCAACAAATTACATGCAGCTTAGTGCAGTGTCCTACCTTCTTCTTCTTCTTCTTCTCCTACTGCTTTAAACATTATTATCATCATTATTATTGTGGGGAGGGTTAGGGTCTCCATGCAAACTGCAAAACGTCATCATGAATCATGAAATCATGACGTCATTCATTCTGAAACGCGAACTATTTCATGTGCTGCTCTGGGGATGGACAAGTTCTTATTCTGGTCAGACTTTCAGTGCAATTCCTAGGCGTGATTATGAGATGTTGGATAAATATGGGCACAATTCTAAATTCATTTTAAATTTGAAACTTTAGTTTCCATAAGTGGCCTAGTCAAAGCCCTGATGTCAAACATTTGTGGAATTATTTAAAAATCAGGCACACGAGCAACATTCGGTTTAAATAAAGTGGGCCAACCTGCGTGGGAGTATTGGCCAAAACAAAGACACACTGAACAAAAAAGACTTAATGAAGCTACTGTTGTGATTCTTGACTTGTCTCATGTTTTTAAATTGTAAATATTGTTTTCCTTGTTCATAGGGTTATTAATTATTTGTAAATGATGCACTGTTTGTTTTGTTTCCTGTCCTGCTATTTTGCATCACAGTAGCCATTTTACATAGGCAGCAGAACTGTAATTATGTGAATTTGATGGGTTCTGATTGTCATGTTTGCTTTCATTAATTCTTTATTTGACTTCACGTCTCGTGAGTTACTGCTTTTGCTTTTCAGCTGCAGTGCTTGTGTATTAATACGTTTTCATGATTTCTCTCTCTCTATTAGTCTTCAGTTTACGGTCCCTAATCTGTTTAAACGACATCTCCTGGTCATTCCATTCAAATTTGGTTGCATCCTGGTGCTGCCTTAAGAGATATTGCTGCAAAAGGTGACTTGATGAAATATCACATTGAATACTTATGCAAAGAGAATATTTCCTTCATTTTTTTTTATTTCCTAGCACAAAATGATTACTCATTTAAACTCATTTTGAGTTTCATTGCTTACTGATGACTACATAATTTGTTTTTCGGTAAAATTGCAGAAGTACTAAAAGGTCCAAACACTTTTTTGTATTTTTGTTTTTATTTTTATTTTGTTTTTATATTTTACTGTTATCACAGTGACGTAATTGTGTCTCCCTTTTGAGTGTTTGGTTTTCTTTTTATTGGGCCTGCCATTTTGTGTGTCCCTAATCATTATTATCCTATGGAAACGAGTAAGAGTATTTAAGTAAAAATCAAGAGAAAAACTGAAAAATAATCAAAACCTGAGAAGTCAGCCGTACTGATAACACAGAGACAAAAATCTAAGTCAGAAATTCAAACTAAGTTCAAAAACCAAAGAGGCAAAAGTAATAAGATTTAAAGGCACAAAATTAGTTGTTTTGATTCCACAAACTCGGAGAGCAAAGTGCTTCAGAAGACGACCTTTTAACCTTTAACATCATTAACCAGAGGTCACAGCCTCCAAGAACACGCCCCTAACAACGCGAGAGGCTGCCCTAACAACGGGAAGTCAAATTAGCAGCTGTCGTGAATAAAAAAAAAGGCGATAAAAGTCAGAAAAATGAAATAACAAGAGTAATATTTAATTGAGAGGTTCAGATTGAGATTCTAGGACTCAAGAAGCCCATCAAAACAAGTGCAAGATCTTGGAAAACGATAAGGAACAGTGTAGGAAAATATAGGTAATAAATTAATTCATGACTTTTGCTTGCTATGGTGCTGCAAGGCATGTGACGCACCTGTCACGTGACCCATATTATCATGGCGGCTATGAGTTAAAAGATGGCTGCACAGACTGCAGCAGCAACAGCTTGTGTATAAACTGAAGGGAATACTCCACCCAAAAATGATCTTTTTTTGTTTATATTACTTTACCTCATTTAGTTTGTAGTGGTGATCACATGTTTTCACAGAGAAAGTACATGACAAATATTTGGATAAAATGGGACCCAATACTGACCAACTCTGGACAATGGAAAAAATGGTGTGCAGTATCCATGGAAAAAAGGAAAAAGAAAAATTCTCAAATAACTCGTGCTGCACTATCCACATGTCTGCCATCCATTCGTATGCTTAAAACTTCCATAATGCAGGTATTTTTAAAAAATATATTTTTAATACTTTGAGAAAACATAGTGTGGTGTACAAGATAAGCAGGAAAGATGCATTCCCGTAATTCTGTATATTTCAAATGAAGAGAAGATTATTGAGCTATAAATGAAGGGGAGAGGTGGGTCTTTAAAGCCTCTGAAAGGAAAGACCCCTTGAGAGGCAAGTACTCAAAAAATTAAAAATGTTTAGCTATGAACAGTTCTGGAGTTGACTTTTGGTTTTGATTTGAAGATAAGTCAATCTGCCGTGTAGCAGACCTCTGCATAGTCGCCAACAAATCTCTTGCCAAACCACATAAAGAAATGTCTGCTCATCTTTGCCCCTCTCTTATCCTGTACAACTGGACTGTCCATCTTGTTCAAAGTCCACATTTTCACATCAGATGCCATTCCACACTTCACTTTACATTATCAGCAGAAGATGGCATACTAACATCCTTAGATATATGAACTCTACATACGGTGCCCTCCATAAGGTTTGGGACAAAGACACATTTTTCTTTAATTTACTCCTCTCCTCCACAGCTTAAAACTACAGCCGTGATTAAAGCGCACATTGCAGACTTTCATTTAAGGGTACGTATGTGCAGACATTTTTGTCACACAATACTTTTTCTAACCAGTCCCTCCCATTTCAGGGCACCATATTTAGCACTTTCTTCCATTATTAAGATGGATTTTATGCATACTGTATGTACAGTATGCACATGGCCCTAAATGAGCAGTCATCTCAGTCCTTTCAAAAAGGGGAGAAATCAAATTGAAGAATCAGAAGGGATAGTCATTCATGCAAAGACAAGACATGAGTGATCCAGATGAAAATGAGATCAATCGCAATCCTAACAGAAATGTCAAAAACAAAATTGAAACTCCAGAAACGCACGAGGAGAAACAGACTCCTGCTCTAAAGAAATTACACAGCATGAAAGTTTCCTATACAAGTACAATCCTGAAAAGCCATAAAGGTGAACAATCGTTTCAAAGAATTGAAATCTGACCTCTGTAACTTCCCCATCCAAACAGTGGAGCTCCAGACCAGAAGAAGGCAGCTACCCAGATTAGTCCAAGTGAAACTGCAATGCTGCTGTTGCCAATACAATACGCTGTTAAAAAAAAAGAGAGAGAGACACAATAATTAAATAACATTTACACAACAAATTTCAAACATATACTGCATCTTTATTTTGCACTGGTGCCCTGAGTGACTGAGAATCAAGCGTATTCAGATTTGAAAATGGAGTTTCAGTCTCTAACCTAGAAGGTATCCATGACCTGATGCCTGGTTAAGGCTTGTGACCCCTAAGTAGAGTGGGCTGATGGGTAAGCAAGTGGGCTGTTAATCACTAGGCTGTCAATTCCATTTGTACATCTGAGCCACTGTGTAAGTAACGTAGCCTTCCTGTTCACCATTTCTACTTGTAATGTGCTATTGGCTGCTGTTATAAAGATATTACTGTATGTAAAATAATGGATATGTTGCAAAGACTGGATATATTCTATGATGTGTTAAGTCACCTGTGAACACTAGGGATACATCTTGTAACCTCGGACCCTTGGTGCACCATCTTCAAATACCGTTTTGGGTTTGAAGGCAGAACCGTTACAGACTTCTTCAAAGGTACACATGGACGCACACACACATGCACAATGCTTCAATCCTCCCTCCAAACTCCTCAGGTGAGCTTTGTCCTCCTCCTCTCCCAAACCTGACACCCTGAATGAGTTCTTTCAGTGTCACGACATTACACCGAGGAAGCACACCTAGGTCAGGTGGAACACCCGTAGAATGGGAAAGCCCATTCTAGACAGTTCTGCTCAGTGGCACTGTTGGCACCCAGCAGGACTGCCCAATGGGACTACAGTTCCAAGATCGCCATGTGGGTGAGTGCATGGGTGATCCAACCAAAGGATGCCATCATGTAGTCTACTCGGGGGAGTATATAGGCCTGTTAGGCTTTGATTTCATAGTCACATCAGGGAAAGGGAACACCATCCATCCAGGTCAAGACATCTGGCCGTCAGGGTCCTCCAGCTACTATATGGGTTCTTCGGCCGGGTAAGGAACTATTCTGGATCACACTGTTTAGGTGTGATCTGAGTAAGAATGAAAGACAATAGAGACATGGTAAATGACCAAAAAGTGATGAAGGAGGACATAGTGCAGGGTATGCAACAAAATTAACAATAGTGTCTCTCTATTATAAAAACAAATCTTAGAAGGAGACGATACGTGATTTTCTCAGAGAGACACTTACACATCCCGTGAGATGTCTGAGAGTCTTTGTGCCAGGAGATTCAACCACGGCCACAAAGAGTAAATGACAAAGTAGAACGTTGTAAAGAATTCAAAAACATTGGCACAGTACACATGCAGAGCAGGTTAGAGATAATGGAAGTACGAAAATTCAAAAGTCTCAAAAAAATGATAGTAAAGATCGCATTAGCGCAAACAAACGGAAATGATTACTCGGTGAGAAAATGGAACAGCGAAAAGAGATCGAATATATTGTACGGATTTAAACTTTAAGTCGGAGACTTGTAGATCGTCTAATTCGTGTTGCCATCAGGGAAAAGTAGTGTTCCTTCCCAATGGAGAGGCGTATCAGTGAGAATTAAAAGATTTGTTGTTTGGTGAAAGTGAAATCCCGCGAGAGAAAATTTCAAGCCCCACGAGACAAGAGCTTATGCAAAGAGATTTGGAAAAGTCCTGCCCATATAATCACGCACAACGGTTCAATCATTTCTCATTTGTGCAAATGCTATTGTCAGACCCAATTCTTGTAGAGAGAAAGAAACGATATTCACTCACGGGCAGTTATACGTTGCGTTGTCACAATGTAAGTCCAAACACGGAATCAAAATTCAATGCAATATTGACGGAAAGGCAAAAGCGAAAAGAGATCAAATATATGGACATAGGTGATATGACATAAGTATGTAGATATTGTTTGGTTTTAAACTTTAAGTCAGAGACTTGTATATTGTCTTATTTGTGATGCTATCAGGGAGAAGTAGTATTTCTTCAAAATGAAGAGGTGTATCTGCAAGAATTAAAAGATTTGTTGTTTGGTGAAAGTGAAATCCACAAACGTGAGTGACATACACGCAAATTTGTTGGCGCAAAGTGCAAACAGGGGCTGAGGAGGGGTTGGCAAGCGAAGCGAGTAATAAAAAAAAGTAATAGTAATAGTAATAAAAGTAATAAAAAAAATCATCATCATGAAATATACAAAATAAGCTCAAAGTGAGAAAAATAGGAAGATAAAAAAAAAATGAGAAACTGAACGAGTGTGAGGAGTCTGTTTAATGTGCCAGTCTGTGGGATGACATGGGAGGTGGGAGAAATGGATGAGAGTTTGCTCAGGTGGGAGGCATCAGTTGTCTGGTCTACACACTCAGTGCCAAGGTGAATGTGCCAAGCTGGTCAAACACATCACTGGTTGTTGGCTGTTCAAACATTTCTGCATCTGTGATGTGGGCACCCTCAGGCCTAGTCTGCCCAGTCTGTAGGTCAAGGGAACCCTGGTGCCACCTCATCCAATTCCCCATTATGCAGGTTTAATTCTTCTTCCTACACTTCCATTTTCCTAATTTTGTTTCTGCAGTTCTGCTTCTTGCATGGTTATGATCTGCCATGGTGTTTAATAATAGACAGATGCACACGCAAATCTTATGATCGTTTTTTTGCTACTTTTTGCCTCTTATATTCTGTGATGTTGTTTTGCATGGCTTACAGAGTGAGATGCATATCAAGTGGCAGCGTTGTAAAGAACAGTGCATGTTAAGAGTTTAATTGTACTTTATACATATAACAATACATCTGGACTGAACTGATTACACTGCATTGTGCCTATATATAAACTGCTCAAAAAATTAAAGGAACACTTTGAAAACACATCAGATCTCAATGGAAGAAAAAATCCTACTGGATATCTCTACTGATATGGACTGGGTAATGTGTTAGGAATGAAAGGATGCCACATCGTTTGATGGAAATGAATATTATCAACCTACAGAGGGCTGAATTCAAAGACACCCCGAAAATTAAAGTGAAAAAATGATGCAGCAGAAATTTTGCCGAAATTTTATTGCAGCAATTCAGAATCATATTCAGTAGTCTGTATGGCCCACACATGCTTGTATGCATGCCTGACAATGTCGGAGCATGCTCCTAATGAGACGACGGATAGTGTCCTGGGGGATCTCCTCTCAGATCTGGACCAGGGCATCACTGAGCTCCTGGACAGTCTGAGGTGCAACCTGGCGGCATTGGATGGACTGAAACGTAATGTCCCAGAGGTGTTCTATTGGATTGAGGTCAGGCAAGTCAATAGTATCAATTCCTTCATCCTCCAGGAACTGCCTGGATACTCTCGCTACATGAGGCCGGACATTGTCGTGCACCAGGAGGAACCCAGGACCCACTGCACCAGCATTGGGTCTGACAATGGGTCTAAGAATTTCATCTCGATACCTAATGGCAGTCAAGGTGCTGTTGTCTAGCCTGTAGAGGTCTGTGCGTCCCTCCATGGATATGCCTCCCCAGACCATCACTGACCCACCACCAAACCAGTCATGTTGAACAATGTTACAGGCAGCATAAGAGTAGCAGTTAAAGGTATTATATCTGTAGATCGGATAAGGAAATGCGCTGCGAGTTGACCTTTTATCCTGACACACCAGCAACCCCTAGGTCACACCCCTAGAAACATAGGATGCTACCCTAACGACAGACCTCAAAGTGACATTGAAGAAGGTAAAATATATTACAATATCAAAAACCACTGGGGCTAGTACCTTAATTTTGGGCTTAATTAAAATCATATGACGTGATACATGTTAATGAAGAAAAAAATTTGGCTAGTGGGGTTTGAATCTTTCCTATGGAAAACTGCTTAAGGAAACTGGTCGAGAAGGTGACATGGCAGAAAGAAAATGAAGAGCTGAGACATCTGCTGTGTGTGAAGCAAACTGCAGAAGATGAGTACCTGATAGGAAAAAGAAGAATGACAGCTTCAGCATCTGCTAAGCATCAAGCACATGAGGCATGTCAGCCTGCTGGTATTTGTAAGCCACTGGGGCTGGAACCTTGATCTTGAAAGGACTAAGGAGCTGCGTGTTTGTGCTTTAAGACTTAAACTTTTTAATGAGAAATATACAGAGAGAATGTGCAGTCATGACTCTGGCACTGTATGGCAGGAATGACAGCTTTGTGGTATCACTTTGCCTATTCTGAGACATCTGCACTTAAACTGAATTAATTTCAACCTGATTTAAACTAAATGTAGGCCTGTAACATCTGTTAAGTTCTTGTTACTGGATTGCAATTTTTCTCTCACTAGACCACCAAAGCATACACATGCATTATCATTCCGGCAGGCAATATCTTTGTGAAATAACAAAATAATCTTCCATATGGTGAAACAATGTCACGTCTAACTTTTTTCAGTGATTATTACCTAAAATGTCTACAGAACAGAGACAGAAATTCACATTGGAACATCAACTTTCAGAGTCAATAATGGTAATGAGTTGGTGAGGTGAATCTGCACCAGTGGGGCTGAAAGGGTCCTGTGCGAAATGGCCTGAACAGCCAATCTGCTTTCAAAATGGCTGAATCTCGCAACACTGTTTTGCTTTTTGCTTTTTTTTTTTCCTTTTTAACACAGCATGGATACGCTGTGTCACACATATGCATCTGAGGGACACCTCAAAGACTCATCACAGGTATGTAATACCCCGCTGAGGCAAGAGGGGGGCTCTACCACTAACAGACTTGTCTCTTTCTTCTTCATATTCAGCCCAAAGAAGACGCTCCCTGAGGATAACTAACCACGCCCCTTCAGGTGGATCCAGTATAAAAGGGAGACACTCCCGAATGTCGGCATCTCATTTGAACGCAAACCTTTGAGAAGGACGGAGCTCCCCAGACTGTTATCATCTGCTATAATCACAGAGGCCATTTTTGTTTATGTCTGCACCATCAAGCGTCTGTTTACTTCTTATGCTCCAAAAATAATATTGGCACCCCAATGGATTGCAAGGGCTAAGAATCTTTCTTCCACCCTTCCACGCAGTTTCGAAGCATGTGGGCAATCTCAACATGCAGATCAATACTCAGTAACATTTTATGGGTGTTAAAATAAGACATTTTCTGTATGTTTTCAATGTGTTTCCACGTCGAGACGTATTAGCTTCATTATTAAAATGCAAAAACAGGCTAATTATTTTTTTTTAATGTATTGTCACGCACATGCGAGTAGGAGGACGTTGTATTGACCAAGCAAAGTTAATTCCACACCAGGCCAGGGGGTGGCGGGGTGCACTAAACCTTCTCCAGTTGTCTCTGCACACCAGCCACAGGAAAACCTATCTGACTCAACATTGAAGACATCACTCCCGTTTCTAGTCCCCAGAAAGAAACCACTTCCTGTTCCGACCCCTAAGATGACGTTAGAAGAAGGTCATGTCTGGTTCCCCTTCATCACTTCTGGGTTAATCATTTAAAACCACCATCTTTCCAAACCTTAGTCAGTTCATGTCTGGACCCCAAACCAATCACTTGTCTGGAAAACTTAACCCATTGCAGCCAGGGATATTATACAGGTGGCTGCCTCAAACCTTTTTAAGTATGTCGGGTCTGATCATTTTTACAGTATAAAGTATTCTTTACGTTTAGAATGCAGTGTCACATGTTAAATTATATATACCCTGATTATGAAGAAAAGATTTCTACTTGAAAAATTCCAAAATTCTCTTACGAGCACTAAATCCAATGTCTCAACTAGTGGAGTAGCTATTAAAGAGATGCAGACAAACAAACTGTAATTGCCTTTACTTCACTATTGGCACGTAGACTTATCTTGGTCAACTGGAAGAAAAATGAAATACTCAGCAGATCTGTGCAAAACTTTTTTAAAACCTGGCAGGATCTAATTAATAACATTTTAGAATAATCATTGTAGAGAAAAGCCAAGCAAAATGACACATTTTATTGTCTAACTAAATAGATTACAATATGCAAGCTTTAGAGGCAACTCAGGCCCCTTCTTCAGGCAAGATATAATGTAATTATAGAATAATCATTTAAATTGAGGAGGTGGATTCTCTTCCCTTTTTTATTCCATTTATTTACTTACTTATCTTTTCTACTATTAAAGTTTCACTATGATCGCCTAGCTCTTTTTCTCATGGGTTGGGTTTGACGTTTTGTAAAATTTGACTTGCTTGTATGGAATTTTGTTTGATTTTAATCAATTCAATAAAATGTTAAATAAATAAGGAGATGCACACCTAATGTGTGTACAGTAAATGCAGCCATCAGAAAGCAGAATGTTGTCGTCTTTAATGTTCTCAGGTTCTCAGTCAGCTCTTACCTCTGTTGGGATGACAGCCTTTGATATATCGAATAACACTTATGACTGTTAAGGTGTTGATGCTGGCCAGTCCAAACAGCAGGGTTAAGAAGCCATCTACCTGTAAGGAGAGCATGAGGTCCTGTTACAAGTGGGAAACAAACGATCCGAGAAAGTGCTGCTTATACGTACCTCGAAAACCCTTTTATCTTGAAAAACCAAGCAAGAGCGTCATGAAGCTGCTTATGAGAAAAGCATTAGGTAACCTGCACACCCAGGCACAGGACGGGGAGACTTTGGGGTTTCAAGTGTGATTTAATCAGTAGATCTTTATTTTGAGAGCCAGTTATACTGCAGTTGGCATTATAGAACAAGATGAATGTGGCTATAAAGCAAAGACTCAGAATTATATAGCAGGGGGTTTCTGTGCCAGGATCATGTATGTAGTAGTAGATTAATAATAATAACAGTTCTTTACATTTTTATTGTGGTTTTCCTGACTACTCAAAGTGCTTTGCGTTTTATTAATAATCTACAAAGCTTTAAAAGGCCTCACGCTGGACTACATTAGTGAGCTTCTCCATCGCTAGTCTCCCACTAAGGTCCTCTGATCTTGTTGTGGCCCACACTAACCTGCACTCTGTGGGTGACAGCAGGACCTTCAGCTGTATAGCGTCCAGACTTTGGAGTGACCTCCTGAAATTAATGAGATCAGCTGACCCAAATCATTCTTTTTAAAAAACAACTTCAAACTCATCTGTTCAGAAAGGCGTTTAGCTGACCCTGACATTCTGCAGCTTCTTTCAGGTAACCTCTCTGTCCAGACGCTCATGATTATCTGTGTGTGTGTGTGTGTGTGTGTGTGTGTGTGTGTGTGTGTGTTATATCACAAATGATGTGATTTGTTCAGGCTTTGCTTTTAGAAGCGAATTTAGTATTTTACTCTGCTTTCTTATCTTTTACTCTGTTTAATGCTTTGTGTATCCTATATCTATCTGTTTTAGAGTTCTATTCAGGAAAAATTTGCATCCAATGTTACACACACTTGCTGTTTCTTTATGAGACTCTGTGAAGCACCTTGAGCATGGAAAAGGCACTATATAAATAAAATGTATTATTGTTATTATTATTATTGTTATTGTTATTATTATAATTATTACATTGTGAGTGATGAGCCACTTCAGCCACCACTAATGTGCAGCACCCACCTGGATGATGCGATAGCAGCCATTTTTGTGTCTGTGTGCTCACCACACATTAGCTGTTAGGTGCTGAGAGATAGTTAGCCAATCAGAGACAGGGCATGCTTAGGGGGCCAGAATGACCAGGCCGTGTTGGACAATTTAGCCTGGACTTCCTTTATGAAGGATGTTCAGGGTTCTTTTATGACCACCGAGAGTCAGAACCTCAGTTTAGGTCTCACCCAAACGACTGCACCTTTTTTACAGCACAGCATCCCCGTCTCTATGATACTGTTAAGACAGCCCTGCCAGTGGGGAGAAGAGGTGGCCCGATTAATGGAGTCTCCCACAAGGGTCGAGTGTGAGCGTTGTGGGTGGCTCATCAGGTTGCCCTATGCATGCCGATTGAAGGGCGGCAGGGAATGGAGACAGGATATGAAGGCTGACCGCACCTGTCAGTTGGCATCTCCGATAAAGGGGAGGAGGCGCCAGGTTTGAAAGGGCATGCTGTCTCTGGTCTTTAATGGATTTATTTATTGGAACTTTTCTGACCCTCCACCATCATTCGTTTTTATGCGTTATTTATTATTTGAATTGTTTTAATAAAAGCACTTTTATGCACCTACCACTTGCTTTGTGCGTTGTGACCTCATTTGCTAGGCTCATCCCTGGGGTACGGTAGCAGGTTCGAGAGGCTCCCGAATGCTACAGAAAGAGTGGAGCCAACCTGTACCATCACAGTCTCCCACCCAAGTGCTGGCAAAGCTCAGCTTCAGGTGGGTGACCTCTTCTGAAGTGCAGGTGGTATGACTGCTGACATTACACAGGAAACTGTTTGCACAGCTGATGACTAGACAGGCTTCAATAGCCATCTTGTATCTCGTTCAGATTTGATAAACACCAATGAAACTGCCCATTAATTATGTCGGAAATGAAAGTGTAAAACAAGAGACCTACAGTAGAAGCCGTCGCTGGCACCTGTTCAAAGGAAGTTGCTCATATCAGCCACATTGAAAGACGCGCCTTTGGAAAGCAGCCTCCATTGTTTTGTTTTTTTGAAGCAGCACACACCTACCTGACAGGTCCAGATGGAGGTGATAATAAAGCCGTCGTCATGAAAGACATTGAAGACTTCAAGGATGCCACGAGAATATCCAAACACGGAAATACCTGCATCTGACAAAGCCAGGTTGAATGTGAGGTAGTCTGTGGGGTGCAGAGTTGCCCTCTGCTTGTAGAGGACAAAAATCACAATGCTATTGCCAAACCATGACAGCCATCCTGAAAAAAAAAGAAAAAGTGTTTCATTGAAGGTGCGGCGTACAGTCTTGAAAAATAACGGCGCCCTACCGGCACTTCAGATGGGTTGTGTGGTCCATCAAAGAACCATTGCTTGACAAAGAACATTCATTTCATTTAGGGAAGGCTCCTTTGAGTGTGAAGTTGGTTCTTTGGGCTTTGAAAAGGTCCATAACATGAGGACAACACAGAAATCTTTAATGTATAGTAGGTTACCGAGCAGGATATGAACAGATCAAGAAAACCTGAACTTAGACTGTGTGATTATAGACAGCAGGAATCCTTTCAAAATCAGACACCTGCTGATACTTCCCAAACCTGCCATCATCTATTCATGGTTATTTTATGGAATCTGTTAAGGGTATAAATACTGCAAATAAAGGTTCTCTGGCACATTTATTTCTAAGAGTGTACACTTGGCTAATTCTTATATCGAGGATGATAAGTAACAAAACATTTGTAAACTTTTACATGTACACAGTGACCACAAGGGGGCGCCACTGAGCTCCAAACCACAGACACAATCTGGCCCTACACAATTCTGGCTTCAAATAAGAGGCAACCAACCAGCCACATCCCGCAAGTATAACTGAAGATTCTCCTCCTTCTCCTTCCATCCTCCTGATGAGCATCGCACGCTTCCCTCCGACTCAGGCTCATCGACTTGAGGCGCAGCGGCTCCTTTTATCTCAGTCCCAGGAGTACTTCCAGTACTAGGACACAGTCTGTTGAAAGCACTTTCGGATCAGGTGAGAGTCCCAAAAAGCTGGGATTGTAAACCCCTGCAACACCCATGGAACACAACAGGACTGTAATGGAGGACTCCAGTTCCCAGCATGCCCTCCAGGTATCCAAACAAGTACCGAAGTCCAGGGATGCTGCCATCTAGTGTCTGGTGAATATTTTCCCTTCTAATACAACATTTCCCTGTGTCTTTCCATTGCACTGGACTCCCAGTCCAGTAAGGGTCCCTGCTCATTCCTAGTTGGGAAGCCAGCCCATGTGTGCCATCCATTACAACACACATTTTGTTACTTTGGACTATATGCCCTGTTGTCTGTAAACATTCCTTTTAAACAGAAAGCCAAAAGAATCAATACTTATCGGAGGCACTGTTTAATTTCCAGGACCTGAGTACCAAGTTTTGCTTCTGCACGTGGATGTTGGAATGACAATAAAAGATTCTTGATCCTTGAACTTTAATATATTTACAATCATTGAAAGTTGTGTGTATGCTTGCTTCTCACGTTTTCAATAAAGAGAAAGTATATAAAATAATGACAAAATGGGCACAAGTCATCCCAAAGTACCACAAAAGCAGGCCGGCTCAGAAGAAGCTCACCCAAACCCAGCCAATCCCCAACTACTAGATGAGGCTTTGGCCTAAGCTAGCCCCCCCAAAAACCACACACGTGAATAATTAGACTCAAACACCAACAGAAAGTGCTTGTTGTATAACTAAATAAATCTTCTTTGGACATCTTTAATCTGAGCTCTAAGCGGATGGCCACAGCAGCTGTTCTTCAATTCAGTCTTTCATAACCTCGCATACATATGCAAATCCATCAATCCATACTTACAATGTAATCAAACAGAAAACTGCCATTAGTCATTTTGACGCGCTCTCTTTCTACTTTGCAACTGTTGCGTGGAGAGATCTGGAACACACTGCTGCCTTTCTACATCCAGACAAATGCCAATTTGGAAAGCCGCTCTAGGATGCCAATCCAGATAGGAACCCTTGCCAAGACAACTCAGCCTATGCTTGTTTGTTTTCACTGAGGATAATAACAGCTAAAAACAAAAAGTAAAAATATAAACGGGCAGCACTATGCCACTGGGTGAGTGGCTGGGATTCACCCTCCTGGGTTCAATTCACTACTTCTTGGTGTTCCTCTCACATCCCTCAAAGAGGTGCCACTTAGGTTAATGGCACCCCTAAATTGGCACAAGGCTGATGTAAGGTGCCCAGAGTCTTTAATGGCACTTTTCTGGGATGTGTGGGTTCTCCTTGAACCATTGCTTGCCTGTTTTTTGTTTTTTACACTGAATCGATGATACCTGATTTGCCAAATCCTAAATTTCTGTTTTAAAGGGATGTCTGCTGCTTACAATCACTCAGGTGCAGGTTTACTTGATCTGTCGAGGGGTTGGTGGCAGGATTGGCACTTCTAGCCACCGTAAAATGAAACCTCAGATGCCACAGCTGCACTCGGGACCTAATTTGATAGATAGATAGATAGATAGATAGATAGATAGATAGATAGATAGATAGATAGATAGATAGATAGATAGATAGATAGATAGATAGATAGATAGATAGATAGATAGATAGATACTTTATTAATCCCAAGGGGAAATTCACATACTCCAGCAGCAGCATATTGATACAAAAAACAATATTAAATTGAAAGATTGATAACAATGCAGGTAAAAACAGACAATAACTTTGTATAATGTTAACGTTCCCCCTCCCCCCCGCCCCCCCCCGGGTGGAATTGAAGAGTCGCATAGTTTAGGGGAGGAACGATCTTCTCAGTCTGTCAGTGGAGCAGGACAGTGACAGCAGTCTGTTGCTGAAGCTGCTCCTCTGTCTGGAGATGATACTGTTAAGTGGATGCAGTGGATTCTCCATAATTGATAGGAGCCTGCTGAGCACCCGTCGCTCTGCCACAGATGTCAAGCTGTCCAGCTCCATGCCAACAATAGAGCCTGCATTCCTCACCAGTTTGTCCAGGCGTGAGGCATCCTTCTTCTTAATGCTGCCTCCCCAGCACACCACCGCGTAGAAGAGGGCACTCGCCACAACCGTCTGATAGAACATCTGCAGCATCTTATTGCAGATGTTGAAGGATGCCAGCCTTCTAAGGAAGTATAACTGGCTCTGTCCTTTCTTGCACAGAGAATCAGTATTGGCACTCCAGTCTAATTTATCATTCAGCTGCACTCCCAGGTATTTATAGGTCTGCACCATCTGCACACAGTCACCTCTGATGATCACGGGGTCCATGAGGGGCCTGGGCCTCCTAAAATCCACCACCACCTCCTTGGTTTTGCTGGTGTTCAGGTGTAGGTGGTTTGAGTCGCACCATTTAACAAAGTCCTTGATTAGGTTCCTATACTCCTCCACGATAGCAGTGTCGTCAGCAAACTTCTGCACGTGGCAGAACTCCGAGTTGTATTGGAAGTCCGATGTATATAGGCTTAACAGGACCGGAGAAAGTACAGTCCCTTGTGGCGCTCCTGTGTTGCTGACCACAATGTCAGATGTGCAGTTCCCAAGACGCATATACTGAGGTCTGTCTTTAAGATAGTCAACGATCCATGCCACTAGGTATGAATCTACTCCCATCTCTGTCAGCTTGTCCCTAAGGAGCAGAGGTTGGATTGTGTTGAAGGCGCTAGAGAAGTCTAGAAACATAATTCTTACAGCACCACTGCCTCTGTCCAAGTAAGAGAGGGATCGGTGTAGCATATAGATGATGGCATCCTCCGCTCCCACCTTCTCCTGATATGCAAACTGCAGACTGTTGAACCTGTGGCCTCAGGTGATGAAGCAGCAGCCTCTCCATGGTCTTCATCACATGTGATGTCAGAGCGACAGGCCGGAATTCATTCAGCTCACTAGGACGTGATATCTTTGGGACTGGGGTGATGCAAGATGTTTTCCAAAGCCTCAGGACTCTCCCCTGTTCCAGGCTCAGGTTGAAGATGCGCTGTAGAGGAACCCCCAGCTCTGATGCACGGACCTTCAGCAGTCGTGGCGATACTCCATCTGGACCCGCTGCTTTGCTGGCACAAAGTCTCCTCAGCTCTCTGCTCACCTGCGCTGTTGTAATTGTGGGTGGGGATGACTCTCCTATGCTGGTATCAGCAGAAGGATGTGTGGAGGGTGCAGTACTCCGAGGTGAGAGTGAGAGTGGGTTAGGGTGGTCAAACCTGTTAAAGAAGTTGTTCATTTGGTTTGCTCTCTTCACGTCTCTCTCGATGGTGGCACCCTGCTTCAAGCTGCAGCCAGTGATGATCTTCATCCCATCCCACACTTCCTTCATGCTGTTATTCTGCAACTTCTGCTCCAGCTTTCTCCTGTACTGCTCTTTCGCTGCCCTGAGCTGGACTCGGAGTTCCTTCTGCACGCGCTTGAGCTCATGCTGATCACCGCCTTTAAAAGCCCTTTTCTTCTGGTTCAAAAGGCCCTTGATGTCACTTGTAATCCATGGCTTGTTGTTAGCATAGCAGCGTACAGTTCTTACTGGAACTACAATGTCCATACAGAAGTTGATGTAGTCAGTAGTGCAGTCAACAACCTCCTCAATGTTCTCACTATGTGATCCCTGCAGGATATCCCAGTCAGTAGTTCCAAAACATTCTCTCAGAGCCTGCTCAGCCTCCGGGGTCCACTTCCTGAAAGATCGTGTGGTTGTAGGTAGGACCCTCACTTTTGGTTTGTAGTGAGGCTGAAGCAGAACCAGGTTATGATCTGCTTTCCCAAGCGCAGGCAGCTGTATGTGTCTTTAACGTTTGCATACAGTAAATCAATAGTCTTATTTCCCCGGGTGTTACAGTCCACATACTGGGAGAAGGCATTTCAACCTTATATTTAGTAAATACAAGCATTTTTTAAATTTGATGTACTTAAGTCAGTCTAGTGGAAAAAACTGATATAATTTGTTACATCCAGATATTTCATTTGTAGAGCGATATAGTTTATTCTTTCTAGTGACCGAACCAGTAGCCTACTATTAAAAACAATTGACAGTAAACTTGCATAGCGACACTACATTTTTAACCCTATTGACACGATAAACAGGAATCAGGTTTGATGAGCCCACGATGAGGCAGAAGACCCCTTGGCGTTAGAGGACCGATTGGTTAGTCATTAGCTCGACTCCTGCTTAGCACGGATCGCGCAGGGTCAGAATCCAAAATCACGTATTCAGAGTCCCGCGAGATCGCGTGTTACAGGGCGCGCCGCCCGAGGGAAGAGAATCGAAGTATCAGTGGCGTCTGTCACTTGCAAAAATCATTACAAAATAAAGTTTGAGCTTATTTTTGGGATTTAGCGGCCTTTCCTCACACTGCCCAAATGTACACCCCGGCAGACATGCTAGTAACACCAGTGCCAATTTGATAGATAGATAGATAGATAGATAGATAGATAGATAGATAGATAGATAGATAGATAGATAGATAGATAGATAGATAGATAGATAGATAGATAGATAGATAGATAGATAGATAGATAGATAGATAGATAGATAGATAGATAGATAGATAGATAGATAGATAGATACTTTATTAATCCCAATGAGTGTCAAGGGAAAGCAGCAGGAGAAATGCCTCTCGAGATTCCTTAAGTGCACTTAAAAAACAGGGCTGAAGTGATTTTTCATAACAATGCCATACAGCAGGGCTTCTTAAACTATGGGTCATGACTCAGTTACGGTTTATTGAATGGTAATGGGTCATGGTTGGCCACCATCGGTTGATAAAGCAATCGACATTGCTGCAGCAATCATCCTCGAATAACAACCTGCGCTCCTTCAGTGGCAGCGCTTATGGAATGGAATAGATAACTCTACAGAACCGGAATGTTTCACAATGTTACTTTTGATTTGTGCAAAAAGTTCTTCCTGTGGTAATAAAAATAAGGTTGGCACACATCTCATGCCCATGTACTGCTGGGATAGGCACTGGCACCCC
This sequence comes from Erpetoichthys calabaricus, assembly GCF_900747795.2. NCBI lineage: Eukaryota > Metazoa > Chordata > Cladistia > Polypteriformes > Polypteridae > Erpetoichthys > Erpetoichthys calabaricus. The sequence continues at coordinate 55,773,226 of NC_041408.2, forward strand.
GGAGAAACTGAACTGGATGATAAGCAGGCTAGACAATAAAAAAATGAGCTGATGTCAGTTAAATGCTAGTAGGGTGAGGGAATAAACTTTAGAGAACCCCACATGCCCAAGCAGCACAATAATCCACGCAGACCCACTCGGACCACACAGGCTTCCTCTGGAGGGACCACATCAGTTTGGAAAGAAAAAATAAAAAGAGAGCTGAGGATGTGCACATGTCTGCAGTATTGGCAAAAAGACTAAAATGCTTGTGTGTTTTTCAAGACCCCCATACACTCTTATGATTATTCATGCGTCTTAAAAGGGGGCACCCCCCCACCCCAATCCGAGGATAGGCCACAATTTTCCAAGGTGGATTCTCCACAGGGAATTCAACAGACAAATGGGTATCAAAAAGGACAAGATTGGGTCACAAAAAAAAAAAACCTGCTATAGGGAAACAATATTTGGTTCCCAAAACAGCCATCTGCATGAAGGTTCTAGAAGGAGCTGTTATTTATTTAGATCCATAACAGGACCCATAAATAATAATGAACAGATTATAACAGTCAGCCATTTTCTAACCTGCACTTAGTCTTGAACAGGTTCACCTTGGGTGGTGCTGGAGCCTATCCCAGGTAGCAATGGGCACAAGGCAGGAACAAACCCTGGACGGGGCACCACACACACCCCAACCACACCCACCAGGGCCAGTCTAGTAACACCAATCCACCTAACCTGCATTTCTTTGGACTGTGGGAGGAATCAGGATCATCTGGAGGAAGCCCACACAGACACGGGGAGAACAAACAAACTTCACACAAGGAGAACCCGTAGTGCAAACCCCGTACTCCTTACTGTGAGGCAGCAGTGCCACCACTGTGCCACCAGAGATTATAACAGATTTGTGAAGTACCAATGGGTACCTGATTTTAAAAGGACTCTTGCTTAATACTGTATAGCCCCAGCACCGAGTGCCAGAATGATTCACTTTTTGCTCATCACTTAAAAGGGTTGCTCACCATTGGCGCACTAGATGGACTCTTCTTTGTAACACTGCAGGCTTGCCACTGGCCTTGAAGCTGCTCATTGGCATGATGGAATGCCAGCTCAAAGTGGTGCTGACTCATCCCTGGCTGATTGTCAGCGCAGTTACAATGCAATCGCACAGACTAAGGTCAGTTTTTCTTGATCTGTTAGTATCCTGCTTGGTTAGCCTCCTACACATTAAAGATTTATGCTCTGTCCACATTACAGGAACCTTTATAAAGCCCAAAGAAATCTTCTCAGAGTGAAATGGTTCTTTGTCAAGCAATGGTTCCACAAGGAACCACACAACCTAGTAAAGTGCTATTTATGAAGAGGGTCCCCTGTTGAGCAGAGACTATGAATCCCAAATACTCACATGAGCTAAGGGGGTCACAACTGACAAGGATATCACCTGACAGTGTTATTAAAGTGTTATGTCATTGTCTAACCCGCTTAACCCAGACCAGTGTCATGGAGATGGTGATAGAGCCTATCCGCAGCTAGCAGAGGGCACAAGGCAGGCAGAAACCCCAGGACAGGCGAACACACACACACACACACACACACACACACACACACCAAACGCACATACCCGCCAATTTAGCATCATCAGTTCACCTGATCGGTATGACTTTGGACAGAAGGAGGAAACGGGAGCTTCAGGAGGAAACTCACACAGACACGGGAAAAACATATAAACTCCACCTGGGACGAGACTTACTGCGAGGCAGCTGCGCTACCCACTGCGCCACCGTGCCGCCCGATGTTATTGAAATGTCAATGCAAAACCCCCTGCACCTCAGATCGCTTTATAAACGAACGCATCCTTCACCTGGACATTTTTTTTTTTTGCTAAGACTTTTAATTTTCTTACTCGCTCTGTTGATTAAAACACATCGTCGTGGCGAAACCTGAGCACCCGGCTCATTACAAAATTAGTTACATACATTGAAGAGAGCAGCCCAACACCGTAATAAACGTTTTTAATTTAAACATAAAAATGAGATATTAAAGTTGTTACTAAGAAATAGTATAAATCTCATACGGGTGCCATATTCAAATAACCAGCTGTTTGCCATTTAACAGACTATACGTCATTCTTCGATGCATTTGTTTCACATTTGCTTGAACAGCTTGCATCGATAAATCGCATCGGACAATGCGGTGTCTGGTCAGGTCAGACCTATTCAGCGCGCCGAGCTGACCGATGTTTTTAAAATGTCCCGCTTTCTGCGAAACAAATCGAAGTTTCACTGTGGTAATGAAGAATTCTCTACTGGGACTTTCCTACTCACCGAGTGTTAAGAGGTACGCTCCAATGATGGTTTCTCCTTGCTCGGATATGGGCTGGTCTTTATTCAACAGCGCAAAGCTGTTGTTTTTCCACGGGATTCTGGGCTGTTGCAAAGGGTTCGCCAGGGACATGTTGGTCTCCTTCTCGATTTGGCTGCGACCACATGTACAGTTTGATGGATCTGAGTCCAAAGCCTCTCTGAGAACGCAGTGATGAGCGTCCTTCTCCTCCTCCTCCTTCTGACTTTAATGACTCGAAGACAGACCTTGACCCCGTCTTATTCCCTAATCTCTAACTAAAATATCCTACGGTGCTCCATTTAGGTTAGCGTGACGCTGGAGTCGATAATCTTATTTATTGAAGAGGTGCGACAGATGGGAGACCAGGAGGCAGAATGAGGAGAACTACTCATTGTGAAAAATAAGAAGAGTGCCGCAGAAGGACAAACTGCAGTGCTTTTCTAAAAACACTTTGACGTTCTCTGTATAGAAGAGAAATGCTCCAAAGAGGACGTGCTATCCAAGTGTGCTTTAGATTCAGTCTGTCCGGAGAATAGTGCATGGACACAAATCAGGAGCGCCGTTTGTAGGTCAATGGCAGCACTCTCTGTGCTACTCGACCTATAAATCACACGAAGGAATCTTAAACACCGAGAAGAATCAAACATACTCATAATCGGGGAGAAAGAAGGTATCTGGAGCTGTGAGGCTGCACCCCGACCACTGCACCACCCCCCGGAATAGGTCAGTCAGGGGATATTTAGCGACATTCACAGCAAATGCCATCACAAGCTGCCCTACAAAGCACACTGTTAACATATGGCTTATGGAGTCGGCCTCGCAATTCAAATGTGGGTACAGAATTTGAAATGTCACTATGGCACGAAAAGAATGCAAAAAATTGTGAGAGTGTGCTTTTCAAAACTCAACGTCACCTACAGAGAACTCTTCCCTGAATGTAGCCTCTTGTTTCAGGTCGTTCATCACGATGATCAGGCGATTATCTATTAAAACTGGCCTTTTCAATTTTGAGCTGCAGACCCGCTATACCACATCCCCTCCAACCTAGATTCTCTCCAACCCCACCACGGGAATCACCTTCGCCACAGACTCAACAGCCTGCAGTCCGCGCTGCATGTGAGCCCTCCGCCTTACCCCAGACAGGAGAAGGAGCAAGCGCTCCCATTGGGCTGCTGAGCAGAGGGGCGGGTGATGTGAGAAATGTCCTCAGGCGCGCGTGGAGAGGGGGAAAGGAGCAGCCCGGCCCCAAGTCCCTCTGGCTTTCTAGTAACGAACTCTGTACTGGGGCGACGGCACACATGCGCACAGAGAGGGCTCTGAGTGCCCACTCTGGCACGCGTGCCATAGGTTCGCCACCTCTGCGAACCATTTTTGACTCTCAAAAGACCCTCCCACATGAAGGTCCAAATAAGATTTTATTTATTTAGATGCATATAGCATCCACCATGAATAAATGTCAGAGATTTGTGAAATACCAATGGGTCATGATATTAAAAGGACTCCCGAGACATAAGAGCACACAGCCTAAGGTCAGCTTTTCTTTATCCATTGGTGCTCTGTTGGTAGCCTAACATACACGAAGATTTTTTTCTACACATTAGGAAGTTTTTCAAAACACAAAGAACCAACATCATATGCAGAAAACCCTTCCCAGACTGAAATGGTGCCTTGTGCTCTACAAAGAACCCCTCAAACCAATAAAGAACCACAAAGTGACATTAAAGAACCAGAATTTTTAAGAGTGCAGTTAAAGTTTTAATTAAGTGTATTGTTACTTGAAGCGCTTTATAAACGCAAAAAACATACAATTATGCGAAATAGAATGGTACAAGCAGATATACTGAACTTCAAAGCTAAATGAAGTCCAAATATTGCATCAAAAACGGATATTATAAAGATAAAGACGTTTCTGTTTGCCTGTCGCCCAAGTCTGCGATTCCTTTTCGAGGAAGTCAGAGCAACAATTCGTCGAAGTTTAGCGGACGTTGCAAGTTTAAGGTCGTGTGAAAGACATACGAAGTCCGTGCAAAAGGCCTTTGAACGCACCACTGTGCAAGTAATTACTAGTTTCATTTTCACATCGATTTTAAAAATGAAGATATAACGTCGACGTTTTTGTTTAGGGTAACACAGGCATAGTCTTGCACAGTTAACAAGATTGTTAAAATAACGAAGTCAAATTATATATTTAAAAATATAATTAAACAATGTAAACCATAAGCACTTCAGTAGTTTTAATACCCTTAAGTAATTCAAAGTCGCAAATCTAATGTTTGATAGAACGTGTGAAGCAGAGCAGCAGTCCGAGTGCCACTGCAGTTCTGTCCAAGGTGCTGAAAGCGAATGCGTTGGCTCGTAGTTTCTTTACTCTTCAGGTATTTGCTATGCTGAATTTAGAGCCCTAAACTGTGGTGGGGAACGGCACCCCTTGATAATCTGTATCAGACTTCGACTACCGTGGGTTCCCCCTTTTCGCCCCTTCAGTTACATAAACAGCGCCCCTCTTTATACATACCGCGGAATTAACGGAGCGCGCGCCCCTTAGCATTCATAAACGACGACCACTGGTGCTCAGAGCGCGCGCACTTTGACTTTCATAAACGACGCCCCGATTGACCGGCTCAGGCAGATTTGCAGATTTTTCGGTGCGAACGCGCCGTGCCAACCTCCGTAAGATGTCGCCCATACCTAAATCTGCCATAGCCCGGCGAACACAATACATACAGTAGTGGCCAAAAGTTTTAGCTGTGACACAAATGTGATGTTTTGCCAACTTTGCTGCTTCAGCATTTTCAGATTTTTTAACATGTTTCTACGGTATTCTGAAAAACAAATGATAAACTTTTCATGAGTTTCAAAAACTTTTATTGGCAAATGCATCAAATGTATGTAAGGCGTAAATGTTGACAGTGTTGACCCTTCTTAGTCATAACTTCTGCAATTCGCTGTGGCATGCTGGATATCAGCTTCTGGGCCAAATCCTGACTGAAGGTGATTCATTCTTGTCTTTAAAATGCTTATGTCAATCACAGTTTCTGGGCTTCTGCTTGTCCACTCGCTTTTTGAGAACTGACCACAGGTTCTCTGTCGGATTAAGATCTGGGGAGTTTCTTGGCCATGGGTCCAAACCTTCAATGATATGATGCCCAAGAAACTTTGTTATCACTTTTGCCTTGTGACATGGTGGAAAATGCACAGGTCATCACCAAATTGCACCTAGATTGTTGGGAGAAGTTGCTCTTGGAGGATGTTTTGTATACCATTCTTTATTTATGGCAGTGTTCTTCTGCAGAATTGTGATGTGAGTCCTGTGGATGAGAAGTGACCCCACACATGGATTGTCTCAGGATACTTCACTGTTGGTACATATGACACAGGGCTCACGGTAGTGTTTCCCTTTTCCTTCTCTGGACAATCGATTTTTCAGATGTTCCAAACAGTTGAACGGAGGATTCACCTGAAAAAATAACTTTACACCAGTCTTCTGCTGTCTAATCCTAGTAATTCCTGCAAAACTTCAGTCTGTCCTTGATTTTTCTCTTGGAAGGCAGTGGCTTCTTTGTTGCCCTTCGTGGCACAAGGCCGTTGTCTAAAAGTCTTCACCTCACTCACACCCACCTGCTGCCAATACTGAGCCATCTCTGCACTGATGGCAACACGATTCTGTAGCTGACTCCTCAGGAGGAGACCATCCTGACACTTGCTGGGCGCTTTTAGCTGATCATTTTGTGCTAGGGCCAAAATAAGTGAAAATGGTTTTGTGTGATAAAGTTAACTTTTTATGCTAATAAAGCTATTTGCAATGAATTAATATGCATCTGATCACTCTGCACAATAATATAAAAACAATGTGAATTGCCACCACAAAAATTGAAGCTGCAAATTGTGCAAAGCACAACATTTGTGTCACTGCTAAAACTTTTGGCCACTACTGTAGTAGTGTCCCATGATCTGCATGTTTTGGTTATTCCATATTTAGAGCTGCCTTGTTATTGCTTACAGTTTTCTAGGACTATGCAACACTTACATGCATGCAAGGCAATTGAATCCAATAGAAATAAAACTAAACTCCAAGGTTTTAAAATTACAGGGAAAGGTCAATTACTTCAATATAGGCCTATTAGCATACTCAGTCTCTGATATATGAAATACCTTTCCTTAACAACACATCACCTTAATAAAGTAATTAACACTGAACAATAACTTAATTAATACACAGCGCCTAAACTGATGAGGATTCATTACTTAGGTTAACCTCTCCTTCACCATAGCCTGACTTACCACAGTTTTTATTTTTACATCTTTAGCCGCAAAGCTTAAACAAGTCATTGCCATCCCATCATGCCTCCTCTGATCCCATGTGGTAGTGCAGCTCTCAGAAGGTCTCCTGCTCCAGCAGAGCTCTAATCATCTTACATAATCCAAGTGAATGACTGTAACCGAGAGGAGGGGGCACACTGAAGTCACCAAAGCACTGCTACTAGAAGGTTGGTATAAACAGCAAAAACATCCTAATGGCGACAAGTTAAAAAACATTTCTTTGAGGCATAGTCTGTGTGATATTCTATGATCAAAATTCAGAAAATAATACAATGTCTTGTGTCCTGCATCAGCTTATTTTAGTGGCTTCTTAATGTTCAGTAGTTCATGCTGTATTATTAGAACTGCTGTGAGCTGACTAATCATTATCACGATATTATAGTTCAGAGTATGCATAGTTTACTGAAGAATATCATTATGATAAATGTTAAAATACTTTATTCTGGTTTGTTAGCACACTTCAAAAGGCAGGCTCCTAGGGGCTAAACAGGTCCCTCTGCCCACGTTCATGACCGCGTTAGGGGGCTGTCACACACACGCGATTAGGAGGCAGCCAGCAAACCCCAAGGTGACGAGATGAAGGGTTACTGAAGGGTACTAATGTCTCTCTCTCTCTTTCTCTCTCTCTCTCTCTCTCTTCAGAAGCAAAGAAGAAAAATAATACTTACCCCATTCCAGGACCCAAAATGGCTGTTCCATGTCACTTCCACCCATGTCATTTCGTGTGGCCATTTGTTTTTTGTATAAATACCCCTTCTTACCTGCTTATGTTGTTGAATGTTTATTTTGAACCTATCTGTTTCAATTTCTTTTGACATGTCCACTAGAAATAATATGCAGGGCTGTTCCCCAAACCTTTATACTGACTTGGAGTCGATTTATTGTTCACAGCTTAAGTTTAGACCTCCTGTTTGGTTAGTGAGGGTCTCAAAGTTGGATGAATGTGAGAGGGAGTGTTTGCAGATATTAGGTTCATCTCCCATCCAGGATTTGTACCCACACTCTTAACATTAAAGGTTATAAAATGGCGCTGTACTGGGTGGTGTGTTTCTTTGTAGAACCTTTTCTTGACAAATAACCTTTTCATTCTGAGAAGGGTTCTTTGCATGTACAATTAATTCTTTGGGCTTTGAAAAAGTTCCCAATAATGTGGAAAATAAGTAATCTTTAATGAATAATAGTAGGGTGCTGACAGATCAATATGTAGAAAGAGTCCTTGTAAAATCAGGAACCCATTGGTATTTTATAAAACTGTAATTATCTATTCACGGGTATTTATGGCGCCTATCTGTAAAACTTTGGGCAGCCCCTGCGCAGATATGCCATCCAATAGTAGCAGATAGCTTGCAAGGTTGTGCCATTTACTTACAGCGGATTCAGAAAGTTTTCAGTCCCTTTTGAGTTCTGCACACTTAATTATGTTGCAGATTTCATTTTAAATGGATACATTTGGTATCTTTACCCATCAGTCTCAATATCCCATAATGACAAAACATGTCTTCAGAAAGGTTTGCAAATTTGTTCAAAATCAAAAACTGAAATCTCTCATTCACATGCATTTTCAGATTCCTAATTCAGCACTTTATAGAAGATCCTTTGGCAGCAATAGCAGTAACGCAACCCCCAACTTCTAGCAAGTGAGGAGGTTGCCACCAGATTTATGTAGCAAAGAAGCCACTAGGCTTTAAAAATGAGGGACAGATAGAATTAGGCCATCACCTAAGAGATTGGAAGCATGTGCTGATAGCGCGTCACCACACCGTCACCATACCCACCACATGACAACCCACCTGGGTTGGGTGTAGTGGGTGACGCCTACACCTAAGCCCAACTGTATTTCCACCATGACACCCAAACATTAATAGCAACCCAGGAACATGCCAATCCAGATTAAACACATCCAACACTCAAATATATAAATATTCCTTATTTACTAGAATAACTGCTTACAAACACGGTAAAGCAAAATAATGACAAAAGTACTAAACAACCACCATGAACAAAACCCCCATATGATGATACAGTATTTATAGTCCAGGAAAAAGTCTTTACTGTAGGTGATGGAAGTGGTTCTGAAATTGTAAAGGATGGAAAGATGTGCGGAACACTCCCTTTTAATAAACTGCTTCCCAGAACTTGGATAGTGAATCCAGTCCTACCACTAGAGACCAGAAGAATGGTCTTCTCAAAGAGCATCGGTGGACTGGATTGGGGCAAAAAAGAACCCACCACAGTCCTGGTGACTGAGTGCCATCCTTCTCCGCTATAAATGCCCAGTTAATACTATAAAAGGTTTAGGAGCTGCCAATGATGAAGTTGACTGGAAAATGGCACAATCAAAAAAGTCCCGCCACATCCTTCTCTTCCAGGTTTTTGTCAGTACAGTGCATACAAACCCAAAACTAGAAATTCCACAAGCCCCTCCACATCAGTGCAAACCAGCTTAAAGGCACCGACCCCAATGTCCAAACAGGAATCGGCACGACCAGTGTTGTTATTCACGTTTAACAATCACTCAACAGGGCATACGTACACACAAATAAAACCCCCTATGTGGCCCCACTACAAGACTCTCAGCTTTGTACACTTGGATTTGGGCAGTTTATTTCATTCTTCCTGGCAGGTCCTCTCAAGCTCAATTAGACTGGATAGGAAGTGACTGTAAATTGCCATCTTCAGGTCTCACCACACACGTTCTATGGGGTGAAGCTCTGGGCTTTGGTCAGGACACTGAAGGACACTCACAGACTTGTCCCAAAGCTACTGTCTTGGCTGTAGGCATGTAGCTCTTCATGCTAAAACGTGAACCATCACCCCAATCTGAGGTCATACACACTCTGTTTTCTTCAAGAGCCTCTCCTTATTTGGATACATTCCTCCTTCCCTCACTTCTGACCAGTTGTTTCCCTGTCCCTGCTGCTGAGAAACACCTCCAAAGCATGATGCTGCCACCACTATGCTTCACTGTAGAGCTGCTATTAGGAAGATGATGGGTAGAACCTGGTCTTCAGCAGCCATGGTGCTTCAGGTTCTGCTCAAGGAGTTCAATTTTTGTCTCATCAGACCAGAGAATCTTTTCCCTCATGTTCTCAGAGTCCTTTAAACTGTCATATGACTTTTAATTCAAGAGTGAATTCTATTTAGCCACTCTACCATAAACACTTGATGGATGGAGTGCTGCCGAGATGGTCCTTCTTCAAACAGGTTCTCCCATAACAGCAGAGGACTTCTGAAACTCTGTTAGAGTGACAACTGGATTTTTGTCACTATCCTGGTCAAGGCCCTTTTTGCCTGGTTACTCAGTTTGGCCTGATATATAATTCTAGGAAGAATTTCTTGTTTCACAATTATTAAGAGCACTGTGCTCTTGGGAACACTGCAGACTTTACAAATGGGATTATCCCCTTGCCCACATCTACTGTAGGCCTCACTACAATATGACTGTGGAGTTCTGCACAGTGTTCCTTGGACTTCATGGCTTGGTTATTTTCCTGACATGCAGTGTGAATTGTGGGACCTTCTATACCCAGGTGGGTGAATTTCTAAATGATGTCCAGTCACTTCAGTTTGCCACAGGTGGACATCAATCAAGTTCAAGACCCATCTCAAGGATCATCTGCTTAAGGAGGCTAGTGAGTACATAGATTAACCCTTGGCAAAGATTTTTCAACAATTACTGCTTACTGGGTAAATTCTAAAGCACATATTATTCCATTATATAAAAAAGGAGATTGGGCAAATCCAAGTAACTACTGACCTTAATGTGAATGACTTTTAATCAATGGAAGGAATTATTAAGGAGAGGATTGAGCAACACATGGCATGGACAGGAGTTTAACTGAACAGTAACCATGGGTGCAGGGCTGTCTCAACAGCATCATAGCCCCACTGTGTAAAGTAGTGCACTGGGGCCCCTGATTTTGAGTGCATAATAGAAACATACATAGGCATCAGAAACATTGTGGGCCCCCCGGCCAGTGCCCATACATTAAGATGGCCCTGGGTTTAGACAAGGAGAGGATTCTGTTTTACTAACATGTTGGAATTCTATCAAAGTGGAGCTTATGATAGGATTTATCTTGATTTTCAGAATTCATTTGATAAGGTGCCACATGAGAGGTTGGGCATCAAATTAAAAGAAATGGGAGTTCAGGGTGATGTTTTTAGCTGGGTGCAGAATTGGCTCAGACACAGGAAGCAGAGGGTGATGGTGTGAGGAACCTCTTCAGAATTGGCTGATGTTAAGAGGGATATCCAGCAGGGGGCAGTGCTGGGACCACTGCTGTTTTTAATGTATGAGCAAGATGCAGAGGACAGAAAAATATGGAAACAGATAATCCACTGTGGCTACCCCTTATGGGAGTAGCTGAAAGAAAAAGAAGATTAATGATCTGGACAGAAACACGAATAGCAAGCTGGTTATGTTTGCAGATGATTTAAAGGTAGGTAGACTGGCAGATAATCTGGAATCTGTTGAGTCATTACAGACAGACTTGGACAGCAGACAGGCTTGGGCTAATTTGTGGCAGATGAAATTTAATGTCATTAAATGTAAAGTATTACACATAGGAAGTAAAAATTTGAGGTTTGAATACACAATTTGGGGCCTGAAAATGGCAAAGTACCACTTAAGAGAAGGATTTAGGAGTTGTAGTGGACGCTATGCTATCAACTACCAGACAGTGTTCAGAAGCCATTAAGAAGGCTAACAGAATGTCAGGTTATGTAGCGCCTTGAAGTGTGGCGTACAAGTCCGAGGAGGTTCTGCTCAAGCTTTATAACACACTGGTGAGGCCTCATCTGGAGTCCTGTGTGCAGTTTTGGTCTCCAGACTACAAAAAGGACATAGCAGCTCTGGGAAAGGTCCAGAGAAGAGCGACTAGGCTGATTCTAGGGTTACAGGGGACGAGTTATGAGGAAAGATTAAAAGAGCTGAGCCTTTAAAGTAGGAGGAGATTAAGAGGAGAGATGATTGAAGTGTTTAAAATTATGAAGGGAATTAGTCCAGTGGATAATGAGTTCATCAAGAACATGGGGACACAGTTGGAAAGTTGTTGAAACTCTTTCTAATCAATCTCTCTCATTCTTTCCTAGGGCATGAAGCGGAAGCAGAAGCAGTAGCAGAAAATGGCCGAAAGTGAGATGAATCACGTTGCTGCTGTTGTCATAGAAGAACTCCAGGCTCTTGACAACCAGATCCAGAAACTCCTGTCCAGACGAAGGTACTTTAGGGATTTGAAGGCTAGGCCGCTGGAAACACCATCCTCGCCTTCTGAAATCGACATTACACGCCGGGTTTCAGTAACATCAACTCCACGTTGTGCCGCTTACCTCCAAGGACAAGTAAGCTTCACCCCTGTGCCTCATTGGAGTGACAACGCCACCGATGAAGACCTCGGCGTGTTTCAGCAATGCAGGCGGGGTTTCAAGGCTAGAACACCTCCATCAGCACAGGCGAGCATCTCGACCCAGAACCGGTTCGACCCTCTCCGCGTCCCCAGTTTGCCTTCAACCCCGGGTGATGTAATCGTAATGGGTGATTCGATTGTAAGAAATCTCAATATCACATGCCCTAATGGGAAATCTTTTGTTTCTTGTTTTCCCGGTGCTCGTGTCCGAGATGTGATGAGACATGCGCCGACAGTCTACGAGAAGCACAAGAACAGGGCAGTGAGATCCATTATATTAGATGCTGGCGTAAACGACGTGAGGTACCAACAGTCGGAAATTCTCAAGAGGACCCCATCGGCAAGGATCTTCATTTCGGGTCCACTACCTCTCGTTAGACGATCAAGCGAATACTACAGTCGTCTGCTGGGATTAAACAACTGGCTGAAAGGCTTCTGCGAGAATCAAGACATCGGGTTCATCGACAACTGGGACCTATTCTGGGAAAGGTCGCGTTTCTTCAAGTGGGATGGCCTGCATCCAAATAGGTTTGGCGCCCGGGTCCTCTCCAAAAACATCGCTAAGGTAATTCGTCTCTCTTGACTGTCTATTTCTACTCTAAACCCCTTCCGTAATGCTAATGCTTTGCTAGGACATGATAATTGCTTAACAAAGTCTTCCATGAAAGTGCACAACATTAATACTCTAATAACCAATCTCAATGCATGTAAAAAATCTAGGCAGTGCGGCATAAACACCAATAATTTAATTACAATTACTACTTTAGATGATCAACGTATTAAAACTATAAAAACAGATTATAGATTAAATAAAAAATGCACACAGAGCGGCGCTAATAAAAATAACTTAGTTTCTGTTCCAAACATCAATAACGCACATAGTATTCATCTCTGCTCCTCCGAAACATTAAATATGGCAATATTAAATGTTAGAGCTTTAACTAACAAGACTTTTTTTATCAACAATCTTATTAGTGATAGAAAAATTGATTTTATTAAGTGAAACGTGGCTTAGCTCAGACGACGCAGCTGTTTTAATAGAATCTGCACCTCCGGATTACAGTTTTACTCGCCAAGAAAAGAGAGGTGGCAGACTAGCAAACATTTACTCGAGCCGGTTAAAGTGTAAAGATGTCAGTTTTGGTAAATTCAAGTCCTTTGAGTATCTCGCTGTTGTTATTCATGGAGATTCTCACTTTCTAGTATTATCCGTGTATAGACCTTCTAAATTTAACACGTCTTTCTTTGAGGAATTCTCAGATTTAATGTCAATTTTAATTACGAACTATGACACACTCTTAATAGTTGGCGACTTTAACTTTCATATAAATAATCAGTGTGACCAAAAAGTAAAAGGAATTTATGAACATCCTGGACTCTTTTGATTTGAGACAGCTTGTTAATCAGCCTACACATAAAGCAGGTCATACGTTAGACTTAGTAATTACTAAAGGACTAAAAGTTGATGTAAAGCAGATCATTGATAATGGTCTATCAGATCATTTTCTTTTACTATTTAATATAGAAATAATGATAGAAAACATTCATGAGAAGCATATTATTAAAAAACGCTTCTTTGATTCATCAGCAGCTTTAAAACTTACAAACATTCTAAGCAATCAGACCGTTTATAGTGCCAACTATAATAGCGAGGAGAATGTAAATAGTAATGTGGAAAAATTGAATACTAAGGCGAGAGCTGCTGTTGACATAGTTGCACCTGAAAAGGCAGTTAAAAAATTTTCTAGCATTGTTATACCACGGAAGACCCAAAGAGTGTCTGATCTAAAGAGAACATGCCAGAGAGCTGAGCGTAAATGGAGGAAAACTAAACTAACTATCCACTATGAAATATTAAAGGTTAAAATAACAGAATACAATAGCACAGTCCATCTTGAGAGGTGCTACTATTTCTCTAAGATTATAAATAACAATGCTAGTAATTCCAGAGTCTTATTCTCAACGACTGATCGTCTGCTAAACCCAGGTAACTCAAAGGAATGCCTCCAAAATACTTCCAGTGAAACCTATGAGGCTATCGCTGTATTTTTCAATCAAAAAATTAATGATATTAGAAATAACATAGTATATCTCCCCAACACTGCGGATCCTCCTAAGCCCCAGTACTCCATTATAAACAAATTAAATTCTTTCACCAGGATAGATTTACCTGATTTACATAAAATAATTTCTCAACTGAAACCCTCCACCTGCGTCCTTGACCCAATACCAACAAATTTTTTCAAAGAAATATCGGGCGTGCTAATTGATAATATTCTTGACATAGTAAACCCATAATTAGATACAGGGGTCTTCGCTGCTGTTGAAAATTTAAGACCCATTTCTCATCTGCCTTTCTTAAGTAAAATTCTAGAGAAGGCAGTCATTATGCAGTTAAATGACGACCTCAACATGCTATTCTTGATAAATTTCAGTCAGGTTTTAGAACAAATCACAGCACAGAAACTGCACTCGTTAAAGTAGTAAATGACTTGCGGGTAAATGCAGACAGAGGCCATTTATCTGTTCTCATCCTCTTAGATCTGAGTGCCGTATTTGACACCATTGATCACAATATTGTTAGAATTCGCCTTCGTCAGTGGGTGGGCCTCTCTGGCAGTGTCTTAAATTAGTTTGAGTCCTACCTGGCAGGGAGAAAATTCTTTGTTAGTTGTGGTAATTATACTTCTATGACACATGATATCCTATATGGTGTTCCACAAGGCTCTATCCTGGGTCCGCTGCTTTTCACAATCTACATGCTTCCGTTAGGTCAGATTATCTTGGGGCATAACGTGAGCTACCGCAGCTATGCTGATGACACAGCTGTATTTATCAATAGCGCCTGATGACCCCGATTCCCTTGATTCACTAACACAATGTCATACTTGTGTTTCTAATTGGATGAATAGTAATTTTCTCAAGCTAAATAAAGAGAAAACAGAAATTTTAGTGATTGGCAATAATGGATACAATGAGATTATTAGAAATAAACTTGATGCATTAGGATTAAAAGTCAAGACAGAGGTAAAGAATTTAGGGGTAACTGTTGACTGTGACCTGAATTGTAAATCGCATATTAATCAGATCACTAGGACAGCATTTTTTCACTTAAGAAACATAGCAAAAGTTAGACCTCTTATATCATTGAAAGATGCTGAGAAATTAGTTCACGCGTTTGTTTTCAGTCGACTAGATTACTGTAACGCACTCCTCTCAGGAATACCCAAAAAAGACATAAATCGTTTGCAACGAGTGCAGAATGGAGCTGCTAGAATCTTAACTAGGAAAAGAAAATCCATGCACATTTCTCCAGTTTTGATGTCACTACACTGGTTATTGGTGTCATTCAGGATTGACTTTAAAATTCTGCTTATGGTTTACAAAGCCTTAAATAACCTCGCTCCATCTTATAAATCGGAATGTCTGATATCTTATATTCCAAATCGTAACCTCAGATCCTCAAATGAGTGTCTCCTTAGAATTCCAAGAGCAAAACTTAAAAGAAGTGGTAAGGTGGCCTTCTGCTGTTATGCACCTAAAATCTGGAATAGCCTGCCAATAGGAATTCGCCAGGCTGATACAGTGAAGCACTTCAAAAAACTGCTGAAAACACATTATTTTAACATGGCTTTCTGATAACTTCACCTTCATTTAATCCTGATACTCTGTATATTCAATTCATTATAATAACTATTCATGGTGGCTCTAGAATCCGTACTAACCCCTACTCTCTCTTCTGATTCTTTTCCCGTTTTTTTGTGGTGGCGACCTGCACCACCACCACCTAATAAAAGCACCATGATGTTCCTGCATTGATGGATTAAAAGCCAGAAGTCTACATGACCACCATCATCAAGTCCTTCCATGAGAACCCTAAATACAAAGAGGACTGTTTCATTTATGTGAGGTAGAATGCCCAGAGAGGGCTGGGTGGTCTCATGGCCTGGAGCCCCTGCAGATTTTATTTTTTCTCTCCAGTTGTCTGGAGTTTTTTTGTTTTTTCTGTCCTCCCTGGCCATCGGACCTTACTCTTTTTCTATGTTAATTAGTGTTGTCTTATTCTAATTCTTACTTTGTCTTTTATTTCTCTTTTCTTCATTATGTAAAGCACTTTGAGCTACATTATTTGTATGAAAATGTGCTATATAAATAAATGTTGTTGTTATTGTTAAGAGTAAATTTTGCACAAACATTTGAAAGTTTTTCTTCACACAGAGAACAACACACATGTGAAATAAGTGACCAAGAAGTGTGGTAGACAGCAGGACATCTGGGGCCTTCAAACCTCGACTTGATGTTATGTTGGGTGAATTACGAGGATTGGATCGATGTGAGCTGGTGGGCTGAATGGCCTGTTCTTATCAAATGCTTTTCTACTGTTCGAATTAAAGAAAACAGGAGGCACCCAACCACAATTTGGAGAGCCACATCAAAGGCTTTCAATGCTTAAATGAATGAGAGATTTTAGTTTTTGATTTTCAATAAGAAAGGAAACCAAAATACGTGTTGACAAAGGTAGAATGTGCAAACTCTGCATAGAAGCCACAGCATAAGATACAAAGAGATCTGCTGTACTATCGATGTAAAAACCTTGGCAAAAAATCGGATGCTGATTAGAATCACAGAAAAAACAAAAAGTGGCATTGGGCCCGCCAGTTTTCAAAAGAAATGGCTTTTGTTTCTGCACACGATGGGATCAGAAGATGGGAGCATAAACCAGAAGGTATTGTTCAGCGACAATTAATCAAAACCTCATGTCAGCTTGCCCTGCTGAAGAATGGCTCTGTCCTCCTATCTCTCACAGGTGCCAATCACAGGCATTTTTAATGCCCACACGAGGGACTGTTTGTGAGTATTTTTCTTTCAGAAACGAATACAAGAAAAAGACATAAAAGCTCCAGTGAAGCAGAAAATTGGAGCTGTGTATTGTACGTGTATGTGAGACAGAGAGACAGAGAAATTGTATTTGAAAATCTAATCCAAATGAGAGCCACTGCAGGGCACGGCAGTGTACGCCAGCCTGGCCATGGCAAGAGCCGTCCGATTGTGCCATTCTGTCAGCGCCGACTTCCTTCCACCAACCTTCTTTTCAGCCCCAGGAGCTGTATAAGCCAACTTACGGTCCATTTAACAACAAAGCATATCTTGCAAGCCCTTCTCTTCCAATATCATCAGCCTCTCGCTCTAACAGCCAAAGCGCATCTCATGGCCTTCACCAAGTGACACGCATTCAGTGTGAACTTATTGCACTGGAATGGCATTTACAAGTCTCTCAAACAAAAAAGAAACTTTCCCACTGAATTACATGAGCACAACATTTTTTGAGCTTCAGTGATTTGGTTTTTTCTGTTTTGTTGATTATGTTCAATTTATGGGCGGGCCTGTGAAAAAGTATTTGCCCCTTTCTTGATCTCCTTTACTTTTGCAGGTAGAAAGAAAATTCACATCATGTTAAAAAACAAAAAAGTATATAGTGATGTGGCAAACTGTTTGTGAAGTCCGAGTACCCCCAGATCTTCACATTATCATGCTGCTGGGACAGGCGGCAGCCCACCTCACCTCTGATTTGGATTTGAAAATGGATACAAAAAATATTCAGACCCCTTCAACTATCTGCACACTTATAAATGCAAAGAATTATTATTATTATTACTATGGTGCTGCAGATTTAATTTTAAATGGATTCATGTGCCGTTTTTGCCCATCAATCCATATTGAATATCCCATAATGACAAAGTTTTGAAAAGGTTTGCAAAATTATTAAAAATTAAAAGCTGAAACCTCACATTCATATAAGTATACAGACCCTTCATTCAGTACTTTGTAAAAGCCCCTTTAGCAGCATATACAGCAGCACCTGAGAGAGTAACCACGGAGCACACGGCCTTTTTTTTCTAAATGGCTGCGGCGATGCGCTGTGTCAGCCGGTGCTTCTAACCTCTCTCTGTCTCTCTCTATTGTGCCCGAATACCCGAAGCAACGTTTGTGTCACACCCTCATACACCTTTATCGTAAGAGCATCCCTTATCTGAAATGGAACATTTGATCAGAAGAAAATATGAAGCTGGTTTTAAATTAAAAGTCGTTGAAGTAGCAAAAGAATTTGGTAACTGCGCTGCTGCAACAAAATTCGATGTGTCTGAGAAACTGATGCGAGATTGGAGCAGGCAAGAAGATGTAAAAAAATAAAATAAAGTGAGTGTAGCATTTAGCATATAAGTCGAGGTCTGATTTTATGATCGTTTTTTCGGGTTTCAAGACCTGACTTATACATGAGCATATACGGTAGTTTGTTGTTTGGCTTATTTTTGATCGTCAATTGGTGAAGTTTATTTGAAAGAAGTACAGCTTGTCAGGTCTAATGCCCTCAGCTTGCCAGGCCACAGGTCTTGGTGGTGTAGCTGGCCGTTACAACCTCTCCTGCGTCACACAGCCTTGACTTCCTTGGCACACCGCTGTGAGAGTAAAGATGCTTAAGCAGTAACGACTATCGCCTGAGCACTGACAAATAGGAATTGGTTTTAAAAATAACGGAGATAGAAAGTAGTAAACCTGCCAAAGTCTAAGCTGACAAAGTCACTTCAGGGAGAGAGAGAGATCTAGGAATTAGCAGCTAGCAAGTCACATGCAAGGGCGCTCGGCTTCACGCCACACTTCTGGGGTCATTACAGGAGCAGATGATCTAATAGTCGGGCTAATCTGTTGAAGAATCTAATGAGATGTGCTTGAGTTGCATTTCAGACAGTTAATGGCTCTTAAATAGGAATGTGCACCGCGGATGGCACTCCAGGTTGATTAAGGGGATTGGCAGCTCATTTCACAGTTGCTTTAAACAGACCAAGCTCTGCTGACTGCCTTCAGTGTTGCAACACCTCAGGGTGAAAACGAACTGAGCAGATTTTGGGTAATGGGTCGGGGTTACTCCATAATTTTATTATTCAACTAAAATTCCACAGCCTCATCCGTTTGCCAAGATTGATTCATTCTAATTCAGGATCGCAGGGATCCCAGTTGCATCAAGCAGAAAGCAGTGAGTGACCAGTCCATCAAGGGCCAAAACTCGTGTAACTCTGGGCTTAAAGTCCCTCCTTTGTGATGTCTGAGGCTGACGTTGAAGCTGAAGGACGTTTCTGGAACAAGAATGCTGATACTGTAAAGCTAGCGATATCTGATCAACCCATGTAGAAATATTCTGGACCAGTAAATTTCAAATCAGCCTAACACATGTCTTTGGGATATAGGAGAAGAAATGATCAACATCCAATAAACTTTATTATTTTCTGTAGTATTTTGTTGTTTTATTTTTCTGGTTCTATAAAACTGCTTACACTGGGCACCTCACTCAACTGCATTGTGTTAGCCAAACTTAAATTAACATAGTCATTCACACCTCACAATTCAGATATTCTTTTCAATTTAGTAGGTTTCATTCACCCCGAGAATAAACAAGGCCTGAAGTCCAAGCAAGTGGGCTTATTTTTTATGTGGAGTGTGGCAGGAGTTTGGATACAGAGGATTTTCGAGTCTCAGAAGGCTTCAGACTCGAGTTCATGGTTATCATCATGCGCAGAGTACATGGCGCCGTGAGATTCTTAACTTCTTGTCTTGTAGAGACTAGCAACAGAAGTGGAATACAAACAAGAGACAATGAATACAACACCATGCATTAAAATCAATCTCAGATGACATGTACATGAAACATACATCAACTATGATTGTGAAGTCATAGCAGTTAATTTAAAAACTTCCTAACAGATGCTAAGTGAACTTTTATATCTTAGTTTCGTAACATTAAATTGTAATTTATCTATCCATCCATTTTCTTAATCTGCTTTTCCATGACTGGTGCTGACAAAACAGGAACCAGTCCTGAAGGTAACATTCTATGTCCATATAAACATCTTCATGACAGGTCAACTTAGAGTCAGCAATAAATATAACCAGAATATGTTTAGTTTGGAAGAGGACATTGGTGTGCCTATAGAGAGAGCAAGAGACAGAGGATGGGAGTTTATGCTGATTATGTGCCTATAGAAATATATATATATATATATATATATATATATATATATATATATATATATATATATATATATATAGTCACAATAACGAGACATACTCAGATGAAGGTTTGGGGCAGCCACCCGTATAATATGGTATCCTGGCTGCAAAGTCGTTTTCTATCAAATAAACAGCACTGATGTGCATACAACTGAGTCCAAAACAAGACTGACAAATAGGGTAAAGGGGAAGGCTTTTAAAGGGGAAGACAGGAAGTGAGGTCATAAGGATCGAGCCCAAGTTCTTTAGCCATTGGTTCAAGCCCGGACGTGACATCACAGGGGCCGGAGCCGGTAAGGTCTCCTTTCATTGGCTCGGTCTCGGAAGTGACGTCAAAAGAGCCAGATGGAATCTCCCGGGAATGGTCTACAGGGAAGAGAGAAAAAGAGTCAGTGCGCTCTGCCACATCCCGGCATGCCTCAGAACTGCCGTCACTCAAGCCCTTTAGCTACCTCCCATGCCCACATGTGTGACAATATATATATACTTAAAGACAATATGCAGGTCAGTCAGAAAGTGACAGAGCTGTTAAATGTTAAGGGGGGTCTGAGGCAGAAGAGGTACTGCGCTGTCATTAAAGACTGTTTAAGTACAGGACCCTTCATCATGTTTGGGACAAAGACGCCTTTTTCCTTCATTTCCCCCTCTGCTCCAAGGTTTAAAATTACAAATCAAACAATTCAGACATTGTGATTAAAGTGCACATTGCAGACTTTCATTTAAGGGGATCTGCAGACATTTCAGTCACAACAACACTTTTTCTACACGGTCTCCCCATTTCAGTTCACCATAATGTTTGGACACAGCAATGGCAGGTCTATTAAAGCCATTGTCATATTTAGTTCTTTGTCACATACCCTCACATGTAATGAGTGCTTGAAGTCTGCGATTCACAAACATCAGCAGGTGCTGAGGGTCTTCTCTGGTGATGCTCTGCTGAGCCTTTAATGTAGCCATCTTCAGCTCCTGCTTTTTTCGGGGGGCTTGTCCTCTTACGTTTTCTATTCAGCATATGGAAGTCCTGCTCAGTTGTGTTTAAATTGGGTGAATGGCTTAGCTGTTCAAAAAGTTTTCATTTTTTAGCTTTGAAAATCTCCTGTGTTGCCTCAGCAGTATGTTTGGCTCATTACCTTGTTGTAGGATGAAGCGCTCTCCAGTGAGTTTGGTGGCATTTACTGAACTTGAGCAGATCAGATGTTTCTGTACACCTCAGAATTCATTGTGCCACTGCCGTCAGCAGTTCCATCATCAGTTAAGAGAAGTGTGCCAGGACCTGTGGCAGCCATACATGCCCAAGCCATAACACTCCCACCACCGTGTTTAACAGATGAGGTGATCTGCTTTCATTCTTGGGCAGTTCGTTTTGGTCTCCATACTTTACTCTTGCCATCACTCTGATCAAGTTCATCTTCAGCTCCTGCTTGTTTTGGGGGTTTGCCCCCTTTAGTTTTCTCTTCAGCTTATAGAAGGCTTATGGAAGGCCTGCTCAGTTGGGTTTAAATTGTGTGTCTGGCTTGGCCATTCAAGAATTTTCCATTGTTTAGCTTTGAAAAACTCCTGGGTTGCCTCAGCAGTATGTTTGGCTCATTATCTTGTGTGGGATGAAGTGCCAATGAGTGTAGAGACACTTAGATGATTCTGTACAGCTCAAAATTCATTGTGCCACTGCTGTCAGCAGTTCCATCATCAATGAAGAGAAGTGTGCCAGGACCTGTGGCAGCCATACATGCCCAAGCCATAACACCTTAACCACCATGTTTAACAGATAAAGTGGTCTGCTTTGGATCTTGAGTAGTTCCTTTTGGTCTCCAACCAGGCATGAAGGTTCATCTTTGTTTCGTCTGTCCACAAGAGCTTTTCCCAGAACTCTGCAGGCTCTTTGAAGTCCTTTTTCACAAACTGTAATCTTCCCATCCTGCTTTTGTAACAGACATCTTGCAGTGTCTCCTCTGTGTTTCTGTTCATGAAGTCTTCTGCTGATAGTTGTCTCTGACACACACACATCGGCCCCCTGAAGACTGTGCATGATCGTCTGGGGCTTTTTCTTGACCATAGTGAGGGTTCTTCTGTCATCAGTAGTGGAGGTCTTCCTTGGCCTACCAGCCCCCTTGTGATTATTGAGCCCACCAGTGTGTTATTTCTTCTTCACATATTCCAGACAGTTGATTTCAGTCATACTCAGGTTTTACTGATGTCTTCAATGGTTTTATTCTTGTTTTCAGCTTCATAATGGCATCTTTGACTTTCATTGGCACAGCTCTTGTTGAAGAATGGCATCTACCTGCATGAAATTAAAACTAAGCAAATGAAAAGTATTTAAATCATGACATTAAATCTTGTTTTCCTTTTTTGTAAGAATTATTGACTTATCAAAAAATTTGTATTTCTACAATTTTTTACCTTACTTTAGGAAATCTTGTCAGGTAAATTTGTTTACCACATTGGCAATTTTTTTGCTAAATAAAAACAAAACAACTCCCATTTAAAATGTTTCTGTCTAGTTGTCTCATATGCATTTTCTGCATTGTACAGACTCCAAAGGGTAGCAGCAAGCCGAGGTATCTTATGAGGCAATGAAGCCCACCTGACGAATCACAAACCCCTGTGATGCCAATGGTCCCAAACATTATGGTGCCCTGAAATGAGGGGACCATGTAGGTAAAGTGTTGTCATTTCTACATGCTATGATCGGAATGTGTGCAAATAACCTTAAATGAAAGTCTGATTTGTTTGATTTGTAATTTTAAACTTTGGAGCAGAAGGATAACTCAAGGAAAAATGTGTCTTTGTCCCAAATATAATGGAGGGCACTGTATCATTGAAGGTACAACAAAACAAGGTGACACAGATGAGATGCTGGGGTCTGTGCTGGAGGAGTCCCATTGAACTGTGAGTTCACTTCTGTAAAAATAAAAAATAAAACACGACAAAACAACTGTATAGTCTAAGTAACGACTTCCTCAGCCTGGATTTCATGTTTCCAAGGACTCTGCTCTGTCTTTCTTGGATGCCAGTTCAATACCGAACCCTGACGTCTGGCCCATGTCATTCTTAAATGGCAGTGTGTTGTGCCGAAAATGATGTCCCTGCTCCTTCTAGTTTTCTTCCTCTGTTCTAAAGGTGAAAAGGAAAAGGCTGTTAAGTCAGGTGTCCCATCATTCTGAACCCTTATTTCTACCTCCTGATTAGGACCCCCAAAGTGCTCCTTTGGCATACATGGTTGACAATAAATATTGTAACAAAAAGGTTGTAAAGGGCTGGGACACCAAGAGTGATCCTTGTATAATTGCTGGCAGAAAAAAAACAAAACTGATTTAACATCCGTCAGAGTAACATCTTTGTAGACACAAGTCTACTGTTAGACTGACTCAAGATGGCGGGTGGTTATCAAGCATGAAGAGGCAGGCGCAAGCAACTGGAAAGTGGAATTGGCATCAGAGGTCTTTCAAGCTGTCAGTCTTCTGAGTTGTGAATAGAGGAAGAGGAGAGACATTAGAAGACAGTGTAACCCTTGGCTCAGGGTGGCATTACCCTTCAGTGAAGTTGTGCCCCATATGCACATGAGTAACAATATTCTGAATAATCCGAACGTTCTCTTTTATAGCATGCACAACATGTTTCTAGGTCAGTAGTGTTTTCTGTCAAGGGTCTTTTTCTTTCATGTGAGTAATGTGTCTTCTTGGTCAAAGATGTTGTGTTGTCAGGTCCTCTGCCAGCAGCAACAAACCCTGATAACAAAAAAGAATGGCATCCATGTGTATTACTCTTATGTTAAATATATTGCCACAGTGTAATACACATACTGTAATAGTTCATTCAGACACTGTTATAGTTTAAACCTTACTCTGTTATGTTTGACAAATTCATATTTTATTGACACATTCTAGAAACAATCTAAATGCTGCAGCTAAACCTAACAAAAAAGACAATGGCTTACACCCTGATCTATAAAAGATGGAGCAATGAAACTGACAATTCAAAATAAATGCCATTTAATAACATTGAACATCAACGCTACTTCCTAACTTGGAAGGTGAACTCTTCCAAACCTCTGTGACTTCCACCTCCTGCCACAGGCACCTGAATGATGTCGCAGGGTCCGGTGCCTGGAGCAGTCACAGAGGGGTCTTGCCGCTAGACATCTTCAGCCAGACCCCTTTCAGGTGCACACCAAGGAATTTGGTGCTTTCCGCTCTCTCTCTCTAACACAGATGTCTCGATGTAAAGTGGGGTGTGGGCAGGGTGGGTCTATTTGACAAAAAAGGTGCAGTGTGCAAACATACTGGTTTAGTCACAAGACCACAAGGAGAAATGATCAAAGGGAGCCCTGAAAGTATTAAATAAGCAATGCTGCATCATTGCCTGCAGTGAGTCCAACCAGGAAGGAAATGCTTTCCCACCATCTACAGATGTCAGATATCTGAAACATTTTCCTTATACTTATAATTTCCACTTCCTCTCACTTTCTGCACCTTTACAACTCTGCATGCACCAGCAGCCATACCACCTGCATTTCAGAAGAGGTCATCCACCTGAAGGTAAGCCTGTTCAGGCCCGGCCAGTGCTTTCTTGGGACACCAACCAGGAAAAGCTTGGGCTGCTGCTTGAAGAGGTGTTGGTAAAGCCGATTACCTTCTGGTCTGAATGTGGATCCTAATGTTCCAGTGCAGTGGCAGGGACACTGCGCTGTGAAAACGGTCACTGTCCTTCGGGTGAGCCTAAACCTCAGGTCCTGACTCTCTGTTGTTATTAAAGGTACTTGAGCATCTTTCGTAAAGATTAGGGAGTATCCTCAAGTCCTGGCTAAATTGCCCACTATGGCCTGGTCATTAAGGCCCCCTAATTATTCCCTGTCTCTGAATGGCTAACTGTCTCTCTAGTCTTCGTCACCTAACAGCTAATGTGTGCTGAGCGTACTGACACAAAAATGGCTGCTGTCACATCACCCACATGGATTTTACACATTAGTGGTGGTAGGAGTGGCTCCGCACTCACTGAAGTGCTTTGAGTAGTGAGAAAAGCACTATATAAATCCATCCATCCATTTTCCAACCCGCTGAATCCGAACACAGGGTCATGGGGGTCTGCTGGAGCCAATCCCAGCCAACACAGGGCACAAGGCAAGAACCAATCCCGGGCAGGGTGCCAACCCACCGCAGGACACACACAAACACACCCACACACCAAGCACACACTAGGGCCAATTTAGAATCACCAACCCACCTAACTTGCATGTCTTTGGACTGTGGGAGGAAACCGGAGCGCCCAGAGGAAACCCACGCAGACACGGGGAGAACATGCAAACTCCACGCAGGGAGGACCCGGGAAGCGAACCCAGGTCTCCTAACTGCGAGGCAACAGCACTACCCACTGCGCCACCGTGTCGCCCCACTATATAAATGTAATTATTTATTATTATTATTATTATTACATAGCAATACATTTGTGCACAAGCTCAGGGCCGTCTTAACAGCATCATGGAGCCCCTGTTTTGATAGCAAAACAGAAACATACACAGGCATCAGGAACATCCTGGACCCCTATGCTCCTGGTGCCAGTGCCCATTGTACCCATATGTTGAGATGGCCCTGGGCACAGAAATGTTTTAGAGTAGGGTCACCCCAAGACCCCCCACAATGATAAAACAGTTGGTGACTGTAAACTAGCCCAGCAAGACTGTGAACTGGCTGGATTGTGACTTCTGTCCAGTGCTGCCAGGATAGGCTCAGCTTCCCTGGGCATCCTGCATAAAGAGTAGGGTGTCTCCCAATATCCTGGTTAAACTGCCCACCATGGTCTAGTTCTTCTGGCTCACCTAATTGCCCCCTGTCTCTAACTGTCTTTATCTTCACTTGATGACCTAACAGCTCATGTGTGTGTCTATCTGGTGCAAAAATGGCTGCCATCACATTATTCAGTTGGATGCTGCACATTAGTGGTGGTTGAAGTGGCTCCTCACTCACCATGTAAAGTACTTTGAGTAGTGAGAAAAGCATTACATAAATGTACTGACATTATTATTATTATTATTATTATTATTATTATTATTATTACTTCATCCTTGCATCAGCGCACCTTCACCCCAACATGCCTCCCAGGCCTGGACTTCGGGTGCTTTGTCAGAGTTAAATTATAGGATGGCCGTGCACATCATTTTATTGTTTGGGGTAACCTTAGGTCCTCTATTAGGGACTAGGGAACCTATTTTTTCCCCCCAAACCCTTTACCCATGACTTGTTTTTAATAGACCAGCCTGACTTCTGCCATGAAGAACAAGAATCAGTCTACTAGGACTCCATGATGCCATGGGTGAAGGGAATGGGACTGGGACCTTGCTCCATCTCTTCAAACCTTTCTTTGATTTCCACCATATGTCTTGTGATCTTTGTAATTCCTTTTGATGTGGGCAGGGTGGGTGCTTTCTCCTTTCAATAGCGATGGTTTCTATTTTTTAATACAGCCCTTCCATCACACCCTTACTCCATCATGAGTTTCTTTGCTTTCCCGTAAACCCATGTCAGCCTCTTCCAAGCAAACGTGAACTTTTCAGGCTGTCTGCATTTCACATGTCATGCAGATACATTTAAGATGGGATCAGATTTGTGAGGGCCAGGAACAAGAATGTCAAACCTGGGGCACTGGAAAAAAAAGTTTCATGTATCAGATTTCCCAATCTTCTTGTTTATCTTCAGTAAAAGGTGAGGTCCACATCACTCTGAGTCCTGAGTTCCAGTGAGGCCTGCAGCAAAGATGCATGTCTTTCACCACAAGCCTTTGTTGTTGACTTTGCTACATTTTGCTGTGCTGTAGGCAGTGTTACACACTTGCAAACCCATCTAGATTTAAAGCTGAAATGTAATTAATTGCTTCTTTCCTCACTAAGAATAACGAAGGCATGAACCTGCTTGTCAGCATCTGAGGTTTCAGCCAGAAGGTCACTTGTTGCCAGAACCTCTTGACTTGACCTTTCAGATAAAGGTTTCACCTAGCAAATCAAATGAGGACAGCTTCAATCACAAGTCCGACATCACGTAGACACCTGGCTTTGGTGGGTGTTGTGGCGTCTCTGGGGTGAAGTTTGGGCCAAAGGAACATTCTCTTCAGTGTCTTCTCTGTCCTTTTAGTATCTGAAATCCTTCATTTTGTTTTGTGCATTGTCTTGTTCATACATAACCTTATTTTCAAATGGTTTTATTAATTATGGTCTGCGTCTTTAATATAACTGTTATTTTATGTGGCAACTTTGATGTTGGTTATGTCTGCATCATTAGCAAACCTCTGCTGTATATAGCACCTTTAAAATGGTCTGAATCTGCTTTATCTTTCTAACATTAGTAACCTTTATTTTAAACTACCCTTTCAATAGAGAGATGTAAAGTTTACCTTGTAGGAGGAGAATGGGTATCCTGACCTGGAAGAAGGATGGTCAAAAGAGGCCAGAGTCAAAAGACAGATGAAGTGGCTGACGGGACAGAATAATAACTTTGTGTCTACCTGAGATGATATAATGGATGGACCAGCGAAAGCCAAGAGTCGTGAGCTGTTCCATCCCCCATATGCCAGGTGGCAGTGATCTTCAAATGGCAACCCACTCAGGACACCCGCAGAGGTTCTTGGGAATTGGAGTCCAGAAGTGCAGCCCCATTGGGATCCCTGGGTACCAATAGAGTGCGGTGTCAGGGGAGGGACCTCATACACGGCATAGCACTGATGGCATTCCAGCTTAAAAGGGAGCCCACTACCTCACATCAGGGAGTCAGAGCTGGGAGGCAGTGGGCAATGCTCAACAGAGGATGACAGGCAGAAAAATGGTTTATTTTAGTACATTATGCATCTGGTTTTGGAAAGGTGGTGACCCTGTGTTCGGATTCAGCGGGTTGGAAAATGGATGGATGGATGGATGGATTGTAGAAACATATTCTGGAGAAATAAATATTGCTTATTTTTGGCTGGGATTGGCTCCAGCAGACCCCCGTGACCCTGTGTTCGGATTCAGCGGGTTGGAAAATGGATGGATGGATGGTGTTCAGAAGTATTACTGTGTCTTGGTTTTGGGACTCAGTGGCGCCCTCTGGTGGTTACAACCTGTATGTAGTCCTTTCAACAATCGTCCTTTTCTTCAAAATGAAATAAAATTCAAGAACAACAATAAAATTTCAAGGCACCAGATGGTGGGCTCCCCTCCCATATAACTGGTGAAAGCTGGCAAAATAAAACAAGCTTTGAAATCCTAGAAAAGTAACAGCCAGAGTTCCAAAGTGATGTCTTTTCAGAGGCAGACCTTTCGAGTGACATCTTCTGGGGGTGCCCATTTATGTTGGCCCCGTAAGAAAGGGGTGGGTCCAAGTAGGTGGAAGTGGAAGTGACATTAGGGTTGGCCTGCTGGTCTGAGGGTGAAAGGAAAGGAAAGGCTTTAGGTGTCAATGCCAACCCTTGACTTGGGAGTGGAATTACCAATTAACAAACCCTGAGGCCGTCTCCCATTGTGTGACAATAGCATCTTTATTAATGGCCTGGGTTTGCCCTGTCTTTCTAACACTGTTTTATGTAGCATTTGTAGCATTTGAAGATTTAAAAGCTGCAGCCTTATGGTTTCACCCCTTTACCTGCTTAGCCTACTGGCTACAATACTTGCTGGAATCCAACGTGCCACGGGCTCTGAGTGAAAAAGTGGATTGGGTTATGCCAAACCAGGTAACACTCCGCTTCAGCACATGGAGCAATCATCTAACATAACCTCTAAATCCAATTCAAGGCCACATCGGGCACAAGGCATGCAGGGCCTAGGAAACGTATTCATCCCCCAGGAGGTTTTCACATTTTATGGTTATGCAACAGTGAATCCCAATGGATTTAAATGGACATTATTGACAATAGTCAACATAAAAAGACTCTTTAATGTCAAAGGGAAAACAGATCTCTGCAAAGTGATCTAAATTAATTACAAATTAAAAGCACACAATAGTCGATTTTCTAAGTATTTCATCCCTTGAAGTCAGTATTCAGTAGATGCGCCATTGGCAGTCATGGCGGCCTTGAGTCTGTGTGCTCGGGTCTCTCTCTGTCTATCAGCTTTGCACATCTGAGCATTGATCTTTTCCGCCATTTGTCTTCTTTGTTCAACTGCTCCAGTTCTATCAGGATGCATGTTAATCGTGACTGAACAGCCTTTTTCAATTCCAGCCACAACTTCTCAATTTCTCCGGACTCTGACTTGACCACTCTGGGACATTCATGTTGCTGTTTTGAAGACATTCCTGTTGTAAGAAGAAGACAGACAATTATAAAAGTTCTGGGGCACCTTAACAGCAAACCCCATATACTGAATTGGTGCAAAAGGCACAAAAAAAAACGCGTGGTTAGACTTTTACCTAATAGATCGAGTCTGTCCAAGATGGCTGTTCTTCCAGTAATGATGGTTTCTGGGAGGAAAAGAAGGGTTCAGGTGGAGTGACCCTGGAAGTGACATCATGACTGGCAGCACGTCAATCCTCCTTTCTGCAGACATGCAGACGGGAGAGGAGAAGAGAAAAGTGTTATTGCCTAGCGCCCTCGTGTTGTTCCCCAAGCGCACATAACTTTATATTTGGGGGACGTTATCTTTCTGGAAAATAAATCTCCCAAGGTGCAGGTTTCTTGCAGAAAGCATCAGGTTTTCTTCAAGGATGTCCCAATTTGTTATTCATTCATTTTCTCCTCACAAGTCCAGTGCCTGCTGCAGAGAAGCACCCCTACAGAAAGATGCTCCCACCACGATGCTTCACAGTGAGGATGGTGTCATTTCGATGACGTGCAGTGTGACACGGCATTTATACTGATGAAAGATCAATTTTGGTCTCATCAGACAGCAGGACGTTCTTCCAGATGACTGCAGAGTCTCCCATGTGCCTTCTGGCAAAGTCCTATGCATTTTTTCTCATTGCCTGGTGTGACTGGCTGTCTGCCCAGTCTGTCCAATCTCAGCAAGTGCAGCTTGTAACTCCTTCTGAGATGTTGTGGATTTTTTGGTGGCCTCTCTCATTTGTGGATGGTCTGTTCTGTGCCATACACTTGCTTTAGCTGGACTTCAAGGGCTTTTCAATGACTTGGATATTTTCTTGTCTCAGCCCCCTGACTTGTGCTCATCAGTCACCTTTTCGCCGAGTTGCTTCTGAGTCCATTGCGCACGTTAAGCCGCTATGGTGAATTACCACATGCTAGACTTAGACTACAACAGAATGAACCCCAGGCAAGTGATCTCCAGTGAACTCATTCTGTGAATTCTAAAACCAGTTGGCTGCTCCAGTGAAGATTTAGGGGTGTCATATTAAAGAGGGTGAATATCTGTGTGATCAA
This sequence comes from Erpetoichthys calabaricus, assembly GCF_900747795.2. Taxonomy (NCBI): domain Eukaryota; kingdom Metazoa; phylum Chordata; class Cladistia; order Polypteriformes; family Polypteridae; genus Erpetoichthys; species Erpetoichthys calabaricus. The sequence continues at coordinate 55,803,675 of NC_041408.2, forward strand.
TTATTTTGTGATAAATTTAGACTACTTCGCAGAAATCTGTTTTATCATTGATGCTGAAGAGCAGCACGCCATAGTGAGATTTCTTTGGGTCGAGGGAGTGAAACCTGTCAAAATTCACTGAAGGATGTTGGCTTGTGCAGATCAGTGAGCTGTTTGGGTGCTCATCTTACACAAAGTTTATGGTACCCCAAGTCATCATACACTATGGCACGTACAGATCCATAGCTGATATCCAAATGGGCAACAACATTGGACAACGTAATCCGTTTTGGCTTCTCTGATGAAGGCACAATCTGGCCTTGTGTGGGTGATAGTCAACCACATCAAGCTTGGCTGGTTACACCTGTACTTTCCACTTTAAACTGTTCTACCCATTTTGTTGAGTCGTGCTGTTTTCACTTCCATACTGAGCCAACCAACTTTGGTGAATTTCACTCCCTCTGCACAAAGAAATCTCTCTATGCAATGTTGTTCAACGTGGTGCAATCCCGCAGCAGAGCGTCCATGTTCAGTTGACCTTGGCCTCTACTAGACTATGACCAGAGTACTGCACTGTGTTCATTTGAACTACCCACAAGCCTTTGCAAATGTATTGTGTCAGCTCCTATCTGCTGCCATCACCTCATCATTTCCAAATTGCCTTTACTTTTGGATTTACTCTTACCTTCCAAAGAGTGAATACTTTTATAGACACTACATAGTAACACAGGATGGGGTCACCAGTCAGTCACAGGGCTCACTCATTTGCACGCCCACATAGGGCCAAGTCAGAATCATCTATGGAGATGTGGAAGGAAAAGGGGCAAACTCCACAGAGGCAATGGCTAGGCGTAGGATTTCAATCCAGGGTGCCTGATCAATAAAGCAGTAGCAACAGACACTGAGCCAACAGGCCTCCTACTCAGTGATCAGTAGGAACAAAAAATCATTCCTGCATCAGGAGAACTCGGTAAGCTTACAAATGTAGTTTTGGAATCAAACGTTTAGTTCTGAGCTTTCATTCAGTGAAGTGAGGGTTTTCAAAGTGCCGTGTTCCACAGATAGAAACAGAATGAGCAGGCATTGTGGTGTAGTGTTTCAAACTCTGATGTTGAGGGTTCAGACCTACTATTGACACTGTGTGACCATGATCAGGTTGCTTCAAATGCTTGTGCTCCAATTGGGAAGAACAGAAGAATGGAGCCTGAAGTATCTCAAATGTTATACGTCACCTTGGATAAATGAATCTGATATAGTGTGTTGAGACACCCACCACATAACAAACCAACTCAGGATCCCAGATTAGGACCCAAGTGCAGCACCTCAGCACCACACTAGTTCAGATGGAGTGGAGGTTTTTTATGCTGGTTGGAGTGCCAATTCTGCCACCAAACCCCAGGTTTTCCCTGCAGGTTGGAGGACCTACATACAGATTAACATCATACCCAGGATGGAGCAATTGCCAGATAAGGGCCTTGCTCAAAGCCCCAACAGAGTAGAGTCACTTTTGGCATTTACAGGATTCGAAGTGGCAACCTTCTGATTGCCTAGCAAATCCCTACCCTCAGAGCCACCACTCTGCCTGCGCCACCTTGGATAAAGGTGTCAGCCAAATAATGATTATAGATAAATTCTTTTGCTGACTTTTTTGACAAGATGGCTGAATGCATTTTTAAGTTGTTAGTGGCCATTTTACACAAATCTGTTGTCTTCCTTGCCATTTCTATGAAACGATCAAATTTTACACCCAGATGTTAATAAAATAAAAAGTTCCACTTATGTGGTGTAAAATAACAGAGAACAAAACAAGACAAGAGTTGGGTTTCCAGAATGGGATATCTTGATGGATGATATGCAAAGATCATGCTGGTGTTGCAAAAACAAACACACACTAAGAAATGAGAATTTTTCCTCTTACAGAAGATATTTTTCAAGTTCTCAGAAGCCCCTTTGAAATGGGAGGTGACATGGCTGAGTGGCACAGGTCAGCTGGCGTTGATAGCTTCAGATTAGGGTTTAGAAGCAAACAAACAACAGCAACAACAACAATGTAGTTCTTGTGTAGCCCAAAATCACACAAGGAGTGCCGCAATGGGCTTGAACAGGCCCTGTTTTTTTGTCAGCACCTGCCAGCCTTGACTCTCAAAAAAGAAAAGAAAAAACTTTATAAGGAAAAAAATGGAAGAAATCTTGGGAAATGCATTCCAGATTGAGACCCCCTTCCAGGCAGGTTGGGCGTGCGATGGGTGTCACAACAATGGGGTAAATACAAGACACAAAACAGAACACAAGTAATTCTGTTCACAGAGCTGATGGCCAGGCTATCATGGCCACCTCAGAAATTCAACACAACAGTACAAACTACTTTGTTCTTGCACAGGACTCCTCACTAAGGGCAGGCGCTGAGCACCACAACAACTCTCAACGCAAAATGTAAGAATAGATGATACCACTCCCTAAATATAGAACTATCACATATAAGAATGCAGATTTGTTCAAATACATCAAAAACAAAGTAGAAAAGAATTAACATCAATGAAAAACAACAAGATTTGTCCATCAGCTAATTTTAGAACCACAGCCAGATTGTCGAAAAGGAGTTGGACAAACCAGACACAGTCAGAGTCCTGGAGACCTCGGCCAACCAGCTGCCTCCCCCTACTGACCAATCAACAGCTGAGTCATTGCTGGGATGGCCAATCTGATAAAAGTACTCTTCTACCTGATGTGTACTCCTAGTGCTCCTTTAACTAAGATGACTTTTCCATAGGCAGGCCAACAACTTGGCAGTAGAGCGAGGATACCAAGAAGGAAAACAGAGGGAGGGTTAGTAACAGTTTAGTAATATCAAATTGCTTATATTTTAGTGTTAATGACCAATAACAGAGATGCAGTATGCATAGCTAAAAGCAGCTCTAGTCATGGTATGCTAACCTGAAATGTTCAGCTTGGATTTAAATGCTGAGGCTGAAGGGGCTCCTCTTATTTTGCAGGCAGACCAGTCCATAGCTTCATGGCCCTGTATGTAAAAACTCGATCTCCCACTGTTATTTTATTAATCCTTGGAATCTGAAGCAGGCTGACATCTTGAGATCTTAATGTGAGCTCTGGTTTGTAAGTAATAATAAGTTCAAATAAGTAAGCAGGATCTTGACCATTTAAAGCCTGTTCAAAGGAGTATTTTGAAACCTGCCTTAAATTTAACTGGGAGCCAATGCAAGGACGTGAGAACTGGAGTTACGTGTTTTTCCTTTCTGATTCTTGTAATAAATAAAAGGCACAAGAGCCATCTGTTATTTTCTGCCACTCTTTCCCATGATTCCATTTGCTCATAACCGAGTGGATTCGTGGACAGAATCCTGCCCTAGACAAGGGTCTTTAAGAGTCTCTCCCTACTGTCCAATTAAGTGAGGAGGAATTAAAGAAAACGAAACATCCATCCATCTTCCAACCCGCTGAATCCGAACACAGGGTCACGGGGGTCTGCTGGAGCTAATCCCAGCCAACACACGGCACAAGGCAGGAACCAATCCCAGGCAGGGTGCCAACCCACCACAGGACACACACAAACACACCAAGCACACACTAGGGCCAATTTAGAATTGCCAATCCACCTAACCTGCATATCTTTGGACTGTGGGAGGAAACTGGAGCGCCCGGAGGAAACCCACGCAGACACGGGGAGAACATGCAAACTCCACGCAGGGAGGACCCGGGAAGCGAACCCAGGTCTCCTAACTGCGAGGCAGCAGCGCTACCACTGCGCCACCATGCTGCCCTAAAACAAAACATTTTATTTTAAAAATCTGTTTACTGATACTGCTTATTAAACTATCACAGCTGCAAAATGTTTTTAAAATTTAGCACATATATCAACTGAAAAATTGCATGTAATGCATTTAAAAATTGACTTTGTCCAAGTGATTTTTTTATTACAAAGCTGCGTGAAGCTCAAACATCTTGCACAATATGCATCTCCCCATAGGCCATTAAAATTAGGGTTAATTGACCTCTAATCCCTACCATTTTTATCACTGTCACTACCATTAGCAAGAAGAATTTACTAAAGCAGTGAGTGGTCCCGAGAGCCTGCAGTATGCCGGGGTCAAGTCAGGGCCTGCTTTAGCATTGGAGGCCTTGCCAAATGTCCCTGAGGAGATCTGTTTAGTCTTCTCCTGCATTTTCATATCTCTGTTGCAGTGGTGTTTCTCTCTTAAGGACCACCAGATGTTGTGGAAAATAAGTAATAACAAATTATTGTTCTTGTTTATATGGTATTATGGTATTGTTAATGTTTATAACAACCCTCAGCTTTGTCCTTTTTAAGTATTTATTCCCATTTTGTTTATCACATGCTCCGTGTAATTACTGTACCTAGAAAAATTCTGCTTGTTGTTAGTGATGAGTGAAATGGCTGAGTTTTGATTGACAATTAGCTTTGTGAAATTGACACTAAAATTAATTATGCAATTGTACAGTTTTTCTTGGGGATGGAAAACAAGGCATATTACTCCACAAGACCATCATACTTTCATGTTTACCCATTTTCATTTTTGCTGCAGCATAATGCATGTAAGCTGAGGCACAGCAGAAAAAAATCAATTCCATGAATGCCTGTCACTGACGTCACCACTGAAAAGAGCAGAGTGTTTTCAAGTATATGACAGTTTAAACGTTTTGCACAAAAAGACACACCAAAATGCACCACCATGCTGATACAGGAGAACAAACACCACGTGGAAAGCCTCAATTGGATTTGCAAGTTTTTTCCAACATGAAACACTGAAACTTCCCTGCAAATTCAGTTTGATGTGAATTGTTCATTCAGTCATCATCCCTGTTTAGGGGTAAACTCGTAGATATGCATGTGGATGAGAATGTGGTGTCCTGGATGATGGACTGTCTGTCAGGCAGAACTCAAAGACTGTGTGAGGAACACTGGAGTAGCACACGGCCTGTCTGCTATCCTCTTCACTCTATACACCCCATCTATAAACATAATAGCAGGTCAGGTCACCTGCAGAATCTCTCAGATGACAACTGCACTAATTTGGTGTATCAATAAAGGGGATGAGACAGAGGAGAGGAGTCAGAGGGAGAACTTTAAGAATTGTCGGCAACTTAACATCAGCAAAACCAAAGAACCAATTAGCCTCAATGTCTGGTCACTATTCAGGGAGTAGCTGTGGAGTTGGTCCACTCCTACAAGTACTTTGGGGTTCACATTAATGACAGCTTGAACACAGAACACAGAGGAGCCATATAAGAAAGGGCAGAGCGGACTGTTTTTTCTTCATAGACTGTGTTCCTTTAATGTGGGAAGTGACATCCTTCACATCTTCTATAACTCTGTGATGTTCAGGGACATTTAATACACGCTGTGGTGTGCTGGGCTGGTAACATCACTTCAAGAGAGGCCCACCAAATTAACAAGCAAATTAAATAGGCAGGATCAGTTATGGAACACACTCAGGACATCCTGGAGGTCATAGCAAAGGAGAGAAGTAAACCAAAACTGAGTGCCATTAGGAACAATCAGGCACATTCTCTCTCTGACACGCTGATGGCTTTTAGTCCCTCAGTGGGACTGGGACTGCCAAGCCAGGAGTTTTCTTTCTTTTTACATTTTTCTTCATTTTTAGTCATTATTGTGTTATGTTCACAAACCATTGTGTGCATATATGTTTATTTATTTATTTAAAGAGCTTCTTTACAGCCAAATTTCCCACTGGAGACAAATACAATTCTGTATTGAAAACATTCCAATTCTTTCCCTTGGTTTGCTGTCACAGTTTGTTTTGCCTCATTGTCCATCTGGACTGTGAAGTGTTGTCGTGTCAGTTTTGCAGCATTTGTCTGAATCTGAGCAGACTGTGTCACCCTGCAGATTTCAGAATTCATCCTGCTAATTTCTGCCAGCAGTCATATCATCAATAAACACCAGTGACCGATTTCCATTCACAGCCATGCATGATCATGTCATAACACTCCCTCCACCATGTTCCACAGATGATGTGGTATGCTACAGATCATGTGCTGTTCCTTCTCTTCTCCATACTCTTCTCTTTCCAACATTCTGGTACATAGTGACCTTAGTTTCCTTTGTCCAAAGAAAATTGTTCCAAAGCTTGAATTTTTAAAAATATTTTCTGGCAAAGTCGAATCTGTCCTTCCTATGCCTGACGATTAGCAGTGGATTGAACTTTGTGGTAAACCCTGTCTTTACTTTCATGAAGTCTTCTCTTAATTGTAGACTTTGGCAATGAAAGGTCTACCTCCTGTAGAGTGTTTGGCTAAATGTTGTGGAGGAGTTCTACTTCACCAAGGAAAGAATTCTGCAATCACCCATCACAGTTGTCTTCTGTGGTTGTCCAGGCCTTCTGTAGTGTCTGAGCTCACCAGTGTGTTTCTTCTCTTTAAGACTGTACCATATGGTTGATTTGACCACTCCTGGTGTTTCTGCTCTCTCTCAGATGGGTTTGTTTTGTTTTCTCTGCCTAATGATGGCCTGTTTTTACTTGCATGGACAGCTCTTTGGACCTTATAGTGAGAGTTCACAGTGACAGCTTCCAAATGCAAACTCCACAGTTGGAATCAACTGCAGACCTTCTACCTAATGAAATAATGAGGGGCCTGCTCCCACCTAGCTGGGGAACAGCACATCAATCAATTGTCCAAATACTGGTGAGCCCCTGAAAATGAGGGGGGATATGCAGAAAAATGGCTGTCATTCCTAAACAGCTCATATGATATTTTTGGTAATCCCCTTAAATTAAAGCTGAAAGTCTACACTTCAATCATGTAATGACTGCTTTATTTCAAATCCATTGTGGAGGCATACAGAACCAAAACTATGAAAATTGTGTCCCTGTCCAAATACTTATTGGCCTGACTGTAGTATTGTTCAGGAACTATCTTGTATGTCTACTCCAACAGGACAAGCTACACATGCCTGGGGCTTCGTCCCAATAGCTTAACATTAATTCAGCACCAACATTGGAGAACTCCAGAGACACACTAGAAAATCAGCACCAGTATATCGAGGCCACCTCCCTATCCAGGTCAGAGAGTTATCTCCATACTGTCATATAAAGCCTTCTCTCTTCCTCACCTCTGACTCCAATACCCAATGACCACACTGAAACTGAAATGAGATGCAAAGGAAGAGCACAACCTTTCAAGAACATGAGCACTACATATCAGTTGTAATCACATCCATAAAGGAAAGAAACGTTGCATCCAAGGAGGCTCATCCAAAGTATCCACTCCATCAGGTTTCTTGAATTGGCTGTAGGATTTAAACCTCAATGAGGTAATCAAACCATATCGAACAGCCCAGTCAGGCATCACATCATTCTTCTGAGTATTGTGGTGATGGATAGATCGATGGTAGACAGGGAGTGCTGTTACTATCTATGTGGTCCATCCACAGGGCTCAGAGGATGCCCAGTGATGCCATCTGACCCACACCCCTTCTTATCCAAGCCCTATAAAGTCTGGGTGTCTCCAGAAGGTGGATTCTCATTTTGGACCAAGCAAACCACCGGGCAGAGCTCCTCCAAAGTTAAATCATTGGATATGTTAAGCCATGAGAGCTACTCTTTGTTTTGTTGATTTTAACGTGCCATCAAACACTTGTTTTGTTTGAACCATCAACAGATTTAAAAGGGTGATCCAGATGGTGCTCCAAAATGTCTTCTGTCAACTCTGTCCTTCCCTCACTTGATGACAAAATCTTATAACACAAAGTCTTTTTATCAAGACTTGGCTGTACTACTGGTGGCGTGGTGGCTCTGAGGCTGGGGATCGTTTGAATCCTATAAACGTCAGAAGTGATTCCCCTGAGTAAGGCACTTACCCTGCAATGACATCAACCTGCACCCAGCCCTGCAAGCGGGTCCTCCAACTTGCAGGGAAAACCTGGGTGTTGGTGGCAGGATTGGCACTCCAGCCAGTGTAATAACCTCACATTGTTCCCATCCATTCAAACTAGTGTGGTGCTGAGGTGTCACCTGTTGCATACCTGCACTCGGGTCCTAATTTGGGACCCTGAGGTGGTTTGTCATGTGGTGGACGGCAATGCACTGTCTCAGTGTATGCTCCCAACCTCGCTTGGTTATACAGTAACCAGTAGGTGTAGCATGTCCCTCCCATCCATCATTATCAATCATTTTGGGGGCACTAGTGTGCTACATGCAAGGCAAATGATATACATTACATTATGATATGGTCACATATTATGTGCTCTACCATTATGCCTTGTTTCCTTCTTGACCAAGTCTGGTATCTCAAGCTGTTGCACCCTTCTGTCAAGATAATTCAATACATCTCAAAACCACGTAACAGGGAATAATGCTGCAGTTCAATGAGCAAACCCCCGAAAGCCGCCTTTGCACCTTGCACCTGCCACTCTGTTGCCAGGACTTCTGGGTACTTCCTGTAATGTCTGCTTAGAGGTTAGATATCCACTACCCCTGAGTCTCCTTGAGTTGACTGTAGGATTTTGCACTGTTCAGGAGCCATTAAGAAGGCTAACAGAATGTCAGGTTATATAGCACCTTGATGTGTGCAGTACAAGTCCAAGGAGGTTCTGCTCAGCCTTTATAACACACTGGTGAGGCCTCATCTGGAGTACTGTGTGCAGTTTTGGTGTCCAGGCTACAAAAAGGACATAACAGCACTAGAAAAAGTCCAGAGAAGAGCGACTAGGCTGACTCCAGGGCTACAAGGGAGGAATTATGAGGAAAGAATAAAAGGGATGAGCCTTTTCAGTTTAAACAAAAGAAGATTAAGAGGACACAGGACTGACTGAAGTGTTTAAAATTAAGAAGGGAATTAGTCCAGTGGATCGAGACTATGGCCTTAAAATTAGTTCATCAAGAACACAGGGACACAGTTGGAAACTTGTTAAGGGCAAATTTTAAACATTAGGAAGTCCTACTTCACACAGAGAACCACAGACACTTGGAATAAGTAACTGAGTAGTGTGGTAGACAGTAAAACTTCAGGGATTTTCAAAACTTGACTTGATGTTTTTTAGAATTAAGTGGGTAGGACTTGGCGAGTTTTGTTGAGCTGAATGGCCTGTTCTTGTCTACATTGTTCTAATATTCTAATGTAATGTTCTAATTTTATTTTCATTCCACATCAATAATTTGGACTACATTGTTAATTCCATTACATAAAATCCAAATGAAACCTCAATGAAATAATCAAACCATATTCACGCAGCCCTGTCAATCATCACCTCAAGCTTCTGAGTATGGTGGTGATGGATCGTCCCCTATTTCTCATGTATTTGTTTCCTGATGATCTGTCTGCACACTTTTTGTCCTGCTCCTGTTTTAATGATGGCTAGCTGTGCTATTCACCCCCTGGGCTGTCGGAAAACATACAAATGGACTTTGTAGCTGCGAAGATACTGTCTGCTCAAAAATTCCTGCATGTTGCCAAAGGACACTTAATGACAAGTGCTGGCGGGCTCCGTTTTTTTTTTTTTTGTACATATAATGGACTTTTGCACCAAGAGGGTTATGTTCATGAATAGGACAGAGAGAGATCAGAAAACCCCTTTAATTTTTCTTGCTATGATTAATGATAAAAGTTTGACCCAAAAGCATCAGGTCCCTTTGACCCAAAGTGATTTATAACCAAGCTGACTGAATAATGAGAGACGCCCGTCTGTATGGGATAAGCATACTGTACAGAGCATTGGAGACATCAGTGGCATCAGACACAAAATGAAATGAATTCGACAGCTTGTCTTCAGCATACCACCCCTGGTTCTTTGTGACCAAAGCATGTTATTAACCCTTTTAAATATTCTTAAAAGTTAAAAAGATATGTGCAACACTTCAATGAATCATTTGAATATGTTATTTTATTTATGTTAAAAAACTGCTGTCTAACTACCCTGTAATCTGAGAACCTGCAGCACCACTTACTGGTGGTTGGCGTGGCACAGTGGGTAGGCATTAGACTGTTAACCACAAAACCTGCAGATGAATTTATACCATGTGAGTGTCACTGTAGGGGAATGTAGTTTTATTAAATTTTATTTCATGTGCTTTAAAGTGTTAAAAGCATTATAGATGATGTAAACATGTACAGTGGACTGAGAAACCTTTCAGAGCCCTTCATTTTCCGCACACTTTATTGTGTAGTAAATTTCATCTTACATGGCTACATTTCTAATTCTACCCAAAATAACCAATAATGACAAAGTGAATACATGATTTCAGCAAGGTTTGCAAATCTCTTAAAAATCAAAAGTTCCGTAGGTTTTTCAAGTATATTTTAACAGCAATTTCAGATTTAAGCCTTCCTGGTCAGGCCTCTATAAGCTTTGCACACCTAGATTTGCCCAGTTTATGCCCATTCTACCTGGCAGGTAGACTGGATGGGAAGCATCTGTAAGCTGTCACCTTTGGGTCTCTCCTCTGATGTTCTTATAGGTTCAAGTGTGGGCTTCGGCTCTGCCATGCCGAAGTCACCCCAGTGTTGTCTTGGCGGGATGCTTCGGGTCTTTGACCCCAGTCGGAGATCACGTGCACTCTGGAGCAGGTTTTCTTCTGTATTTGGCTGCTTTCACTCTTCTCTCAGTTCTAACTAGTCTCTCTGTCCCTGTCACTCAGAAGCAAACCCTCGCCCCATACCCCATTAGTATGATGCTGCCATCACCATGCTACACCATAGTGATAGTACTAGACACTGCCTGATCCTCTCCAGACATAGTGCTTGGAGTTCTGCCTAAAGAGTTCATTTGCTGTCACATCAGACCAGAGGATCCTTAAATGCTGTTTGGAAAGCTCCAAATAGGCTTTTATAGAAATGTTTTTCAAGAATGGCTTCTGCCTAGCCCCTCTACCATAAACTCCTGATTGATGGAGTGCTGCCGAGATGGTCATTCTTCTGACAGGTTCTGCAGATCACTTCTGAAGCTTCTAAAGCTCTGTTAGAGTGACCATTGGGTCCTTAGTAACTTTCCTGTTCAAGGCCCTTCTTGTTCAGGTTATTCAGTTTGGCCAAGTCTAGGAAGAGTCCTGATGGTTTCAAACTTCTTCCATTTCATGATTATCGAGTGCATTGTGCTCCTAGTGACACTCAAAGCTCTAGAAATGGTTTTTCAAATCACACATCAAAGTAATACATAGACAATGATTCAACATGTAAGGCACTTTATAGGTTAGAGAGAGGAGAGTTTAGGAGCATTCACTGATACAGCGCCACGCAACGAACCACCTCACGATCCCAAATTAGAACCCAAGCACAGCCATGCAACACCTCAACACCTCACTAGTTCAGATGGAGTGGAACAGTGTGAGGTTTTTTATTGGTGGCTGGAGTGCCAATCCTGCCACCAACCTCTGAGTTCTCTCTGCCAGTCGGAGGACCTGCTTGCAGGTTAACATCATAGCCAGGACGGAGCAATGGCAGATTAAGGGCCCAATAGAGTGGAACCACTTCTGCCATTTATGGCAACATTCTAATTGGCAGCACAGATCTCTAGCTTCAGAGCCACCTCTCCGCCCCAAGATTGCAAAGGGTTTTCTAAGACTATTTTGTGGACATGAAAAAAATACAGCCTTGTTATAACAGTGTGTGATCATTTGCTGAAAAGGTGCTACATCTTATTACACTTACTTGATGTAAAAAGGCTCGCACCTAAATGACAACCGGCCGATAGAGTCTCTCTGGTATCGTATAGTTAAGGTGCAGGCTCAGCACTTGACCGCTAAAGTCTGGGATTGTGTGCTGGCCTGGAGTCTGGGTGGCTTGTTGTTAATGGCCTCCATTTTTGTCTTTTCAATCGTTCCTTTTTGATTGTTTTTTAAAGTTAGCCTCTCTGGGCTTCACACAACTTGTTAGAGCCAGAAGGGATACACCATTTTTTAACTTTAGTAAACTGGACGCATCAATATTGATTAAAAATAAAAACCTGGAATGGGGCGGGGAAGGTCAGTGAAGGGGTCCCAGAGGGGAGGGTAAATTCCATTTTAAGTAAAGCTCTAGGAGTGCCATATGAACTTCTTTTTCCCAATATACAGCTATTAGAGCTGTCACTGCTGTCTCCATAACAAGTGATAATGATCACCAGGGGCTGCAGTGTATTTATGACCTTGTGCAAGTCCAGTCAGATTTAGGAGGAAACTTGCTGGGACAGAGAACTCGTCCTGTTTTCAGAAGCCCTCTGAAAGCATGAAGCAGATACTGGCATTTGGAGTGTGTGTGCTGGCTAGTAGACTGTACAGACAGAACAAATGGAAACTGTAAGAGTCGGCGTGCATTCCGTTGAATCTCTTAGCAGCTCGTGGCTCGTGAAAAGGCACCCTCTATGAACTCTAAGGCCAAACCCCACAGTTCTACCTCACTGTCTCAAGCTTTGTCCTGCGTTCACCCACCTTTGGACGCAGAGGTGTTTCTCTCATTCTCTATTGTAAGGTGTGGACTTTATTTTAAGAGATAATCTGGCTGATTTCGCAACGTTGATTCCTAAGAGCACTGCAGAGCCACCCTTTCCTTTATGCAGATCATGCACTGCACTGGGGTCCCGTGATTGTATGAACACCTTTGTGGTTCGCAGACCTCCTCAATTCAGGAGCTCTGCTGGATAGCCAATTAGATTTGCATAATTTTGTCTCTTGGCTTACTTGACTTGAATCAGATAACTCCATCCACAACCCTAATCTTAACAATAGCATAGTCGAGTAACATCCCTGACGTATAATGCAAAGTGACAACCTCCTAAATGGAGCAGAGCTCTAGAGGTCTACAGCTTGACTCTATTGAAGTTATTGTTGTTTCATCCATCCATCCATTTTCCAACCCGCTGAATCCGAACACAGGGTCACGGGGGTCTGCTGGAGCCAATCCCAGCCAACACAGGCACAAGGCAGGGAACCAATCTTGGGCAGGGTGCCAACCCACCGCAGGACACACACAAACACACCCACACACCAAGCACACACTAGGGCCAATTTAGAATCGCCAATCCACCTAACCTGCATGTCTTTGGACTGTGGGAGGAAACCGGAGCGCCCGGAGGAAACCCACGCAGACACGGGGAGAACATGCAAACTCCACGCAGGGAGGACCCGGGAAGCGAACCCAGGTCCCCAGGTCTATTGTTGTTTCAGGAATCATCAAATTAACATCGTTGACAGTTATCTGTTGTAATCTTCCACTTAACGAGCAGAAAGATGGCTTCAACTCAACACCAGTCAGGAGCACCATAAAGGTATAAAAGAAAGCATGAAGAAGCAGATCATGCTGTATTGGTAGGTGTGTTTAAGATATCTGAATTTGTTCAACTTCCAGTAAGCTAGCTAACGTTGTATCAATTACCACTGCACTAAAGCGGGCCCCAAAGAAGATTCCGCTTAGGGTCCCCGTTTGGCAAGGGGTGCCAATGTGCCGCTGATGACAATAGGATTCACTGGCTGTCTGGGTGTGTCAGGATCCTGTTCTTGATCCTGCTGCTCACCCACTGAAGCCAGAGATCTTTATGTTAGAAAGTCTTATTCAGCTGTTTCATTCACCAGCATTTGTTAAATACTAGCAGTGTCGGTCGGCTTTGCCTGTGAACTTTCCTAAGGCAGTGGGCCTTGAGCATGGGAAAGGTGCTATATAAATAAAATATATTATTATTATTATTATTATTATTATTATTATTATTATTATTATTATCATCCATCCATCCATTTTCCAACCCATTGAATCCAAACACAGCGTCACGGGGGTCTGCTGGAGCCAATCCCAGCCAACACAGGGCGCAAGGCAGGGAACCAATCCCGGGCAGGGCACCAACCTACCGCAGGACACACACACACACCAAGCACACACTAGGGCCAATTTAGAATTGCCAATCGACCTAACCTGCATGTTTTTGGACTGTGGAAGGAAACCGGAGCGCCCGGAGGAAACCCACGCAGACACGGGGAGAACAAGCAAACTCCACGCAGGGAGGACCCGGGAAACGAACCCAGGTCTCCTAATCTGCGAGGCAGCAGCGCTACCACTGCACCACCGTGCCGCCCATAATTATTATTATTATTATTATTATTATTATTATTAATTATTTGTTAAGGTGCCATTGGATAATCAGATGTTTCAGAAGTATACTATGTAACTAATTGAGTAATTTCCTGTTTCTGGATACGTCACTCACATGTTTGCATTAGAGACAGTTTAAGGGCACAGGTGATGGTAATTCTCCACCAATCCAGGGGTGGCGCTGTGCGATGGCACTTGCTCTCTCTCTTTCTCTCTTTCTCTCTCTCTCTCTCATTGTCTTTCTCTCTCTCTTTTCCTCCCTCTGCAGACTGGAAGACTGACAGCTCTCCTCCAACAATGTCATTTCCAGCGTCCGACTGCCTGGACCCGCCTCTTCCTGGCTGGCAGCCATATGACCAGAAGAACCGCCATCTTGTACAGTCTGAATAGGACTCAGGTCTGTGAACACTCAATTTTGCATTTTCACGTGCTTTACTTTGACCAAAACATATTTCAGTTATATGGGGTTTGCCCATGGGTGTCCCAACACTCTTACTGTGTCTTTTGGTCTATTACAAATAATTGTATTCTTTTTTTACCACAGGCTAATACTAATTCAGTGGTGGTCTGTAGTCTTGATCATACTCTATACAATTGCCAAGGAGTAAAACCTTCCTGCCACAGATCACTTTCTGCTTTTCCTCGTGACTGACCTTAGCTTTCTTGATTGTCATTGGAAAACACAATTTTACAGGAAAATGTATTCTTTTGAATTCAAACAAACAATTAATAATGGTTATTTTGGGTATAACTATAACTTCACTCTGTAGTGAATCCTGTAAAAATAGTAGCTTCAAACAGATTTGATTGTAACGTTTGTGATCTGTAATCTTGTACCTTTACAAAGTTTTGGAGAGTTTAACTCAAAAGGCAGTGTGGTGTAGCGGTTAGCGCTTTGGACTTCAATCCCTGAGGGTGTGGGTTCAAATCCCACTACTGACACTGAGTGACCCTGAGCAAGTCACTTAACCTGCCTGTGCTCCACTATCATAAATGCTGTAAGTCACCTCGGATAAAACCAAATAAGTAAATGTAAATCAAAAGCAATATACAAATTTGAAACAGGCCTAGTGTATGGAAACAAAACAGAAAGTGCAACCAATAAACACAGAAATAAACCCAACATAAACAAACACAATGCCAACGGACTCAACAATAAATACAGCAAACAGCAAATCCAACCTTGCAATGCACACTCCTCATCACATAACAGCAGCGAGCCAACTGGACAAAACTCCACTTCAGATGTGTTTTCTTACTTCATTCACCAGTTGTGGTCTGCAGTACTATAATACTAGTATTCATTTGTTTCATTATTTATATTTTAATCAATACAACCTTATCCTGAATGCCATAGCCAGACAATAAAGTCCTAAGAATGAATCATGCTTTACTTTAACTTATTACAAACAGCAATTGTGACAGGTGTCTGGTCACACTGATAGGTAATCTAACCTAAACACAGTTAAAATATCCGACTACACCACTGGAAATTATTAAGAGTCTGAGAACTCTTGAAATTTAAGATAATAGCAAGCAGGTTTCTTTAAACTGGGTGATGAGTAAACACACAAAGAAAGACACAGCAGCAATTTCAAGAAAATCAGCAGTAACTTGTATTATACCTGATAATATAAAATCTACCAAGAAGATAAAAGTACATAAGAATCTAAAAATATCAGGAGCGAAAACCTTTTAAAAAGAAAAGCGCACATTCCATACTCCATTAAAACATAACAGTGGAAGACGCAGCCTTTGGTGCTGTGAAGTCCAAGCTGAATGCTGTGTTAACACAGTTAATTTTCCAACTGTCCCACTGAAACACACAGTTTGCCAAATGCTTGTTTCCCAACAGAAGGCTTGCTTTTTGTCCACCGGCTTCACTTGGTCCTCTCATGAGTCTTCCCTCTCTCTCTGGATCCAGCGTCTTCTCTCTGGTGAAACTGTCTGTTCCTCCCTAGAGGTAGGTGTCACCGTTCATGTGCCTTGTGTCTTGTTAGGCACATACTTTCATCTGCCTCAGTGCAAGCGTTCTTGGTGGGCCATCTCCCTCCTACACCTTCTGCCCCTTCACACCATCCTCTGGACTCGCTTTGATCCTTCAGCTTGTGCCCTCACGCTTCACACTGTCCCAACACTACCCACTGCCCAGAAGTATATCATTGCTTCTATCTATCTATCTATCTATCTATCTATCTATCTATCTATCTATCTATCTATCTATCTATCTATCTATCTATCTATCTATCTATCTATCTATCTATCTATCTATCTATCTATCTATCTATCTATCTATCTATCTATCTATCTGTTGTGACCACCAGGGCGAGTACGACCGCCCTAACCCAACACAGACAGTCAGAGACATGAGTTTGCCACACCACACACAGGTTTTATTCACAGCTGGGAAGCACTTTTCCTCACTCCCCACAGAACAATACAGTCCATAGTGCCAAATGCCAAAAGACAGTCCTTTTCCTTTCCTTCTTCTTCCTCTGCCTCCACTGTTCTCCCAGTAAGTTTTGCCCAGCTCCTCCCGCCTCTGGTTCATCCAAATGGAGTGAGGTGGCTCCTTTTATTCAGCACCTGGGAGTGCTTCAGGTGGTTCATCAGGATTACCTGGAATCACTCCTAGGTGTGGTGGAAATCTATTGAATGGCTCTGCAGCTCCTCCCGGCAACTGCCATGGAACCCAACAGGGCTGCACCAAACTTCAGTTCCCAGAATGCCCTGTGGAAATCCATGGTGCTGCAACCACAGGGTGGAGTGGTAGCTCTGAGGCTAAGGATATGTGCTGGTATCCAGAAGGTTGCCGGTTCGAATCCCCGTCACTGCCAAAAGAGATCCTACTCTGGTGGACCCTTGGCTCTTAACCTGTAATTGCTCCAGGGGCGCTGTACAATGGCTGACTCTGTGCTCTGACCCAAAGGGGTATGTGAAAACTAACAAATTCCTAATGCAAGAAAATGTATAGGGTGAAATAAAGAACAACAAAAAAAAAAAGAGGAGGTATTGCCTTAGCGACACTTTATCCCCCGGTCCTTCCATTCTATTGGCCTCCCAGCCAGGTAATGGCTAAGGCTGCCTATCTATCTATCTATCTATCTATCTATCTATCTATCTATCTATCTATCTATCTATCTATCTAACTGTACAATATATATAGTGTTTCCAACTCAAACTATGATTTAAAAGAAAAAAGTATCAAGAAGTGCATAAAGGAAAACATTCTGAAAATCAAAAAGTGAAAATCCAATGCAAAAATAAAACAGAACAAATGCCAAAAGCACACCACCCAAAGCCTACATTACCTTCACAAAAACACAGTCTGTCAGAGGTGAATCTTACTATATTTATATATTTACAATACAAGGACCTTTCTCCTTACTGCTTCTTTACTTAGCAGCTCAAAGAATCCTGAGAGGTCCAAAGATGGTCAAAATATGACTTCTCGTAGAAAGCACAGCAGTTTCATACAGCCAGCTTTTCCCACCGGGCCATCCTAAGGTGCATCTTCTTGGGTTAACCAGTCATTGAAGATGTAGAGATGTCCACCATACTTCACTTGCTGACCAGGTGAATGTACTCTATTTCCTCTCATTCACATTCGTGCACACGTACATGCAGTTACACACCAGGATGTTGCACATTCAATCCTATCAGTAATTAATTCTGAACTTTCTAAACTTCACGACGAACTATACATTAAGAGCGTTCTTGTTTACATGCATATGCCGACAACTAAACTAATGCTCAGTGTCTTTCTTTGTAGCACTTGATGACTGCCTCAACATTTGACTGGTCCACACCCTGAGGACATACATCTTGTCATGAACTAGAAGTCCCAAAAGCACATAAGTTCAATAAATACTTCCAAAGTTGCCCACTCTGTGGGGATTTACCTTCAAAACCCCAGCTATAGACAAAAAGGGCTTTGAAAAACCTTTATAAAATAAAGCGTTTATTTTTAAGAAAAATCTTATGTAACACAAGAAGGCTCCGTAGAGCACAAAAGGAATTGCTGGAGAAGACAAAGTAATGCAAAGCAAACACAGTCCCAGTGCAGAATTCAAAATGAAGTAAAAAAAATCCAGAAATCACAAAAAGTACAAAGCACAGCAAAACACAAGTGGACATTTCACTCCCTACTGTATTCAAAATGGACCACCAGCAACTACGGAAGACCCTCCATATTTATAATGGAGTGTAGGGAATTTCCAGGCAGTGATTAGCAGGTGGTCCCTTCTCATGGAGAACAATCCACACAGGCATTGACAGCAAAACAGATAATAAAGAATAATAACAGGAACATTGATAAATGGCACAAAAATGAACAAAAAAAGACAAGAAACACGCGATCTCTGCTAAAAGTCTCTGCTGAAGGGTTTTTTTATTTTCTCAGAAGAAACATCTGAGCAGCAGGAGACAAAAGAAAACATCTCCATTTTATTTCTTTCCAATCTCATTGTTGTCTAGGAGAAACCAAAAAGATATTAAGGGGATGTCTTGTTTGATTTTTTCATTCCCCATTGGCCTCCACGATTGCACATGACCCGTGAAGAGAAACCACATGCCATTGCATTAACCCCCATTGAAGCACCAGGTAAGTGCATTTTACTTTTAACCAAAACTATTCACATTTCTAATATACTTATCTAAAAGGCTTTTAAACCAATTTCTGAAATTCATCTGTGATGTGACCTATTGACGCTCTGTTATGTCAGGACACCAACCCCTGCTTCATGTGTACTCCAACTCTGTCAGATGCCTTTAAGCATCTCTGCCTCACACTTATATTTGTTTCATTTAGTGGAATGATCTCCAGAGACACAACTGACAAGGTCTGTGTCATCGCAGTGTGTCACTGCAGTCACCTGATTCTGCTACCTTGAACACTTCCAAACGGCATTTAAAGAAACATGGCTGATGCACCACTGGATGAAATTCAGCACACTGGTGTGCATTATCTGATCCATCCTTACTTTGCGGCTGCTGCCGAGTCAGTGAACGAGTTCAATGGCTAATGCTGACACTTTGGAATTTTTAGCTCATTTCCCAGGTCAAAGGATTCTGTAGTATCTGCAAACACAAGCGGCCTTCCCTACAGACGATGTGCAGGATTAGATTCAGTGACCTTGTGGACTTGGAGGTGTCTGCTGATCCCTAAATCACTCACTCACTTGCATTTCAGAATGTCCAGCAATTGAACTTTGGGGAAGACAAGAACCAAGAGTGACCTGCGGCTGCCATGGCCGCTGCTGTAAATTACCCAATAACTCGAGGTGTCTAAATGGGATCATCCATGCTTGACAGAGCTTCTATATCCAGTGGAGTCATGTGTTTGCCTTAGCATGGAGGCTCCCATTATCTCGTCTAATTCGTGTGCTGACTGTAAGTGACATGCGTTCAACTAGAATACAAATAGAAGCCTACTAGTGAGTGGAATAGGACAGGACCACATGGGTGTCTGGTGAATCTCCTCAAGAGGCAGGCAGTTCCTTTTATATGAAGTCATCTGCTCACCGACCTGGAAACCGGGCCTGCATGTATTCAAGTGAGGTTTTACAAACTTGGCTGAATGAGACACGACAGGCTTTTCCCAGACTTTCTCCCACTTTGGTTGCTCATTTCTGGGTGATAACCAAGTGGCACTGTCTAGCCGTTCAGACCACCTAGGGTGAAAATTGTATAGATTACTGCATGTTTGCCATCAGGTTTCATTTGTGCTTGATGCCATACATTTTAACATTCTAGATAATTGAAGTACAATACCTACCGCTAATTTACATTTTGTAATTTATTACAGTAATATTTGCAAACAGTCGGTATTACTGTAATGAGGCTGTCCCATGGGGGCCTTGAATCTACAATATGTCAAGTCCCAGCCACCTAATAAAAAACAAAATAATGACTTAGATAGAACTTTATTTTTATTTGTAATTAGCTTGCCAAACTAAAGGAATGCCAATACAGTGGAACCTCTGGTCACGAACGTTTCCGAACACGTACAAATCGGGTTACAATCAAACATTTTGCCAAAATTTTGCATCTATTCACGACCACACGAACAAAAACACTGGCGGCCAGTTTCCCTACGCGCATTCATACGCGCCAATGATTTCCCATTCTCCGTTTCCCATTTTCTTTGGTTTGCGTATACAGGGCCTAACAAAGCAGCTGATGTTGCAAAAGGAGTTATAATGTTAACCAAGCAGTGGCCTCAAGTGCTGGAAGAGGTGGAAAAACTGTTCCTAGTGTGGTTGAACGAGAAGCACCTTGCAGGGGATAGTGTAAGCGAGCCGATCATATGCGAGAAAGCCAGGAAGATTCATGGCGATTTGCTGAAAAAAAATCCTTCTTCGAGTGGTGAAGGTGAGGAATTTAAAGCCAGTAGAGGATGGTTTGAAAAGTTTTGCAAGAGAAGTGGCATTTAATTTTTCCCCTGTGCTTAAACCTCATAAAACTGTTTACAGCGAGTGGTTCGTAAGGGTCCAGTACGAAAGGTTTTCTCAGTGTTATTCAATGTTTTTACATTTAGTTTACTATTACACTGTGCATTCTATGGTATAATTAACTATTTTTGTGCTTAAAAAATATATATATATTTACATACAGTTCGTATGGTCTGGAACTGATTAATTGAATTTACATACAATTTTATGGGGAAATTACGTTCGGGTCGTGACCAAATCGGGTCACATCCAGAGTTTTGGAACGAATTATGGTTGTGACCAGAGGTACCATTGTATCACTTTAACAGTAGGTGGCAGTGACAATATGCTTTAGAACATTAGCACGATTTTGACAAAAAACAGGCCATTCAGCACAACAGTACTGCTAATATCGCACCTTTTTCAAGCTTCTAACTGTGTCTGTGTGTTGTGATAGCCTCACATGGAAAATACCACAGAGGAGACGAAACCAAGCAGAAAGGCAAAACCAAAGATCGGTTCTATCGAACGTCAATACCCAAGAAGCATAGTAAGAGAATTGAAAACAAAATTCTGAAAGCAGGGGCTCCTAACAGTACAAGTAACACATGCACAACAATAGATTTTCTTTTTATTAAACATAAATTCGGATACATCTAATGCACTATCATCTCGACATATGATCTTGGCAGTTGTGGCTGAAATCTCGGTTAGTTTACCTGACCGTGGCTTGGTAACGATAGAATCCCTAACTTTCCACTTTTTTATCACAGTTTGAACACTAATGACAGGCATTTTCAGATCTCCAGATATCTTTTTATATCCTTGTACTGATTTATACAAATCAACAAGCTTTTCTCGTGGGTCCTTGACAGTTCTTTTGCTTCCCCATGGCCTGGTATCCAGCATAGTCAGTGCAGCTCTGCATGAATTTAACTTGACTGTTTATACACAGACACTGATTACAATCAGAGATGTTACACTGTGGACACTCTCCCTTAATCTGAACTTGTGTGTGTATTATCAGCCCCGACATTCACGGGTAGGTTAACTTTTGATCGGGCCCATTGGGGTGATTTCAGTTATCATTATGATTTTAAAAAAGGCGCATATAATTGTCTTCTTATATAATACCCTACCGTGGCTGTCTGCTTGTCTGTCCAGGATTTTAAATCACCTGTAGCTTGCAAATCCTTTGACCTTTGACCTGAAATTTGATACACATATACTACATGACCTCTACTATCCACTTTCGGGGTGGTGGTTTACCTCCAAGGTCAAAGGTGAACCGAGGAAGGTCAAGGTCAAAAGTCAAATAACCTGTAGCCTGAAATATGATACATATATACTACGCTGAAACTCTGCACTACAGTTTTATATTAAAAGTGAAGAGTTTTGGAATTATTCCTCTTTTTATTTTTATTTTATTTTACTGTAGAATCAACTCTCAGCAGCGGCCAGCAAGGCAGCCGTTCAGCGCATGTGTACAGACGCCGTTCTCATCCCTACCACCTTCACCATCACTCCCCCTACCTCTTCATATTTTAAATCATTCTTGAGGCAGATTGAAGACTTAAGTGGCGGCTCTGAGGCTAGGGATCTGCACTGGCAATCGGAAAGTTGCCGGTTCGAATCCCGTAAATGCCAAAAGGGACTCTGCTCTGTTGGACCCTTATGCAAGGCCCTTAACCTGCAATTGCTGAGCACTTTGAGTAGTGAGAAAAGCGCTATATAAATGCAAATAATTAATTAATTATTAAATTATTAAGTGCCAGCTTAAGTGAAAAATTAAGGAAAACATACTAAGTAACTGCAACACAAACACTGACTTAAACAATTTTAACGTGAAAAGGTGCAGATTAAAGAAGAGAAGAAGCGGGCCGCTAGAGGGGAGAAAAGAAGATCTGCTTAGGAAGCAGCAAGCACATCAACCTCTGAGCAAACACATGCTAAATGTACAGAGACAGAGGATGAAAACTATGAATTGCGCACTCAGCATTTACAACAGGCCAACACTGAGTGAAAGAGAATCACAAGAGCAAATGAGACTGAGGAAGAGGCTAATCAACATCAGCAATCAGTAGTCAAACATGCCAGAATTGCAAAGGCAGAAGAAAACACCATCCAGCGACGACAAAGAGACGCTAATTGCGTGAGAACAGCTAGAACGCTCTCGGTCAAGTGTATTCACTGCACGTTATCGTCCAAGGCGCCGTTACTGGTGTGATAATAAATCGCCTTGCCTGATCACACTCCCTGGTTAAAAGGAAACCTTTCTGCATGATTTCTTCTATTTTCCAAACAATGGCCAATATTTTAAAAAATTCTGCCAGAGTCTGTAAACTATGAGCACAACTCTAGGTGACCATGGTGCCGAGGGTACCTTAATACTAATTTAAGGGTTCTGTCCCTTTCACAGAATTCATATGAAACAACATAAGAAAACTGACAAACAACAGGAGGCCATTAATTCTAGTTCAATTTTAATAAATAGTTTTTGTATTTTTTCTTTTTGAACTGGTCTCTGTGTTTTTTTCTCTCCCAACCTGGTTTATCCTCCATTTCATGAACTTCAAAAGACTTGAATGTCATCTGTGCTGCTGTCCTGTAGCAAGGAGTCTCACATCAGCCTTTCCCTGAATGGATCCGACACACTGCAACATCTCATTCCCAGAATTGATCACCTTTCATAGAAGAAAACCATATCCCAACATAGCCGACATAGAAGAGTTGTTTTCTAAGGCGCTGTATTTTGTACAGTCCAGATGCTGCATACATGCGTAAATGATAAATAATTTACAGGTCACTACAGTTTTGAGATAAATCCCATGGTCATCAACATCACAAACCCTTCAAGGATTTTTCCATAGATGTGCAAATGCTGAGTGTAGCCGAATGTCAACGTCATTTCAGTGTGGATGAAAATACTTTCATAAATGATATGAAAATGAATCCATCCATCCATCCATTGTCTCCCGCTTATCCGAGGTCGGGTCGCGGGGGCAGCAGCTTGAGCAGAGATGCCCAGACTTCCCTCTCCCCGGCCACTTCTTCTAGCTCTTCCGGGAGAATCCCAAGGCGTTCCCAGGCCAGTCGAGAGACATAGTCCCTCCAGCGTGTCCTGGGTCTTCCCCGGGGCCTCCTCCCGGTTAGACGTGCCTGGAACACCTCACCAGGGAGGCATCCAGGAGGCATCCTGATCAGATGCCCGAGCCACCTCATCTGACTCCTCTCGATGAGGAGGAGCAGTGGCTCTACTCTGAGCCCCTCCCAGATGACTGAGCTTCTCACCCTATCTTTAAGGGAAAGCCCAGACACCCTGCGGAGGAAACTCATTTCAGCCGCTTGTATTCGCGATCTCGTTCTTTCGATCACTACCCATAGCTCATGATCATAGGTGAGGGTAGGAACATAGATCGACTGGTAAATTGAGAGCTTCGCCTTGTGGCTCAGCTCCTTTTTCACCACGACAGACCGATGCAGCGCCCGCATTACTGCGGATGCCACACCGATCCGCCTGTCGATCTCACGCTCCATTCTTCCCTCACTCGTGAACAAGACCCCGAGATACTTGAACTCCTCCACTTGGGGCAGGATCTCGCTACCAACCCTGAGAGGGCACTCCACCCTTTTCCGGCTGAGGACCATGGTCTCGGATTTGGAGGTGCTGATTCTCATCCCAGCCGCTTCACACTCAGCTGTGAACCGATCCAGAGAGAGCTGAAGATCACGGCCTGATGAAGCAAACAGGACAACATCATCTGCAAAAAGCAGTGACCCAATCCTGAGCCCACCAAACCGGACCCCCTCAACGCCCTGGCTGCGCCTAGAAATTCTGTCCATAAAAGTTATGAACAGAATCGGTGACAAAGGGCAGCCCTGGTGGAGTCCAACTCTCACTGGAAACGGGTTCGACTTACTGTCGGCAATGCGGACCAAGCTCTGGCACTGATCGTACAGGGACCGAACAGCCCTTATCAGGGGGGCCGGTACCCCATACTCTCGGAGTACCCCCCACAGGATTCCCCGAGGGACACGGTCGAATGCCTTTTCCAAGTCCACAAAACACATGTAGACTGGTTGGGCAAACTCCCATGCACCCTCCAGGACCCTGCTAAGGGTACAGAGCTGGTCCACTGTTCCGCGACCAGGACAAAAACCACACTGTTCCTCCTGAATCCGAGGCTCGACTATCCGACGGACCCTCCTCTCATTTTAATTGAAAAACGTTTTTAAATTAAAACATAATATTATAGACATAGCCTATGCATGTAAAGTGTCTGCTGTCTCATTTATCTTGATTTTGGCTATCATTGTTTAACAATGAGAGGAAAAACGTGAAACAATCCACTCTTCACTGACTGGGACTGCTTAGCTCTGAAGCTGTCAGGCTGGCATTGTGTGTGTGCGTGTGTGGGTTTGTGTGTGTGTGTGTGTGTGTGTGTGTGTGTGTGTGTGTGTGCACCAAAGGCCACAAATAAAACTCTGGACACATGTCCCAGATATTAGCAGCACAAATTATATTTGTTTTATTAGCAAAACACCACGTTTGCCAGTTCCGACATGATGATCCACTTGATCCACCCTTCAGATCGCCTTCCAAGAAAAAAATGTATGAGCATGATTATCTTGCACAATGTACTGTACGCTTTGAGTTCCTTCAAGATTTATGATCAGCTTGTAAAAAAAGGCAGAAAAACGCAGGTATTATATTATATTTAATTGCACTTGTTAATGCCAATGACACTATAAACGCTGTATGCCAGGGCACAAAAATGCTCCATATTGCCTCGCTGGAATTGTACTTGAGGCTATAAGGGTCACATGCTAACATCTAAAAAAAGGACAGCAAATGTGTTTGGGCGCATTCACCCAAAAGTGTAACTCAGCCACTCTTTTAACTGCAAGTCAAGGAATTATGGATAATCTGTGACTGATCTGTCACTCATAAAGAACTTTCCAAACAAAAGAAAAACCTGGAATATAGTCAGGTAGATCCACGGAGAGTTATGGCAGTGCTGAAGCAGCAAGTTCTACATGGCATCCATTAGGTATTGGTCATTAGGTCAAATTTCACTCCTTTATCCATTCATTTCCCAGACTTGCTTATTCCATTAGAGGGCCATGGAGAGAAAACTCACCAGCAAAATACTAAATGTGTTGCTCTGTCAAAACCTTTTTGATGATTATACAGGGTGAGCCAATATGAAGTACCACATTCCTCAAAGTCATTACGTGAGGTAGAAGAAGCCGAGTGGGTTGGGGTGGGGGGTCCTTTGATAGACAATCTCTTGTAGTTTTCAGTTGGCAACATACCTTGGTCTGGTGCACACCGTGCTTTCGCTGATGAATCGCTCTTCAAAAACAACAAATCCATTATCACTACCCTTCTGAACGCACTTCATCATTCCTTCTAATGCTGACGTCCCAAATCGGTAAACAATTCCTCAGTGGGTGGCTAAATTTAGACAGACGGGTACAACATTGAACAGAAAATCTCCAGGCTGTTCTCGGACTGTACAAACACTTGAAAGCATCCAAGCTGTAAGGGCATCAATTTTGCAGACTCCCAGATGTTCAGCACACTTCTGCCTTAGGCATTTCCAACACATCTTTGAGGAGGATTTTACATGAGGACCTTAATTTCCATCTATACAAAATGATGGTAGTGCAGGAACTCACTGGGAGAGACTGGGAGAGCCGTAGAGAGTTGTGCGTGAACATTCTGCAAACTGTTCATCAAGATGCCATCGTCCAGTGCAGTGACAAGGCACATTTCCATTTGAATGGTTGTGTAGATAAGCAAAACTTTCGCTACTGGGCTGAAACCAACCCTCGTGAACTTCATCAGAGACCCCTGCACAGTCAGCGTGTTACAGTTTAGGGCACCATTGCAGAATTTGGCATTGTAGACCCTTACTTTTTTGACTGTCACTATCACTTCAGAACATTAGATTGAAATGCTAGAGAACTTTTTGTGACCCCAACTGGAAGAACTGGATGTGGTGGATGCCTGATTTCTACAGGATGGAGCAACAGCTCATAAGGCGCAGAGATCCATGCAAGTTTTGGGGGAGATGTTTCCGGGGAAGCTGATCTCCCTCTGCAGTGATGTCGGGTGGCCTTCATGTTTGCCTGATCTCACTCCGTGTGATTTCTTCTTGTGGGGATATCTCAAAGTTGAAGGTATACACACACCGACCTCAAAACCTTGAAGCCCTCAAGGATGCTATTCCACTTGAAATCTGGAAACTCTGTTTACCTTTCACGTCCTAAACAGTTACAAATGTCCATATAGTGACAGTCACTGGACTTGGTGTAGGTGCGTCGTACTTGTGGTGCATTGCATTTCAAATGAGTAACTTTGAAGAAAAACTGAGGAGTTCTAAAAATGTTTGACCTGTAGTGTAGCTATTAAATTGTGTGGCACCACCTCTCTGACATTCATACCTATCACTTATTCCACTCTCTGAAGCGCATAGTTAACACTTATTAAGCTTCATGGTGACCTTCTCACACTCATTGTTAACAATTATCCAGCTCTATGGTTTCCCCCTCTTTAAAGGTCATAGTTAACATCATATTCATCTCTGTGGTGGCCCCACTCTTAATGTCTGCACACAATTAATGGTTAGTAAACTGCGTGGTGCTCCTCTCACACTTTACACTCATTCCTCTCTGATGCTCCTAGTGAACTCATTTTCAGTTGTGTCACACTCCTCCTCAACTATCTATAGGTGCTTTCCCACTGCAGGATCTTTTCCAGGAACCAGAACCTTTGTAGCATTCCCACCGCAGGAACTTGGGCCATTCCATATGTAGTTCCTGGTCCGTTTTTATAGCTTCTAGTCCAGGGTATTTACTTTTTGTTCAACTAGGAACTATTGCGGGTGGGGCTTGGATGATGAATTATGATTGGTTGAATTTTGGAAAGTTAATGGTGAATAGGGAATGCTGCACTTCACACCACATCACTCTTCACTGTGCCATGCGCCACATCAAAGCAGTAATCTCCCCACTTCAAAGCGATAAGGTAAGGGGGTCTCCTGTGAACTTGTAACAGAGCTACATATATGTATCTGTGTGTTGACCTTTGCTTTCCTTTATAATACTGTTGAAAGAATGGAATGTGAAGCAGTAAAGAAAGGGACAGTCCACTGAGAGGCCTCCTTAGCAGTACCTGTATTTACAGAAAAGAAAACTAAATAAGAACAGGAAGTACATATAATGGAGGCTAGTGGTGGGGGATTTGAACTGATCGTAAGAAGGAAAACAGAGCTGTAAACTTGAAGATCAAAGCCAATAGGATTTAGAATATTTGAGAGTCGGAAGCAGAAAAAAGGTTTGGGGATGGCCACCCTGTATACTGAAAAAAGCAGGCTGAAAACCAACAAATACGACTTTACAAAGTGGAGTTCAAAATGGAACTGGTTAACAATTGGGTTCTCTGGTACACTGTATGTATTGGACAAGCAGGAAGAAGTGGAGTTTTGGGAAGCCTGAAAAGGAAGTGATGTCTGTGGAGGAGGGTTCTGGACCAGATAGGACGTCATTATCTGGTGTCGGAAGTGATGTCATCAGAGGGAGGAACAGAGGCGGTGCCACTCAGTTGGTCTGCAGAGGGTCAAAAGGAGAGAGTAAAAGAAGACAGCGCCAACCCCTGGATCAGCTGAGAGATGACACTATGTGAGCCTGTAAACCATCTCCCATGGACACGTGTGTGACATATGTTACTGGACTTTTTCCACAGAAGATTGCTGTCATTTGGAGAGAAGACAAGGAACGACTAATAGTACATACGCCAGGGTAGGAACAAGCCAGTAAGCCATACTGTAGTGTGTGTGGCTTTTGGGATCTATTTTTAAGTTAAGCTTGAGATTTTGTGCAGGATTTTAAATACCAGCTGGTACTGAGACTGAGGTGGTGGGACGGGCTGTTACTTCTTGATTAACTCTTGTCAATATCTGTATGTTTTCTTGAGGTCATTATTTATTTATGATCAACTAATATATATTACAACTCCTTGAATTCCCTGCTGGTTCCCAAATGGGCGCCAATATCGAGGGCCACTGCCATCAAGCGACTGGGGGAATAAACCCATCTTCTTCTATCCCAGCCAGGGAAGGTATTACACATGTGCCTGGACAGGATACCTGTCCATTTGCTTGGGGCTTCCCATCTGGGTAACAAATCATTTCCTCTACTGATTGGGATGTCTGTCCATCCATTTGGCTCAGGTAAGTCACCGTTTTCTCTCTTGGTCTGGATGCTTGTCCGTCCAGTTGTGGCTTCCTGTCAAGGAAAGGAACAAACCCCTCTTCTGGTAGATGTGCCCATCCATCCCATGTGGCACTTACAATAGTCATGTACTGTTACAAACTTGGCACAGTAGTGCTGCTGCCTCTCAGTTAGGGGACCAGGGTTTGTGCTCCAGATCCTCCCTGCATGGAGTTTGTAAATTCTCCCCATGTCAGGGTGGGTTTCCTCCCACAGTCCAAAGGCATGCAGGTTTTGTGGATTAGAGATCCTAAATTGGCCCTACAACAACAAAATGTATTTCTATAGCACATTTTCATACAAACAATGTAGCTCAAAGTACTTTACATGATGAAATAAGAGAAACAAGACAAAATAATGTGGGTGTGTTTGTGTTCACTCAGTGATGGACTGCGGCCCTGTCCAGGGTTTGTTCCTGCCTTGCGCCCCATGTTACCTGGGATAGGCTCGAACAGACCCCCATACATTCAGGACTTAGAAAATGACTGACAGACTGTGTGGACCACACGGGGCATACCAGCCACCCTGCCTGACACAGACAGACACAGGAGGCACAAGTGCAAGCACACATGTTTATTTTTTCTTTTTTCCTCGTGGGAAACGCCTTCCCCTGTTTCCCACAAGTAAAATACAGTTCAAGCATAGTTCAGCACGTAGCACTCTTCTTCTCTCTTTTCTCTTCAACTCCTTCCTGGCAAGCTTCACCTTCTCCCACCTGACTGCTGGCTCCTGGCGGAAGAGCTGCGCATAAGAGTTTGGCAGAAACTGCAGCACCCCCTGGTGGTGCCCACGAAACCCAACAGGACTGCATCAAACTCCAGCTCCCATGGAGCCCAGGGAGGCTGTCATCTAGTGCTCCAGGGAAAGAAAATGCTCAGGATACGTTCCCACCCCCAGTTCTTCCAGCGTGGATGCATCCTGGCTGGGCAAGCGTCCTGGCTGTCTGTCACAACAGTTACAAACTCCCAAACTCGTCTTACATTGCACCGCATCATTCTCCTTTTGCTCATCACATATTTTGCATACAGATTACAGTTCCTGTTGTGTGGTTGGAATTCAACACATGAATGTGGCCAGGGACCACCAGTGGCTGAGGGCCTACATTGTACTCATTGGTTCCTGAAAGTGCCTTATGATTTTTCCCTTATTGTCCATACAAGGGGGGCTCTGCCCCCTGCTTGCTTCGCTCGCCTACTCCCGGCGTTGGGTATCCTGAAATACATTAGTCGAGCTCGTTCGTCTTGGAGCCATCCCCTCTTTGCTTGCAGCATTTCAGACGCGCGTTGTAGGTACCTGCATTCATTGATTTTATCCAGCCGGGTTTGCGTTTGTATATCCGTCAGTTGAGCTCGTTCGTTTTGAACCTGTGCCTGCTTTGCTTCCGCAGTTTCAGACGCATGTTGTAGGCACCTGCGTTCATTGATCTTATCCAGGTGGGCTCGTGTTTGTATCGTTGAGCTGTATTGTGTTTGAATTCGGTGTAAAGCGTTCAGCGGTTTGTACAATCCCAAGCAGCACATTATTCCTAACTTCACTCCGCAGTAGTGCCACACACAATATGGCGGTGACGCCTGCGCCTTCCATAGTAGTGCCACTCACAATATGGCGGTGACGCCTGCACCTTCCATTCTATCATTGTGGACCTGTGGGGCCACCATAGCCTCTTCCGTTTGAATCTGGGTTGCAGCGCAGAATCCTCTTTTTTGTATGGCTGTGTCGTTAGTCGTTAGCTATGGGCACGTTGTTGCTTCATTTCTCATTCACGTCAGTTGAGCTGTTTTGTTTTTGGGCCGTGACTCCTTCGTTCGCAGTGGATGCGACTTCGCGTGCAGTTTATGAGAAGTGCGCTGTACGCGCCTGCGCAGTATGTCTCATGGTCCCATCGCCGTGTACCTGTGTCCATGCCATCCGGTTTACCATTTTCGGTTAGTAATATGGATGATGTTATCTGTCGTGTTAAAGAAAATGCGTCATGGTAGTTACTGCATTACTAATTACTCATGTAAGCAGTCCCACTGTCCAAAGCCTTCACTGTGCATTATTTCAGCCTCATTTCCTTTAATCAATTAGTCAAGCAATTGACAACTTTTTATCGCACCTTTCATTCCCATTTTCAGCACTATACATTTCACATTTAAAAGACATCCTTTGGTGTCCAATGTCCTGGCTAAAATGTCCACCATGGCTTGGTCATTCTGCCCCCCTCGTTACCCCCTGTCCCATATTGACTATCTTTCTCACCAATTCAAAACCTAACAGCTCATGTGGTGAGTGGTGTATGTGAGTATGTGGTGAGCATACTGGCACCAGAATGGCTACCGTTACATCATTCGGGTGGATGCTAAACATCTGTTTGTGCAAAACGCTTTGTGTATGTTGGAAAGAGCTATATAAATGGAATTAATTATTATTATAATTATTAAGTGCATTTAAATCTTTCATATCAAGCTTGATAGACATATCTCCTTTCATGCTCTGCATAGCACTCAGTTATAAAATTCAAATGGTGCCTTTCAATGTCCACTTATTAAGTAGTCAATCCATTTTTATTTCATACAGCACCATTTATGATTGGTATCTCAGGCATTATTACATTTCTAGTTTTACTATCAATCATATAATGATTATTATTTTGCAGAGTACCTTTCTTTGTCTGGCTATTAATTTTAATTTTTCCACCTATGTAGCATCTTTCACCAGTTACTAAGCAGTTCACACATCACTTTAATGCAGCTGCTGTTACAGTCCAAGTATCAGTTGATCAAGGATTATAATTTAAGATGGCAGTCCTTACTTTTCATTCATTCATTCGTTTTCTAGCACTTATCCATGTATAACAGTCCCAGCATTGGGGCCCTTGCATGACTTTCCCCAGCCACACTTGCCAACTCATGCTGTTCCCAGACTATCTGGGAGATATGACCCACTCAATGAGTCCGGGATCTTTCTCCACCCATCCTTCAAAGAGAGGCATCAGTATCAGATACATGAAACACCACAGGCAGAGGCTCAGCAGCTCTACTCCAAGCCTCTCCTGGATGTCTGCACTTCTCAGCCTATCTCTCTAAGGGAGAGCCCAGCCACCCAGAGGAGAAAGATGATTTAGGCCACTCGTACCCACACTCTTGTCCTTTCGGTCATTACTCCAAGCTCATGACCATTGGTGAGGGTGTGGACTTAGATCAATGGCTCCTTCTTCACCACTATGGATCAGCATAGCAGCCACATATCTACGCTTGCCACCACAATCCATCTGTTGACTTCACCATCTCTTTTCCCCTAACTATTGAACAAGACCCCAAGATACTTAAACTTCTTCTGCCATCAGCCACACCACCTGCACTTCAGAACAGATAATCCTCCTGAAGCGAAGCATTTACAAAGGCTTGTTCCAGTGTCACGCATGTGCATCTGAGGATCTCCTTGCTGGCTCATTCGAGGTAAACGGTAATCCACCAGGGCGAGAGGGGGGCGCTGTCGATAACTCTGTCTTCTTTTATCCCCACAGCTCCCAGAAATCTCCCAATGAGGGAAATTAGCTCTGCCTCTTCCGGTCCTCCCTTTATAAAAAGAGCGGGTGCCTCCACTGACTTGTCTTTGGATGAGACAGATTCAGATGAGTAAAAGCTCTAAGAAAGCCTTCCTTTGTTCCAACAGCTAGAGTTAAGGCTGAATTTGTTTTCTGTTGTGGTGCCCGGCGGGCGTTCATGCCCGGCCGGTACGCCCAGGAGGACCGGAGGAGGGCTTGTGGATCCTCTGGAACACGAAGGGGCGTCCTCCCTGGTTGCTGTGGGGACCACGGGTACAGAGCTTGGAAGCTCATCCCTGTAGGGGCCCGTGGTCACCGCCAGGGGGTGCCCCAATGCCTTGGGAGTGTTGGACCTCAGTACTTCCGCCACACCAAGAAGTTCTGGGGGGAAGAGACTTGGAGACACCCGGTGGACTTCCGGTTTCACCGCTGGAGCTTCCGCCACACAGGGGTGTGGCTACGAGCCCCAGGATGCAGCTGGAGCCTTTCCAGGGTGAATAAAAGGGGCCGCCTCCCTCCATTCGGGGGCAAGAGTCGGGTGGAAGTGGACGAAGCTTGGTGGAGAGGAGTGGAGGTGGACCAGAGACTGAGAGAAGGCATTGTGTTGTGGCCAGGACTTAAAGGGGTGATTGGTGCTTCGGCACTGGGTTGTGTGCACTATTGTGTTGTACATATTGTAAATAAACGTGTGTTGGGTGAAACTATGACGTCTACCTGTCTGTGTTCCCCACACTGTATTGTACCCTGCAGCCTTATGTTAAGTATTACCAGAAGGCACCTGTTTAAGTTTATGGAGAAGTTTCAGAGAATTAAAAGGGATTACCCGGCTGGTGTCCCAGATACTTGTGATTTGTTCCAGCTCTGTTTGAACCTGTGTTCAGCCAACTCACACCAGGAAGGAGGTGTCTCACTTGCTCTCAGCGGGACAAAGTTATCCTGGTTATACCCAATGAGAAAGGAATGCTGCTTCAGTTCCTGATTTGTGTACTTGTGTCCCAGTGCTCCTATTTCTTTACCTTTTTTTAATATTTGGTTGACACACAATTTAATGGGGTGGTCCAGCTAGCACTCTGCACGTCACTCTGTTCCACAACAGGTACGATGGAAATGATCGATTTATTGGAATGTTTTAAACACAATGCCCCCCCCCCCCCCACCAGAACTTGGCCATCTTTTCTCACTGCCACACTGGCGTGGAAAGGCCTAAGCAGTTGACACCCTGTCAGGCTTCTTAAGACTCATTCACAAGCCTCAGGTTACATTGGCTTTGCATGAAAGATCTAAGGAAGTCATCTTTGTGGCAACAACAAACTTAAAAAGAAAAAATCCCTGATGTTACACTTTCTAAAAAAGAAAAATCCTAATTATTGTGTGCCATTTCTTGGTGGGCCTGCCCCTTTAATTGTTCTCAGTGTAAACCTCAGCTTTCGGCTCCTTACTTACTGACACTTCCTATTACAGAGAAGTGAAATTCCCTTCTTTAAATTACACGGCACGAGTTCAGCTGTGTTTGAAGAGCACTATGTTTAAGTTCGGTATCATTTCCATTCCTGTTACAGAGGCTATACTTACGTGGTATGCGGCCCAAAACCTTGCAGTGCGTAAAAGTGCAGTTGCTTTCAAATTGCAGTTGCTTTTGGATGCCAGGCTTGAACTTTTGCATTAGCCTGATCTGTAATTCTTTGTATAATAGCAGCTCTGTTCCAGTGCCGCCTGAACTGTGATAACGTGTGCCACCTTTTTTTCTATTTTTTTTTCCTTTTTACACCCAATTGACTGTAAAGCTTTACAGATGCCGTGTTTGGCAGGGCGACCATAAGAAACCTGTTTAAATAGGCAAATATCCTTTGGCGATTCCACAAGTCCTCATGTCCAAAATCAGCAAGAAGCCCTCAATGGAGGCACTAAGTGAGAAAGAGCAAACACTCAGATGGCAGTCATGCACTTCACTTCCCTGGCGCTCTTTTAAAGAGTTCCTTTTATTTTTCTCAAAATTTTTTACATCAAAAAACAACAAAGTGTTGAGACGGGAAGAAGGCTGCGATCTGAATCCTGCCTTGAAACCATTTAATTAAAGTCTAGCAGTCACCGATCAAAGCCAAGTCGGTCTGGAAGAATTGGAGTGAGGCCGCTGCAGCAGCGGGGCGAGGGTAAACAACAAAGAGGCACTCAAGCTCGCAGGGCTGCTGCCCACAGAGTGCCACTGCGTGGAGGATAAGAGAGGACAGGAAGACGTGGTGATAAAACATCAAGACGAATGTGAAGAACCAGGGCTGAAATGAGCAGGGACTTCTGGAGTCAAGAGAAAGGAATGCAACCCCATAAATATTAGCAGAGGGCACGTGGGCAGGAGCAGAAGTGTGGCGTTGGCATTGGCCAAAACTGTGAATTTGAAAATGAGGAAGGGACAGGTTTGGGAGCAATATTTCCTTTCGTTGTTAATGCTTTCTAAAAACTTGCCTCCTTATAGCATTCTGTATAAAATAATGAGTCAAAAACGAATCCTCTGTGCATAAGCAGCGGTGCCCAGGGAGGTCCTGAGGAACCTTTTAATAAATCAGCCTAACCATTTCAAAACCTTGTGGTAAGGATCTAATGAGCCCAGTGCCTTACATCTTCAGCAGGCTGAAGGATCATCCATCCCTCCATTCATGTTTCACATATCACAGAAGGCTAAGCCTATCCTGACAGCACTGGACAGAAGTCACGATCCAGCCTTGGACGGCACACCAGTTCATCACAGGCCACAATCATTCACAGTCATATTGGGCTGGTTCACAGTCACCAACTGTTTTATCGTTGGAGGGTTTTGGGGTGACCCCGTTGTTTATAAAAGATGTCTAGAGATCTTTTATGACAACAGAGAGTCAGGACTTTACAGGTTTTTACATCTCATCTGAAGGATGGTGCCATTTTTACAGCACAGTGTCCTTGTAATGGCACTGGGGCATTGGGATCCACATTCAGACCACCGGGTAAGCACCCCCTGTTGGCCTCTCCAACACGTCTTTCAGCAGCTACCCAAGATTTTCCTGGGTGGTCTCTCATCCAAGTATATGCTTAGCTTCAGACTTATTTTGTTTTGATTAATATATTTCAAAATATCTTTACTCAATTTATAATATAATCGTATATACAAATGTCTATGCATGGAAGTGTGTGTATGTCTGTCTGTCCAACCCGTAAGTCGGAAGAAGAAAGAAGTACGAGGTTACAGCATGAATCTGAAAGAAAGCGACTCCATTGCCAAAGTGAAACAGCGGAGGAAAGACAAACGAGAGAGAAACTCGCTGATAGACAAGGGGGGTGAGTACGTCTGCAAAACGAAATTATGCAATTCAGTTTTTTTTCCTGACGATTTCAATAGTTTCTAGGAGCCCGGGCTCTTTACAGCATGGGCGTACACAGCTATTATAACATAACATAACATAACATAACATAACATAACATAACGTAACGTAACGTAACGTAACGTAACGTAATGTAATATAATATAATATAATATAATATAATATAATATAATATAATATAATATAATATAATATAATATAATCTCTCCAATATAAAAGAAAATCTTGAGACGAGATAAGACTATTGCCAAGAGATTTTTTTAACAGCCCATGAGATTTTTTTTAACGGCCAACGCCTACGGTCCTCTCACCTCTCATTCATATGAATGCTTTTGTCAGACACAGTTCCTGCGCTCTCAGCTCTTTTAAATGTTTATGTTTTCCTCACTTTAAGTTAAAAGACGACTTATTATGTCCAAATCTTATTGTAGAATTTCATCCTGAAGGGTTATCAACAGAAGAAATGAGTACAAGTCAAACGAATTACTGCAAAAATTGTCGATTGGTTACACAGCAAATTGGTTAAATGCGTATCAATAGACTATGCTGAAACAGTTGGTGGTGATGTTGTGGAAGATGAAAACATGAACTTACAACATCCTTTACAATATCTACAACCATTACAACTGTCCAGTCTTCCACCAGCCGAATTACTGTGGAAAGAAGGATGTATTGTAATGTTATTGTGTAATTTATGTATGAGTGATGGGCTATGCAATAGGACAAGATTAGCTGTATTCAAAATTGGTCGAACAATTCTGACATGTAAAATTTTAACAGGCGACAAGAAAGGTAATGTACTACATCTTTGGCAGGAAAATATTAGACACTGTGGAAAGCAGCCCTGACACAGACAGGCGGACATCGTTTGAATCATCACAACACATTTTATTTACAAATACTTACTCCCCCAAAAGTCCAGGCCTTCTTTCCAATGCCTTTCTCTCACGTCCGCCTCCACTCCTTTCCTCCAAGACTTCATCTTCTCCACTCCCGACTCCGGCCATTGAACGGAGGGAGGTGGCCCCTTTTATATCCACCCAGACGTGCTTCAGGTGGCGGAAGTACTGGCTGCGCACCCGGAAGCACTCCAGGTGTCCCTGGTCGTCTTCCCCCCTCTCCAGACATTGGGGCGCCCCCTGGCGGTGACCACGGGCCCCTATTGGGTTGAGCTTCCAAGCTCAGTTCCCATGGTCCCCAAAGCCACCAGGGCGGTCGCCTCCTCGTGGTCTGGAGGAGGCATAATCCCTCCTCCGGTTCTTCCGGGCATCCTGGCTGGGTGCCACCCCCAGCCGCTTGCCACAACACCAAAGGAGATCTTGATATGTCATTCGTTTACAGTTTCCCATTAGAACAGCTTTTGCTATGACAATTAACAAATCACAGGGACAAACATTCGAAAAAGTTTGTTTATTTAATAGAGAGAAAGAAACGATATTCACTTACGGGCAGTTATTCGATGCGTTGTCACGATGTAAGTCCAAACACGGAATCAAAGTTCAATGCAATATTGATGAAAAGTTAATTGAAAAAATTGTTTTTACTGAAGTTTTACAGTAAAAGTATTAGTTTAAAAAGTATTTGCATATTAATTTCAAAGCCAAACAGAACGAAAACATATAACGCGACAAATACCTCTAACGCAACATGAAACATAATTTTCTTTCAATTTATTATGTTTTACTATTTTTAACTATGGTTAATTACTCGCTGTAATGTAAAATAATTAGTTCTATTATGCATATGTAACAATCTGCTTCCCCATAAGCAAGTGGCAGACACCCAAAGTGACTAGCGCAAGCGCCTGCCCGGGGGTTGGTGAGCAAAGCAAGCAGGGAGTAGAGCCCCCTAATATAATATAATATAATATAATATAATATAATATAATATAATATAATATAATATAATATAATATAATATAATACACCGTGCAGCAAAGCCGAACAGTGATGCCGTGTTTGGCGCTATTGCCTCCCAGCCTCAGCAGACTAAGTTCAAACCCTGGCCCAGTTCCTGACGTTCCGGACTTTGCACATTCTCTCTGTGTTTGTGTGGCTTGTTGTCCGGATTCTTTGGATTTTCTCTTACATCCCAAATATGTGTCTCTTAGGTTAATTGGTGATTGTAAAATTGCTTGGTGTAAGAGAGTATGGGTGTGTGTGTACACTCCGCAGTAGACTGGCTGCCGTTCAGATTTTGTTCCTGCCATGTGTAAGATGTGTCCGGGACTTTGGCTTCAGCTTCCCGAAACCCCATGATTGCTTTAAGTGGGAGTACATAACGGACAGATAAATAATATAATATATTTATTTACAACTTTATAATGTAACTAGTTAAAGTAACTGGCTTTGCTCAGGTATATTTTTATCATGGCTAATAATAAGAAAACCAATATTTTTGTGTTTTTGGACCCTACTGTCATTTCTGGCTGAAATGCTAGTGTCCCATCTGTCATCTACACTACCTCTCTATCAGTCTGTCTGCTCTCCTGAGTCCAGAATTAGTTTATTGTGTGTCATTGCATTCCATAATTGTAGTCACTCCTTTCTAGGTTGGAGACATGTATTTCTGAGTATCTCTGGCACTGCCCTCCAGTGGTTTACGTCCTTGCTGACTGATAGGCAATAGTTTGTTAGACTTGGCAACACGAGGGTCAGCTCAGCGCCAGTCACTCAATGAGTTCCTCAGGACTCTGTCCTTGGCTCTCTGCCCTTCTGTATTTATATGCTTCCCCTAGGCCATATTATTAGTAGCTTTGGACTGGGTTATCATTTTTTATGCAGATGATGCTCTACTCCATTTCAATATTAAAAGTGAATCTTCATCAGAGCTTTCACAGCTCACAACTTTTCTCAGTGAAATCAAAACGTAGATTAAAGTTAAATTACAGCAAAACAGAATTCCTGAAAATTGGCAATAAAGCACAATTTAAGAAAATGGTCTCCTTTTCAGTCACTCTTGATGGTGATCTCATCAGACCTTCTGATGCAAGGAATCTTAGTGTCATTTTTTGCTTTATCCCTTTCTTATTCCACCCATGTAAACCACATTAAGAAACGTTCTTACTTTCACCTCCATAACATATCCTGTGTTCACTCGTTCCTCTCCTTTTCTAATGCTGGGAAACTTGTCCATGCTTTTATCACATCCCACCTTGATTATTAAAACTCCCTACTGGCAGGTGTCCCTTCTAATTTTATATCACAGCTCAAGTTGATTCAAAGGTCTGCTGCAAGGGTCCTTACATGGACCAGCAGCAATAAGCACAAAACACCCATCCTGCTTCACCTCCACTGGCTCCCTGTGTCTTACAGGATTAAATTTTAAATTCTATTAATAACCTACAAAGCTTTAAAAGGCCTCACACTGGACTACATCAGTGAGCTTCTCCATCGCTAGTCTCCCAATAAGGTCCTCTGATCTTGTTGTGGCCCACACTAACCTGCACTCTGTTGTGGCCTTCAGCTGTATAGTGCCCAGACTTTGGAGTGACCTCCCGAAATTAATGAGATCAGCTGACCCAAATCATCCATCCATCCATTATCCAACCAGCTATATCCTAACTATAGGGTCACGGAGGTCTGTTGGAGCCAATCCCAGCCAACACAGAGCGCAAGGCAGGAATCAAACCCCGGGCAGGGCGCCAGCCCACACACCCACACACCGAGCACACAATAGGGACAATTTAGAATTGCCAATGCACCTAACCTGCATGTCTTTGGACTGTGGGAGGAAACCGGAGTTCCCGGAGGAAACCCACGCAGACACGGGGAGAACATGCAAACTCCATGCAGGGAGGACTCGGGAAGCGATCCCAGGTCTCCTAACTGCAAGGCAGCAGTGCTACCCACTGCGCCACCGTGCCACCCAACCCAAATCATTCTT
Organism: Erpetoichthys calabaricus; assembly: GCF_900747795.2. Classification (NCBI taxonomy): domain Eukaryota; kingdom Metazoa; phylum Chordata; class Cladistia; order Polypteriformes; family Polypteridae; genus Erpetoichthys; species Erpetoichthys calabaricus. Next base: position 55,843,178 of record NC_041408.2, read on the forward strand.
TTTAAAAAGCAACTTCAAACTCATCTGTTCAGGAAGGCGTTTAGCTGACCCTGACATTCTGCAGCTTCTTTCAGTTAACCTCTCTGTCTAGATGCTCACGATAATCTCTATGTGTGTATGTGTGTGTGTGTGTGTGTGTGTGTGTGTGTGTGTGTGTAATATCATAAATGATGTGATTTGTTCAGGCTTTGCTTTTAGTAGTGAATTTAGTATTTTACTCTGCTTTATTTTTTTCTTTAATTATTTTTAATGCTTGGTATATCGTGTATTTATCTGTTTTAGTGTTCTATGTAGAAAATATTTGTATCCAGTGTTACATACTGTATACCTGTTGTTCTTTCTGAGACTCTGTGCTATATAAATTTAATGCATTAATATTAGTCAGTCAGTCATTATCCAACTTGCTATATCCTAACACAGGGTCACTGGGGTCTGCTGGAGCCAATCCTAACCAACACAGAGTGCAAGGCAGGAACAAACCCTGGGCAGGGCGCCATCTCACTGCAGGGCACGCACACACACCAAGGACAATTTAGAATCGCCAATGCTCCTAACCTGCATGTCTTTGGACTGTGGGATTAAACTGGAGAATATGGAGGAAACCCACGCAGACATGGGAAGAACATGCAAACTCCACGCAGGGAGGACCTGGGAAGCGAACCCGGGTCTCCTTACTGTGAGACAGCAGCACTACCACTGTGCCACCGTGCCACCCTTATTATTATTATTATTTATATTATCTTTATTATAATTGTAATGTTATGCAAATTTCATGAACATCCACTCACCTGTTTTGGAGTAATGTGTGTTTTTTGCAGTGTTGGCCCTCACATTATGACTCTCCAGTGAAATCTTTCAAACTCCATGAAGATAAAATTGGATGAACAAAAATGTAAATACAAAATTTCACAAGAGAAGACACAGCCGTTTTTTTGAGTGATTTACGATTTTTGTGTTGGTCCCACATCGGACCACAAACAGCAAGGCCATCTTTTCATTTGAATCACTGCCATTCAATGTGGCCTGTATTGTAAGCAGAGCTGACGTCAAATGTATGAGCATGGGCTGAACCATTTTGGCATGAGAACACAGTTTTGGTTTTGCACCCTCTGATTTCAACCCCATTTAACAAAGGAAATTCTGAAAAACCTTAAAGTGAAGAGTTGAAATTGTATTAAGAGTGGTATGGCTGCAAAATGTCATGAATTTCGAATCGGCTGGTTTGGAAGGATGCATTTTTTGCCCCCTGCCACAACAAGCACCCTTCATGGTGAAAGTTTTGAAACTCTGTGTAGCCAGGATTTAAGTTGGTTCAGTTTTATCAGACATACAAAATTTCATTCAGATCCACTGAACTATTTTGGAATACGGTATAGCTTCTGGGTTGCCCTCCCATTGTAACCCCCCTGCCCAGTTGAAATGTTTGAATACCAATGACACAAGCAGCTTAATGTCAGTTGTCACAAGAACAAGCCAAAGACATCAAGAAAGTTTTAGGGCTGCCACCCATATATTATTCCCTGGCTGCAACTGGGTAATTCTTAAGAGTTGTTTACAGGTTTGAGTCCAAAACAGAACTGAGGCAGGTTGTCAAAAATGGTGGCTTCATTTGCCCAGAACCGGAAGTGCCGTCATCAGAGCTACCAGAATGGAAGTGCTGTCATGAGAGGTGTCAGAGCCATACGGGATTTCCCATGAATGGTCTGCAAGGGATTGAGAAAGAAAGTCAGTGCACCTCGCTGCCCCCCTGGTCTGGTCTGGAATTACTATCATTCAGGCTCTTTAGCTGCCTCCCAATCGCATGTGTGACACAGTTAATTATCATGAATCTGTGTCTACAAAACAAACAAATCAGACTCATCAGACTACTGAAAGCTTCTTTAATCACCAAATGTGGACACAGGCAAAAGTGGAATGGTGTCTGAGGACTGCTCTCCACCTCCATCAAAATAGCTACTTAACTCTGTTGTGGAATAACAGGTCTCGTAAGTCCTCCAATTCCAGACAATACCGCATACAGATGGTTGTGGTGCCACAGTGGGGCGTCAAGGAACTTCACCCTTCTCATGTTTTATTTGGCAGGCCATTCTGCTTCAAGGTGATAGTAGGCAGTTAAACATTTCAGCATTCTGACAACTAGAAGCAGTAGGTGGCGTTGCACAGGTAAGTCATTTTCAGCTCTGGTCCATGGTGTCTGCCATTCTATCTTCACTCTGGTCTGAAGTTTCACTTGCTCAGAGCCACCAGGTGGCACTGTCATTCAGACTGTACTAAAAAGGAAAAAAAAAACACAAACGTACCCCTAGAGTCAACATTTTGGGTCAGGGCATAGTCAATGGCAGTGGTGGGCAGTGTCAGTCCTGGGGGGCCACAGTGCCTGTATGTTTTCGCTCCAACCCAGTTTCCTAATGAGAAGTCAGTTATTGCTAATGAAGCACTTATTGCTCAAGTGACATTTTGATGCTTCATTTTGGTGGTCTCTCTTGTTAAGTCTCCCCACCCTTAATTGCTTATATCAGTCTTAAACAGCTGCATTCACTGTTTTAATGGCTCCTTATTAGAAATATGGTGCAAATGACAATGGAGCCAGCAGTTCTCCATCTAACTTGTTTCCATTTACATTTGTGTGGACTCATCATGCACTATATGGTTTAATGAAACATTTAAGAGGAAATGTGACAGATTGGAAATGATCCATTTTAGGCTTCAAATCATTTGGATGATATTCCTGGAAAGGAACAAATTCCACGATATAGGAAGCTAACATTTCCTACTAGCAAGCCATAAAATTAACTCTTTCGGGGTGGATGTTGACTTTTGTTGAAATTCAGGGGTAGAGGACAGTCTTCTTCTTCTTCTTCTTCTTCCTTCGGCTGCTCCTGGTAGGGGTTGCCACAGCGGATCATCTTCTTCCATATCTTTCTGTCCTCTGCATCTTGCTCTGTTACACCCATCACCTGCATGTCCTCTCACCACATTCATAAACCTTCGCTTAGGCCTTCCACTTTTCCTCTTCCCTGGCAGCTCTGTCCTTAGCATCCTTCTCCCAATATACCCAGCATCTCTCCTCTGCACATGTCCAAACCAATGCAATCTCACCTCTCTGACTTTGTCTCCCAACCGTCCAACTTGAGCTGACCCTCTAATGTCCTCATTTCTATTCCTATCCATCCTCATCACACTCAGTGCAAATCTTAGCATCTTTAACTCTGCCACCTCCAGCTCTGTCTCCTGCTTTCTGTTCAGTGCCACCGTCTCCAACCCATATAACATAGCTGGTCTCACTACTGTCCTGTAGACCTTCCCTTTCACTCTTGCTGATACCCGTCTGTCACAAATTACTCCTGACACTCTTCTCCTCCCATTCCACCCTGCCTGCTCTCTCTTTTTCACCTCTCTTCCACAATCGCCATTACTCTGTACTGTTGTATTTAAACTCATCCACCTTCGCCAACTCTACTCCCTTAATCCTCACCATTCCACTGACCTCCCTCTCATTTACACACATGTATTCTGTCTTGTTCCTACAGACCTTCATTCCTCTCCTCTCTAGAGCATATCTCCACCTCTCCAGGGTCTCCTCAACCTGCTCCCTACTATCGCTAATCAGCTGTAAACTGCAACAAAACTTAACGTTATGTTTTAGTTCGACTCTCTTTACTAGAAGGAAAGTTAGCCTCGTTGATTTGACTTCGATTTCCTGCATGCGTATGAGTACCGAAAAGCAAACAGCCTCCAAAATAGCATCAACATGTGGCAAGAGACCAAAGTGAATGTGCAGAGCAAAATACTCCGTGGACATCGTTTTTCGTATTATGACTGAATCGGACCCTGAACTGTTGGTCTCTGATTTTGATGCAAGTGATCTGGAGATGGAGATTGAAAACAAAAGTGAGGTACCAGCATTAGCCAGTTGGTCCCCAGCTGATCGTGCTGCTGAACACGTTTGTGTAGCTGATGCGCTTACGGCAATGTTCGCCTGGGAGCTCAGCCGCTTATGTTGACACGTGGTACAAACCAGATTGCATCACATTGCCACTGCCACTGCTACCCATCTGCTGCATGAAGGGAGCCAGACTTACCATACATTTCTGCTGGCCCTTGAGCCGCACCCAAGCAGCCGGCAGAGATGATGAATAGGCACCGACAGCAGCCACATCACTGCGTAACAGCTGATTTATGTGTGAAGCCATTGTTTTGTGTGCTTTTAACAAAACTGAGATTTTTGGAAAAAATATTCAGCCATCAAAGAGTTAAATAAGGTCTGAGACTGGAAAGGATTGATTTCTAATTAAGCAATTGTGTTGGAACAAAAACCTGCAGCCACTGTGGCCCTCCAGGACCGACATGGACCACCCCTGGTCTATGGTCTTCCCTTGATCAAATGAGGAAAGTTTGCAAATTTTGGCAGAGACCAGTCCAATGGTTTGTATAGCGAATGTACTGCTGTCAAGTAAAGAACAGCAAGTCCAATGGAAAAATGCTGGGGCACCAACCTTTAATCAAATGAAAACATATCAAACCAACGTAGGCACTCTGGGCCCAAAAATGGAATGCAAACACATGAAAAATCAAACAAAGGAGCCATCTGGCTTTGCTGTCAGTCACCAAGTAGCAGTTCCGGCCTGCTCTTTTCAGAGTTTGATGCTTCCTTCTGGTGGCCTTAGGCCGGAGTCAAATGCATCAATGGGCATCTTGTCAGTACCTCGGGGGAGCAGAAGAGGACATAGTTAGCACCAGTGGCCCCTCTACATTTCCATTTACTTATTTGGCTGACGCCTTTATCCAAGGTGACTTACAACATTTATGATACAATCAGTTCCATTTCTTTGAAGCACTGGCAGGTCAAGTGACTTGCTCAGGGTCACTCAGTGGCAGTAGTGGGATTTGAACCCACAACCTCAGGGATTGAGGTCCAAAGCCTTAACCACTGCATCACACTGCCTGGGCTGGTAGTCCATACCTCAGATGAGCCCAGAGAGCAATTCACTGATACACATGCATGTGTGACAATACTGTACATAACAGTATACATTTACGCACAGAGATTTTAAGCATTTATATGTTAGATATGTGGTACATGTCTGACCCCAAAACTTCAGTCCTTTTCCTTGAGACTTTTATTTTTTAAAGACAGCCATGCCTGAAAACTAAAGTGGATAGCTGGATAGACCTGCACATTTCCCTGACTGACAGGTAACATGGCTATTCGTTGCACAGAAATAACAGCCAGCAGGCAGGATCACTAGCGAGAGAGACAGGACACGCATTAGTTATGGATTAACCCAGTCAGAGAGAGCATGTACAGAAAAACTGAGAAAAATCAAATGGAACAGAAAACAGCCATTAATGCTCTAACCTGAACTTATAAGGGAAAAGCGTCAAAAGAGGGTGACACATTCTAATGGTATCCAAACGGGTCCATGGTTGGGACCTGTACAGTTCACAAAAACTGAGACGTCTTTAAACAAATTCAAGAAGAGGTGGGATTATGAAGTGGGCGGAGGCTGCAAACACAAACCCAACTTTTCAAAATCTTCAGAAGGGGAAATCATTGTAGTCAAGTGAGACTTGCACCCCATGCTATCCCTCATAAATTTGTTCAGCCTTTTCACTTTATATGAATTAGCCTGGGCTTATTCTTTCATGTGAAGCCTGAAACAACAACAACAACAACAACATTTATTTCTATAGCACATTTTCATACAAATAATGTAGCTCAAAGTGCTTTACATGATGAAGAAAAGAGAAAAACAAAGTAAGAATTAAAATAAGACAACACTAATTAACATAGAATAAGAGTAAGGTCCAATGGCCAGGGAGGACAGAAAAAACAAAAAAACTCCAAACGGCTGGAGAAAAAAAAAAAAAAAATCTGCAGGGGTTCCAGGCCATGAGACCACCCAGCCCACTCTGGGCATTCTACCTCACATAAATGAACAGTCCTCTTTGTATTTAGGGTTCTCATGGAAGGACTTGATGATGACGGTCATGTAGACTTCTGGCTTTTAATTCATCAATGTAGGAACATCATGGTGCTTTGATTAGGTAGTGGTTGCCACCACAGAAAACTGGGAAAAGAAACAGAAGAGAGTGTAGGGGTTAGTACGGATTTTAGAGCCACCATGAATAGTAATGATAATTAATTGAATATACAGAGCATCAGGATTAAACTAAAATGAAGTTATGAGAAAGCCATGAAAGCCATGAGGACTGATTTGATTTGTGGTAGGTAGAATGCCCAGTGGGGCTGGGTGGTCTCGTGGCCTTGGAACCCCTGCAGATTTTATTTTTTGTTTTGTTTCTTCTGTCCTCTCAGCCATCTGATCTTACTTTATTCTTTGTTATTTAGTATTGCCTAATCTTATTTTTGTTTCATATAAATTTTTCTTTCTTCATCTTGTAAAGCACTTTGAGCTACACCATTTGTGTGAAATTGTGCTACAGAAATAAATGTTGTTGTTGTTGCTGGACAAAATGGGATTTGTCTTCTTTATCAGTGTTGGTGTGTGAGCATGTTGGCTCTATGATGGATCCTTTCCAGTATGGTGTGCTTTCCTGCTACAAAACACCAAAATGAGGGGGTCTTGCCTCTCAATTTTAGCCCCAGGCCTGGACTGCAGTATGGTTTCCCAAACTACAAGGCACAAAGAGGAGAAAGCCCAACTCACAAACCTTCTTGAAGTCTCCAGAAAACCAAAACTTAATAAAAAAGAGAGAGAGAGAGAAACTCAACAAAACCCTGGCTTTTAAAAATGATAAGGAATAAAAACAAAACAATATATACAAATATCATAAAATGGTATATACCAAAATATGGTATAAGTAAGAGACATTTGTTTGTTAGTAAAGTTATGTTAAATTCATGAAGTATTTTCTTAGTTATGTTAAAATGTTTCCCTAAATATGTTAGTGCATAGTCAATGGGAGGTTCCATTATAACCCCCACAAACTAAATTGAAATGGAATATTCAAATTATTTCTTGTCCCTCTGACTACAAATTAGTCCAGTTTATGGTCTGCGTTGCAGTCAGTAAAGCATGGAGGGCACAGAGATTCAAACTCTACCGCACCATACGTGCTTCCTGAAGTAAAGTCTGTGTAGGTCTTCCATAGACAAAGAACACAACTTTAAAGTATTGAAAGTAACTGAAGTTTAGCAAAAAAATGCAAGGATTGTTAAAGAAACCTTTGTTGTTCTTTTTGCCTTTTATTCTGTGTGCATGATCGAGATAATGAGATTAGACAGAAGTCCCCGTGGACTATGATGTTTGCTGATGATGATTGTGATCTGTAGCAAGAGTAGGGAGCAGGTTGAGGAGACCCTGGAGAGGTGGAGATATGCTCTAGAGATGAGAGGAATGAAGGTCTGTAGGAACAAGACAGAATACATGTGTATAAATGAGAGGGAGGTCAGTGGAATGGTGAGGATGCAGGGAGTAGAGTTGGTGAAGGTGGATGAGTTTAAATACTTGGGATCAACAGTACAGAGTAACAGGGATTGTGGAATAGAGGTGAAAAAGAGTGTGCAGGCAGGGTGGAATGGGTGGAGAAGAGTGTCAGGAGTGATTTGTGACAGACGGGTATCAGCAAGAGTGAAAGGGAAGGTCTACAGCATGGTAGTGAGACCAGCTATGTTATATGGGTTGGAGACGGTGGCACTGACCAGAAAGCAGGAGACAGAGCTGGAGGTGGCAGAGTTAAAGATGCTAAGATTTGCATTGGGTGTGACGAGGATGGATAGGATTAAAAATGAGTACATTAGAGGGTCAGCTCAAGTTGGACGGTTGGGAGATAAAGTCAGAGAGGCGAGATTGAGTTGGTTTGGACATGTGCAGAGGAGAGATGCTGAGTATATTGGGAGAAGGATGTTAAAGATAGAGCTGCCAGGCAAAAGGAACAGAGGAAGGTCTAAGAGAAGGTTTATGAATGTGGTGAGAGAGGACATGCAGGTGATGGGTGTGACAGAGCAAGATACAGAGGACTGAAAGATATGGAAGAAGATGATCCACTGTGGCAACCCCTAACGGGAGCAGTCGAAAGAAGAAGATTCTGCGCGCATAATAACTTTTTTTCTGCTTTTTTGTGAATTTTTCCTTTTTTAAATTTTCACAAAACTTCTAAAATGAATTTTATTGGACTCAGAAATTTCTTTTGCTACATGTTTGACACATGCTGGATCCTAACTTGCCATCCTAGAAGATGCTCGATTTTGGGAACCTGGAGAAGATGCAGCAACAGTGTACAAAAAATACCAAAAATGGCAAGACGGGCTTTTCTTCTGTTTGTGAGGTTCAAGTCATGCGTGTCCCTTATTCCTCATCCATACATTTTATGCATTGTACATCCATTCATTGGATCATTAGGTTGTCTGCTCCCCTGCAACCCTCTGACTAAAGAGAAAATCTAACTTCTCATATCGTAGCCAGTCTCAGTCACTGGGTATGTCACATCAGACGATCAGCATCACGGGAGAGTGCTACCAACTGCCTCCGACTGTAAATGAAGGCTATGACTGAAAATTGCTGGAAAAGTCATCTAGTGTTGTAGCAAACATTGACTTTTAGGACAGCGCGGAGGTTGTCACCAGATGTGTGTAGTAATGAAGCTGCTAACACTTTTAAAATGAGGGACAGGTAGAATCAGGACAACACCCAAGCCCTACAGTATTTTGAACACGACATCCAAATATTAACAACACCCCAAAAACAATTTTCAAATAGATTACACATATATAGACAAAAGACCTGTGTGTGTGTGGGTATGGAGCAGTCTGCTCTGCTCACGCTCAACCACAGCCACTAGATGGTGCATGCACCCACTTCTACATTTTTTCAGCACTTGCATGCACCTCAATTCTCACTACTAAAGATGGGTGTGTGTGTGTGTGCGTGCGTGAGTGTGTGTGTGTGTGTGTGTGTGGACCAGTCCATCTGCTCACACTCCACCACAGCCACTGGAGTTGGTGTGAATTTTATGGAAGATATAGAAGCCTATACAAATGTGACTTGCACTTGGTGAGATGGCAAATTCATGCCCTGTTAAATGCAGCGCTTCACTTCTCATTCAACCCAAGCAGACAAGCTCAACTTGTGGTCCACACACGCTGTACATTCACATACGTGTGCCTGAGACTGGTTCCGGCCTGTCCCACTCAATTTGTGCCACAGCTGCACTCGACTACACGTCCGCCTCAGACAGGATACGACCTGACCAGGCCCACTTAACTGACGCCTCTGCAAGTTCACCAATGTAGTAAAACTGCTAGGGAGTCTTTGGGTTGTTTTTTTGTCCCAAAGAGCACACACAGCTAGTTTAGGATATTCACAAATCACATATATATATATAGGGTGACCCATATTTATGTATGAGATGTTTCACAGGCTGTAGCATTTAAACTGCTGCATCAAAAGTATCAAAAATGGCATCACTATGTAGCCTGAGAATGGGAGTAACTATGACTGTACTTTGATGATCTGCGGTGCCACCAAGATGGGGCACCGCCACACTACGCCATACCAGTGAGACAGTGGTCGAACGAAACATTCCCACAACACTGGATCGGCCGATGTGGGCCTGTGCAATGGCCGGCTCGGTCTCCCAATTTGACCCCACCAGACTTTTTCCTGTGGAGTTACCTAAAAGACAAGATGTATCAACATTGCATCAACAATGTGGCTGAGCTACGTGCGGCTATCACTGCAGAATTTCAGATGATACCAGTATAGATGTACCAAGCCGCCTGTGACAATGTTGCTCTTCGTCTTCAGGTGTGTATCGATCTGGATGGTGCCTTGCTGGACCATGCCATGGAGAACAGGGGATGAAAAGACATCTAAGGTTCTTAATGTTCAGGTTCCATTATGTTACTTGATGATAACATTGGTGGTTTCCTGACAATAACGCCTTTTCAATCATATACATATATATGGGCCATGCTGTATATTCCTTATTTACTATGTGAAGATCAGCCCGGCCACAGAAAGACACAGGACTCCCAATGTCCAGAACATACACGTTTATTTTGCTTTCTTCTGCACACAAATAGCTCACAGTCCTCTTTACTTTCCTTTCTTCTGCCACCTCCACTCCTCTCTCACAAGCTCTGTCTTCTTCCTCCCATCTCCAGCTCCCTGAATGGAGTGAAGTGGCCCCTTTTACTCTATAATGCACCCAGATGAGCTCCAGGTGCTCCCTGATGGTCTTCATGCAGCACTTCCTGTTGTGGCGGAAATGCTGCAGTTCATGGCTCTGGAACCATCCAGGCGCCCCCCTGGTGGTGGCCATGTGCCTCCACAGGGTTGAGCTTCCAAGCTCCATGGCCCCAAAGCATACCAGGGCGGCTGCCCTCTCATGTCCCAGGGGAGGTATTGTTCTTCTCCCGGTCCTTCCATCCAGGAACAGGAGCAACAGCCATCCGCCACAATTATAATAAATAATTACTAACATGACGAAGAAAGGTGATGACAAAAGTACAAAAGGAACACCACAAACAAACTCCCAGATGATACTTACAGTCCTGGAAAAAATCTTTATGTTAGGTGATGAAGGTGGATCTTGAAGTACAATCGGATGGAGAGATGAGGCAGAATTCTCCCCTTCAGTGAACTACTTCCTGGAACATGGACAGAGAACACAGTCCTACCACCAGAGTCCAGAAGATAAATGTTCTTCGGAGGTGTGCCTCTTCACAAAGAGCATCAGTGAACTGGATTTGGGGAAAAAGAACCCACCGCCATCCCTAAATATGGTGGCCATGTACAATCCTTCTCCCCTATGAATATCCAGTTTATTTAGGGGTTTAGCTGCTGCTGAACTTGAAGTTGATTGTAAAATGAAGAAAATCAAAAAGTCCTGCTGCATCCTTCTCTTCTGGTTTTATGTGGACAGTTCCTACAAACCCCAAAATACAAATCCCACAAGCCCCACCGCCTCTGTGCATACCTGTTTAAAAATGCAGACCCCATATCTTTAAACAGGACCAGTGTTGTTGTGAACATTCAACAAAAAGCAAACAGGACCTACCTATAAACAAATGAAACCCCCTATGTGGCACCACTACAATGTGGCATAGGCCTTAGCCTGGGCACTGAGTTTGGTGAAGCACAGGGAAACTCAGGCACTGTTAATGAATTCTTAACGTTGTGGTAAGTCTGGCACCCCTTTGTAAGTGGGTATTCTTTATCAGGAACAATTGTTCTGTTTGTTTCTATCTAATCGTTCATATCCTTTTCAGTGTACAGTACTCAGAGCTTTAGTTCCACATTGTACAGATAATCGGTGAATTCCAATGCCATTCAGGCTCTCAGCACACAAAGAAACTGACAGCAGCATGCAGCTCTTGATTGGCACAACTTGAAAGTGCTGCAGGTTTAGGCAGTCATCACAACTGATTAGATCAACATCACCAAAAGTCGGCTCCACAGAGTAAGCGACAGAAGGTCAGACCAGGGCGGGTGCACAGTCTGAAGTCTAAACACACCGAAAAAATGTCAGGAAATGAAAATCATCTTTACCCATCCTGCCTGTCTGCCTGCCTGCTTCTCAATTTCTGTGAAAGAATGAGAGCTTACCTGCGGCCCTCAGCTTCACTTAGTAACTCCAGGCTACCCATCTGGCCACCCATCCAAAAGTAACCACAGAAATGAGAAAAAGCCGACACTACACAGCGCAAACAATCACCAAAAAATGTTAAGTCACAAAACTATGCATTCCACTGACAGGATAATTTGCCCAGTCAGATAAGAGGTTGTGTTTTAAAATGAGCTTATCATAATTTTAGCCCAGACTTCAGTGTGAATGATTATGCGTGCAACCCTGAACTTTCCCTGAGTAATCAGCAGGCCCCGATAATACGATTAGCACTTAGTAGAAACAGGTGTTCCTGCGGCAAAACATTTGAGGGATTATGCTGGACGGAAGCTGCGCTGCACTGTGACAACAGCAAATGGCCAGCAGCACTGGTCTACTGTGCAGGTCACTGATGCTGGGCACAGGGAACCAGGGTGCGGATAAGAGTCCTGTGTTCTCCATCTGGAAGAGCCTGGCACTTTCATTTCAACAAATGTATTACTGTACTAAAAATTTAAAATAAATTGATTCAAAAAAATGATTTGCCTGTGGGTTCAATAAAGTACTGTCTGTTCTGTTTTTCATTCACTCTTCATCGTCATTCTCCACTTATATAGTTGTACATATAACTCAGACATATAATCAAATACAGAATAGTAATACGTGAAACAAATTCCGTCACGAGGATGTAGCAGTAGGGGCCACTAGAGCTCCTTTGAACCCTCAGGTACAACGCCAGCCACGAGGTAAAAGTATAATTATTATTTAATAAATAATAATAGTATGCACCAAGCACTCTACACTCCACACTACACATATAAATACTAATAATCAATTCTTCAATACAACAACTAATCACAATACCAATCCTCCACTCCCAGACACTTCGCCACCCTTTCTCCCAGCTCAGCTCAGTGTCTGGGCTTTCCCCGAGTCCTTTTATACCCCCTGACCCGGAGGTGTTCCTGCCCAACAGTCCACAAGTCCTTATTACTTCCGGGTCAGGGTAAAAGTCCTTTTCTTCAACCTGGAAGTACGTCATTTCTCCTGTTCATGTGACCAGGACGTACTTCCAGGTTATAGGGCACATAACAGTCCGACAGCCTCCCTACAGCGACTCCTGGTGGCCCCCATGGTATCCAGCAGGACTACAAAGTCCATGAGGCCCTGCTGGAATTCGGGGAACCTCCATGCTGTCGGGAGAGCTCCACCTGGCGGCCTGGGGGTAAGGGCCGGAAACTTTAGCCGGCCATCCATCACAAGGAATACTCCTGTCTCCTCTTCTCTTCACTCAGTACACTCCGACCATAAATACAGTATAATATCAGGTCAGGTCACTTGCAGAAAGTCTCACTTATGGGGTGTATTGATGAAGGAGGATGAAACAGAGGACAGGGATCAGGGGAAGAACTTTGGAATGAAACAAATACCTTTACAAAAATATATAGTGTATTAAAAAAAACTGCTCAAAAAATTAAAGGAACACTTTGAAAACACATCAGATCTAAATGGGAAAAAAATCCTGCTGGATATCTCTACTGCTATAGACTGGGTAATGTGTTAGGAATGAAAGGATGGCACATCGTTTGATGCAAATGAAAATGATCAACCTACAGAGGGCTAAATTCAAAGACACCCCGAAAATCAAAGTGAAAAAATGATGCACCCGGCTGGTCCATTTTGAAGAAATTTCATTGCAGCAACTCAAAATCGTACTCAGTAGTTTGTGTGGCCACCACGTGCTTGCATGTATGCCTGACAACATCAGGGGGGTCATGTTCCTAATTAGATGACGGTAATTTAAATTAATTTAAATTAGATGAGCCTAATGGATCAAGTTTATTTCTGTTAAGTTCATTACTGTATATCCATTTTTGCCAATCACTAAGATTTCTGATTTCTCCTTATTTAGTTTGAGAAAATTACTACGCATCCACTCAGAAACACAAGTATTGGTAGACCAATAGAGTGAGTACCAATAGCACATTGCTCTTTGCATCCCTCTTTTAATTAATTAATTTAACATAGACTAATCCTGGGGGATTTCCTCCCAGATCTGTACCAGAGCATCACTGAGCTCCTGGACAGTCTGAGGAGCAACCTGGTGGTGTCGGATGGACCGAAACATAATGTCCCACAGGTGTTCTACTGGATTTAGGTCAAGTGAGCAGGCATGGAGGCCAGTCAATGGTATCAATTCCTTCATCCTCCAGGAAATTGCCTGCATACTCTTGCCACATGAGGCCGGACATTGTCGTGAACCAGGAGGAACCCAGGACCCATTGCACTAGCATAGGGTCTGACAATGTGTCCAAGGATTACATCCCTGTACCTAATGGCAGCCAAGGTGCCGTTGTCTAGCCTTTAGAGGTTTGTGCGCCTCCCCCGACCATCACTGACCGACCACCAAACCGGTCATGCTGAACAATGTTACAGGCAGCATAATGTTCTCCACGGCTTCTCCAGACCCTTTCACATCTGTCACATGTGCTCAGGGTGAATCTGCTCTCATCTGTGAAAAGCACAGGGCATCAGTGGTGGACCTGTCAATTCTGGTATTCTATGACACATGCCAATTGAGCTTCATGGTGCCGGGCAGTGAGCACAGGGCACACTAGAGGACGTCGGCCCCTCAGGCCACCCTCATGAGGTCTGTTTCTGATTGTATGGTCAGAGACATTCACACCAGTGGCCTGCTGGAGGTCACGATGTAGGGCTCTGGCAGTGCTCATCCTGTTCCTCCTTGCCCAAAGAAGCAGATAGTGGTCCTGCTGATGGGTTAAGGACCTTCTATGGCCTTGTCCCACTCTCCTAGAGTAACTGCCTATCTCCTGGAATCTCCTACATGCCCTTGAGACTGTGCTGAGAGACACAGCAAACATTCTGGCAATGGCAAGTATTGATTTGCCATCCTGAAGAAGTTGGACTATCTGTGCAACCTCTGTAGGGTCCAGGTATCACCTCATGCTACCAGTAGTGACACTAACTGTAGCCAAATGCAAAGTGAGTGAAAAAAAAAATAAGAGAAGATGAGGAGGGGAAAAATGTCAGTGGCCTCCACCTGCTAAACCATTCCTGTTCTGGGGGTCGTCTCATTGTTGCCCCTCTAGTTCACCTGTTGTTAATTTCATGAACACCAAAGCAGCTGAAACTGATTAACGACTCCCTCTGCTACTTAACTGACAAGATCAATAGCCCAGAAGTTTCATTGACTTGATGCTATACTCTGATTAAAAAGTATTCCTTTAATTTTTTGAGCAGTATATATGCAAAAAAAATATAATGAAAAAAAATCAATATATTTAAATAATCATATTGTAACAGCACTGACAAGCTGTATCATCCTGGGGGCGAGTCACTGTGTGCTGCTCTGCTGGTATTCCGTCATGTAAATGAGCAGCCAGCTTCAAAGCCAACACCAGGCGACCCTATAAAAGCCGTCAAAGTCACAAATGAATTCCAACTTGTGCAGCAACAGCATTTAAGGATAGTGAGCTACCTAAAAGAGGGATGCAAAGAGCAATGTGCTATTGGTACTCACTCTATTGGTCTACCAATACTTGTGTTTCTGAGTGGATGAGTAGTAATTTTCTCAAACTAAATAAGGAGAAATCGGAAATCTTAGTGATTGGCAAAAATGGATATAATGAATTTAATAGAAATAAACTTGATCCATTAGGCTTAAACGTGAAGACAGAGGTAAAGGATTTAGGGGTAATTATTGACTCTGACCTAAATTTTAAATCTCATATTAATCAGATTACTAGGACAGCATTTTTTCACTTAAGAAATTTAGCAAAAGTTAGATTTATAACATCGCGAGACACTGAAAAATTATGTTGGCACTTTTGTTTTCAGTCGACTAGATTACTGTAACGCTCTCCTCTCAGGACTACCCAAAAAGACATCAAGCAATTGCAACGAGTGTAGCATGCAGCTGCTAGAATCTTAACTAGGAAAAGAAAATCCGAGCACATCTCTTTAGTTTTGATGTCACTACATTGGTTACCCGTGCCATTTAGAATTGACTTTAAAATATTGCTTATGGTTTACAAAGCCTTAAATCATCTCACTCCATCTTATATTTCAGAATGCCTTTCACCTTACACTCCAAATTGTAACCTTGGATCTTCAGATGAGTGTCTGCTTATAACTCCAAAAACTAAACTTAAAAGAAGTGGTGAAGCAGTCTTCTGCTGTTATGCACCTAAAATCTGGAATAGCTTATCAACAGAAATTCACCAGGCTAATACGGTGGAGTTCTTTAAAAACTGCTAAAAACCCATTACTTTAACATGGCTTTCTCCTAGCTTCATTTTAGTGTAACCCTGATATTCTGTATATGCATTGAATGATCATTTTTATCATGGCTCCATATCTGCACTAACCCCTACTTATCTTGCTGTTCTTTTTCTGGTTTTCTGTGGTGATGATCTGCTCCACCACCACCTGATCAAAGCACCGTGAGGTCATTTATGTTAGGTTGAATGCCTAGAGGGGGCTGGGTGGTCTCGTGGCCTTGGAACCCCTGCAGATTTTTTTTTTTTTTTTCTCCAGCCCCCTGCAGATTTTTTTCTTTCCTCCCAGCCAACTGACCTTACTTTATTCTTTGTTACCTAGTATTGTCTAATCTAATTTTTATATTTTTATTTTTTATAAACTTTCATCTTCTTTGTTCATCTTGTAAAGCACTTTGAGCTACATCATTTGTACGAAAACGTGCTATAGAATTAAATGCTGTTGTTGCTGTTAGCGGTGGGATGAGGATAACACATGCCATCTGATTTAACAAAGAGCAGAGTGCCTCAGAAGGTTAAAATTGACCTTCTGGGGTCTTCTGGGGAGCTGCTACAGAATATTAATGCTGAGTTCTGATAGGTTCAATGCCATTTGTAGCATCAGTACAGACAGGAAGGCAGCTGAGAGACTGCTACATCTGCAGCTCCACCACCACTCCTCCATCTGCTAAGGTCCATTGGCCTGGGTGCATGGTCACTACAAAAGACACCGAGTGATGGACATTTTTGCAAATTTACTTTGTATTTTCTTAATTGACTAAGATGGAGGCATGTGGATACATGGCAACTGGCTGACCCACCTCTGATTTGCAAATGTACTCAGGCCATACCAAACACTCTAGATCACAGAGGATGAGCGGTTGGTTTGAAAATCAACTGTATGAAAACAAAGCACTTGTGGTCAGATGATGTAGCTCCCGGTAGCATTTCTATCAGAAACAATGAAGCAGAAGAGGTGTCTGACTGCATGTATCTTGGACAGGAGGTTAACATGAGGCGGTACATGGAAAAGGAGATCTCATGGAGAATAAGAGCTGGATAGAGGGCATTCAACTCGATCAATGATGTGCTAAAAGTGAAGTTGGACAGGACCACTTATGCCAACCTCTTCAACAGCACGGTTGTGCCAGTGATGCTATATGCAAACGAAACCTGGGCTACAATGAAGAGGGAAGAGCAACTACTGATCACAGCACTGTGGGCCATGGAACAGTCGATGCTTGGAATCTCGTTAAGAGATCACATCCAGAATGAGGAGATCAGGGAGAGAACTGGAGTGAAAGACGTGATCGCGGAGTATCGGCAGAGCAAACTCAGATGTGCAGAACACGTCGCACGACTAAACAACGATCATTGGGCATGTGTAGTTGTGGAGTGGTAGCAACCACTTGGAAAACCCCCACTAAAATGGGAAAATGACATACAAAAAAAACCATTGGACCTACATGGTTGAAGAATGGCAAGAGCAAGAAAGGAATGGGTATGATGCTGTGACCAGCGGAGTCAAACTGACACCTGATAGTCTGATCAATGAAGATGATCGAGGTAATTTTGTTAATATTTCATCTTTTTATGTCCTGCCATACTTGATTTTTTCCCCTCTGTGCTCCTGAAGACCTCAAACTTTTTTCAGTGAGGTGTCATCATTCATCTTCTTCTCCGTTTTCAAAATACAAACAGAAACAGCGACATGTCCCTGGATCACTTGGACGTATTCATTTACACTATTTGTGCCTATGGACATATGTGTGTTTAGAGCTCCCCTATATGCTTCTGCCATTCTATGGTCTTGGCTCCATCCCTTTTGGCTCTACTTATAGAACTGGAGCCAAGGATGAACCCCAAGTTCACAGTCCTACAATGTCTGCCACCAGCAGACCTACAGACACATCCAATAAAAGTACATTGTTCAGTCAAATGTGTAGGTTGATAGGACATCCAGCACAATCTACTAACTTCATTATACTAGCCGAGTAGACAGCACTTACTACAGAAGTTACACAACCATTTGCATTGGTGTTAGCTTCCAAGACTCAGTTGGTTTCATTTTCATGAGGACACCCCTGACCTTTGGGCTGACATGGTACACTGTTCCACAAGCAGCACAGATATGGACTTCTGCAGTTGAAAGGGCAGGTCCTTGAAGTCTCAGGTGAGCTTTTCAAAGAAAAATAGCGGTGGGCATTGAACCCGTATCATTTCCAGCTTTTAGTTCCCAGTTCCAACATGCATGAAACAAGGGAGTGTTTGAGAGCAGAGAGTCACATAAAGATTTGGCTGCATTCGCAACATCAAAGTGGCGACACCTGCCTGTTTGGCATCCCTCAAAGGGAATGGAGCTGCCACATTGAGTGGGGAGATTTCTCTCACAGATTGTATCTTGTGCAGGCCTGCCCAGGGTGGTCGTGAGCACATTCAGATGTGAGTATAACAGGAAATGCAAGGCCCCCCAAGTAGAAGAGCAGCAAGATTTGCTGATTGGGATGCTGCCTGCGGAGAGACTGGCTGCGCTGGTGGCTAGTGGGGTTTTTTTCTCCTTCTCCATTAGAGATGGACCTGAAGCACCATCTTCAACCACATCCTGATCTGCAAGAATAATAGTGGTAACTAAGCTGGTCATACAGGGGCAAGGGTCTTCATTCACTTGTGACACTTTAATCACTGGACAGCAGTTTTATACAGTGCCTCTCATTGCTGACATCAAACCAAGCTACTTTTCATATGGTATGCGTGCAGTTCATAATTCTGTTTATTGTAAATCATAGGTGTGTTTGCATGTAATGTGAAAAAGCACCTACTGTCATCATCATGTCTGTCCGTCTGTCTGTCCACATCAAACAACTCGACTTTCAGCAAACCAATTTTATTGAAATTTGGCTGTTTGCACCGTGTCCATCAGTTTGTCACAATAGATATGTAACACAGAGAATGCTGAACACTAAAGGAGATTATCGATCGCCACAGAAGGCACCAGTTAGTACTTCTGACCACTATGTTGTGAATTTACTCCCTACTTACAAGCCAGAACTGAAATGAGAAAAAAATGCAAGTTAGACAAGTTCAGGTTTGGTCAGAGAAGGTTAAGGAAGAGCTGTGAGACTGGCGGATATTTATTAACTACCTCTTGCTGCATGAATCCACTACAGCTGTAACAGGCTGCTTTCAGTTTGTGAAGAAGTGGCAGCCGACACCAAGACAATTAAGTGTTATCTGAATGATAAACTTTGTGTTAAGCAGTTGGCTCAGTGATTTACTGAATCTCATCAATGGTGTCAGTTGCACTTTGTACATATAATAATAGATTGTTGCAGTATTTTTTTTTTATAGTTTTTATAGTTCATTGGCAGTGTGTAAAATGATCAGTGTTGCAGTAATTGTGAAGCTTTTTTGCATGAAAAAAATTATGTGTTTCATTAAAATTTCACTTTTCCTTGGTGAATTGTGACATCTCCTTAAAAAGTGCAGCAAAAAAGTATTTGGCGTCCAGGAGTACATTAACCCCCAAGTATGTGGCAGTTTAAGGGTTAAAGGAGCACTGGAATCATAGGGTAGAAGAGTCCTTTCATCAGATTGGCTGGCCCAGCACTGACTCAGCTGTTGATTGGCCAGTAGGTGGAGACAGATGGTTGGCCGAGGT
Source organism: Erpetoichthys calabaricus (assembly GCF_900747795.2). Classification (NCBI taxonomy): domain Eukaryota; kingdom Metazoa; phylum Chordata; class Cladistia; order Polypteriformes; family Polypteridae; genus Erpetoichthys; species Erpetoichthys calabaricus. Next base: position 55,862,684 of record NC_041408.2, read on the forward strand.
CTCCTGGACTCTGACTGTGTCTGGCTTGTCTCTGACTTTGTTTCTACAATCTGGCTGTGGTTCTCCCATTAGCTAATGGACAGATATTGTTGTTCTTCATTTATGTTTATTAGTTTCTATTTTGTTTTTGATGTATTTGAACAAATATGTATCCTCATATGTGATAGTTTTGTTTTTAGTGAGTGGTAGAATTTATTCTTGCATTTTGCCTTGAGAGTTGTGAATGCAGTCAGTGCCTACAATTGGCAAGGAGTCCTATGCATTAAAAAAGTAGTTTGTACTGTTGTGTTGTATTGCTGAGGTCGCCATGATGGATTGGTAGTCAGCTCTGTGAACAGGACGACTTGAGTTTTGTTTTGTGTGTTGTATTTACCCACCATATGTCTCGATCTGAATTGCCCTGCCCAAGATGTCTTCCCTTTTTTTCTTACAAATTTCTTTTCACAGCATCTGCGGCAACCCCGAGCCCTGTTCTTCCCGAACCGCTGCCAATCCTGGCTTCACCCACTACAGACACTCTGTACCTCCACCTCTGGCATTGGATGCTCCCGCCAAAAGTACCTCCAGAGTGTAATGGTCGCTCCTGCTTCCAAAGCTGCTCAGCAGGAGCGACCCACAGCTCCCTCCTGAACATTGGTCTCTTAGGGCTTCACTCTCGTCCACCTGCTTCCATTCTTTCCACCGGCTTGTTTTCTCTCTTTCCTTCTCCTGCCTGCTTCTTCTCCCATCCTTTAACCTCTGCTCTCTTTTCTTCTGTTACTTTCTCTCTTTTTTCTTTTATTATAAGGACAGTGCATGCAAACAAACAAAAACGGATCAAAGTACTTTTAAATTACTACATTGGGTGGTGTTTCCTCACAAGGGGATGGATGATATTTACTGGCATGCCATCAAGAGTAACATGGAGAAGATTGAGGTATTCAACAATGACTGCCTCAGTAGAATCTGCCATATCGTCTAGCCAGAGAACATCTCAAATGTTGAGTTATGTAAGAAGACCAACTTGCATTGTGTGGTGATGGAGATCAAGCACTGTAGACGGTTGTGGCTTGGTTTGGACACATCCTCCGGATGGACCAGAACTGCATCCTGAAAGTAGCTATGAGTTGGACACCACCTGGGAAAAGGAAGCAAGGAAGGCCGAAAACAACCTGGAAAGAGTTACACCGCTCCTGGGGTGAAGCACTACATGATGCCAATGAGAACAGAAGATGGAAGCAGACTGTCACTACCTCATGTTCTGAACGGAACTAGGAGACATAAGAAGATGCTATTCACTATACAAAGCACTCAACATTTTTTTTAATTGAAAAATAGGTCATGCTCAGCCTATAAAACATCGGATGATGGTACATGCCATAATGACATTACACATAATGAGTCCATGAAGCCATCTTGTGTGGTGTCAGCAGTACACGCAGGCAATGGGATGGTGTGGAAGTCATTACAGCCTCTCTTACCTTCACAAGAACATCTAAATGGCACAATGTATGTAAGCATCATTGTTGACCAAGTTCATCCCTTCATGGATACATTTTGCTTACCCTCAGATGGAAGGTTCAAGTATGACAATGTATTATTCCACAAGACACTAGTGTCTCCGAATAGTGATTCGAAGGTCTGAACATTTTCTAGATCTCAGCTTTATTGTGCATCTTTGGGATGTAGTGGAAGGGTGATTTGAAGGAAGACTGTGCAGCGATTCAATTTGAACTAACTGTTGTGAGGGACAGCCAGCATCCTTACCCAGTTGGGATGCCCTCGAGGTGGAAGGATAGGGGGAGGCAGCTTACACAGGGCTTTGTCTCCCACAGGATGCTAGATGGCAACAAGACCAGGATCAGTTCCTCAAAAGGGTGCCAATAAGTCATGTTGGGTATTGTAGTCCTGGGAGACAGCCTTGTTGGGTCCTGTGGGGGGCGCCATAGGGAGCTGCGGGAACTGGGTGTATCTACTCCATAGGGTTCTAACCTCACCCGGAAGTGTTTTGGAGCTGCAGCATCATATCACCAGAATACTCCCAGGTGGATTAGATAAAAGGAGGCGCCTGCATCACATCAATGAGCCAGAGTTGAAGGAAGTTGGATGAAGCTTGCTAGGAGGAGTGGAAGAGGTAGTGACCGAGAGATGAAGAGAGTGTGAGACAGAACAGAAGAAGAAAAGCATTGCCATGTGCTGCTTATTACTGTACTTATACTTGGCGTGGGAAACGCTTACTTGAGGAAGAGTTTCCCACAATTAAAGACTTTTTGCCTTTTGTGTCTGAGCCTGCTTGTGTTGGGTGTTTGGGGAACTGGAGCACCCCCTGGTGTCCACACTGTGCAATGTAATAATTTCAACATGATACAACATTCAGGTGGTATGATGGTAGCACTGCTGCCTCACAACAATTCCAGGCCCTCCCTGTTTACATGTTCTTCTTGTCTCCACATGGCTTTACTCCAGGTGAGCTGCTTTCCTGTCAGGGTCCAAAGACATGCAGGTTAGGGGAATTGGTAAGGCTAACCTGGCCCTAGTGTGTGTGTGTGTGCGTGTGTGTGTGCGTGTGTGCGTGTGTGTGTGTGTGTGTGTGTGTGTGTTCATCCTGCGATGGACTGCTGCCTTGTCCAGGGGTTTTTCCTGCCCTGCACCCCACACTTGCTGGGATAGGCTACAGCCTTTATGACCCTACCCTGGATAAGCAGGTTATAGAAATTGATGGATAGATGGTACAACAGTACTGAACACCACATCTTGTAGAATTTATACTGCTCTGAGGGTCAAAGGGGGTTCAACACACTACTAGATACACACCCCTAAATTTTGCCACCTCAGAGCATATGTACAGGTTTACTGTAGAGTATCTTTGTCTCTCTTTTCATTCCATACAGTGCCTTACATTAGCATGTAGGGATTGGCCCTAATGCTTCAAACCTCCTAGAACATCAAATTGATTATTGACCCTAATTCCATCTGGGTCTTCTCCAGCTATTGCCATTTTCTCCCAAAAACATGCATGTGAGGCTAACTGGTAACTTTAATATGTGGGAGTGTATGTGTGTGTCCCATGGTGAATTGATGTCCCTCCCAGAATTAGTTCTTTCTCCCACTAAGTCTGTAATGGAAGAGTCAGGTTCATAAAATGTATATGTCTATATCGGAAAAATTGCCCCGTGTCACTTTGTTGTTTTCAACATTGGAAGTGCAGGCATCAGGACATGGTCAGTGAGGTGGCAAAGGTGGGAAATTCAGTAATTGAAGCTAAACTGGTTCAATTCCACTACTAAGTCACTAGGGGGTGACCCTATCAGAATCTCAGTCAGACATCAGTGTTGTTGGAGCACGACTGCCTTGGGCTCATCTGTGACCTGAGCTTTTGACCTTTGGTGAGCTTTGGGCCATTACAGCTGGTCAGGGTCATTTTGTTCCAAGTCAGTAGGATGAAAAATGGGGGACTACAAGGGATGAGTACTGAAGGCACAAACATACCGGACACGAAATCTGTAGGATCTCTGCCAGGACTTGAGGCAGCCATTCCACTTTCTCATTTTAGTAAAAGGGTTTTAATTGAAAGGATTTGGAATTTCACATTCCATGGAATTCTGTCAGCTAATTAAAAGAGCATGTGTGCCTGACGTGCTGACAGCTGAGGTGTACCCTGTGAGGAATGGCGTGTGCTGCACCTGGCATTCCAGTCTCATCCCTAGATTAAGTAGTACAAAAAAAAAGAAAAAAAGAGGCAAATGTGATCTGCGCTTGCAACGCAAAGGATACAAAGGAGAGCAATGAGCCTCAAGCAGAGCTCAGGAACTGGAGACAACTTTATATGCAATTACGCTTGTTTAATGCATCCAGAGCCCATCAGAATATGATCATTCTACTGTCAGGTAGAAATAACCCTGCAGGGGGTACTACTGCACAACAGGGCACAACTGCTCATGCCATAGCACTTTAGAGATACAAGTCAAGGTAAGGCTGCCTCTCCAAGTGCTATCACAACATCACTGGAACCCTCAGATGGCTTCTTCTAACAATCCACACACCTGATGATCCTGGATGGACTGTTATTTCTGCATAGACTTGTCCCACCACATGTCAAGCATCACCTTCATTGACACTCATTGAGCAAATTCTTAGTGCCACCGTATTAATACTGAGTAGGGCAACCTGTTGCTCTCAAAACAACCTCAAGTCTTCATGTCATGGACTCCACAAGATGTTGGAAGCACTCTTTTGAGATTCTGGTCCATGTTGACATGATTGCATCATGTAGTTTCTACAGATTTGTCACCTGGATATTGTGAATCTCCTCCTCTACCTCATCCCAAAGGCACTCTATTGGATTCAGATCCAGTGAGTGAGGAAGACCCCTGAAGAGCACAGAACTCATCGTCAGGTTTGTTAAACAAGTTTAAGATGACTTTTGCTTTGTGACACAGTACATTATCATGTTGTAAGTAGCCATTAGAAGATGGGTAAATTGCGACCATGCTCAACAATACTCAGATAGGCTGGGGCATCAAAAGCATTTCAATCATTCAACCAGCCCAAAGTGTGCCAAGAAAACATTCCCCACCCCATTAAACCACTACCAGCAGCAGCCTGGACTGTTGACACAAGGCAGGTAGGATGCATGGATTCATGTTGTTGGCACCAAAATCTGAGCCTACTATTTGTGTGCCTCAGCAGAAACTGAGTTTCGTCAGACCAAGCTATGTGTTTGCTATCTTCAGCTGTCCAGTCTTGGCACCCATTGAGGCCACAGCTTTCTATTATTGGCTTACAGGAGAGGAGATAGTCTACTGCTGTTGTAGCTCACCTGCCTCAAAGTTCGAGGTGTTGTGCATCCTGAGACACTTTTCTGCTCCCCACAGCTGGATACAGTTCCTGTAGCCTTTCTGTCAGCTTGAACCAGTCTGGCCATTCTCTTCTGATCTCTCTCATCAACAAGGCATTCCTATCCACAGAACTGCTGCTCACTGGATGTTCACTGATCTTTACAGCATTCTGAGTAAATTCTACAGATTGTTTAGAGTGAGAATCACAGGAGATAAGCATTTCTAGAAATCCTCAAACCAGCCTGACTGGAACCAACAATCAGGCCACAGGCCAAATCACCGAGCTCACATTCTGGTCTAGTCAGAAGTTCCTGACCTGTGTATCTGCATGCTGTTATGTATTGCACTGCTGCCACGTATGTGATTGGCTAATTAGATAATTGTATGGATAATGAGGTTCATAGGTGTTCTCAATGATTTACTCAGCGAATTCTAATCATGCTGCCCAATTCCTGATGGATTCATCTTCACAGTGGACTTCACAACTCTGTCCATGATTGAGGCCTTTCCACTAAAGAGTTTGTGTGGACAGACACTTAGACATGCACCCACTCACCTGACATAACTAGTCGTTTAGGTGCCACTAGGTCCCGCCATATCGGCTGTCATCCTGAGGTTGTATAAGTGATTAACATGTGATGGTTGGGGTTTGTGTCACGTCCTACTCCAGAATTCAGATGCAATTTATTCACTGTGTATCTACAGTTTACATTTATCATGGAAGTCCTATTCCTCAACACATGTTCTTCATACATTTCACTACATCTCTTAGTATCTCACTATATATTAGAGTGTGTGCATAACTGTAAGTGACAAATATAATTTGATTTTTGATTAGAAATACCTTATAATTACAAGCCCACAAAACTGCACTGTTTTCTTCTCACTTGCTTACTAACAGCTTTCCTTTATAGCAGCTCATTGGACCCATAATTCATAAAGCGATCACAAGAATCGTTATCATCAGTGTAACTGGGTAGTGTGGCTCACTCCATAGGTCTTCTCTTCATGTGATAGTGGTCCACAGCACCTCACATCTCTCATATTTGTTAATGCTGATTAGATTAGATAAACTTTATTAATCCCAAGGGGGAATTCAGATGCATACAGTTGGATAAATAATACAGCCAATCGATCAATCAATCACTTAAGTGGGCAGAAAAGACCCCCCAAGGCACTTCTCATGACACCGTGGTGGAATGAGCCTGTGGCTAACAGTAATCCTAGAAAGCACCTACTGGAGGGAATGGAGATAATTTTTCATAATGTCATCTGATTTTGCCACCATCCTCTTTTCCACAACAGCATCTAGTGTGCCCAGGATCTGCCCTGATAAGTTTGTTCGTGCTTTGTGCTTCTTTTGAGCTCAGATTTGCTTTCCCAGGAGACTGCAGCGCAGATCACGACACTGGCTACTATGGACTGGTAGAACATCTCCAGCAGTTTGCTGCACACATCAAAAGACCTGAGTCTCTGTAGGAAATGCAGTCTGCTCTGGCCCTTCTTGTCCAGTGCCACTGTGTTATCAGAAAGTCCAGTTTGTTGTTTATGTGAACCTCCAAGTACTTTTAGCTCTGCACCACCTCCACTGGTCTCAGAGGCTTCTTGGAATGCCAGATCATTTGTCTTTCAGATGTTGAGTTGCAGGTGGTTCTTCCTGCACCACATGACAAAGTCCTCCACAAGCCTCCTGTACTCTGATTCGTCTCCATAATTAATGCAACCTGTGATGATGGAGACATCTGAAGATTTCTGTTGGTGGCAAGCAGTGGCGTTATGCTGGATGTGTATAGAGTAAACAGGAAGGGAGACAGGACAGATCCCTGAGGTGCTCCAGTATTACACACCACCATTTCTGACACACAGTCCCCCAAGTCTCACAAACGGCTCTATTCAATAAGGGCGCGCACAAAAAGGCGAGCTTCAAAAGGGCGACATCAATTGGGCGTGGCGAATAAAGGCGTTCGTAGATAATTTAGTTCAAATGGCTCTGGAATATGTGAAGAGCAACAAAGGTGCAGATCTACTCGTAGTCGAAGGCTACACATTCAGAAAGGAGAAAACTATCAACAGGAAACACATCTGGAAATGAACTGAATATAGAATTGGAAAATGTTTGTCTCGCTGTCATACCAAAAATGGATTATTCGTCAAGAGACCATCTACGCATAACCATGTTCCAGATGTGGCGAAGATCGAAACAAGGAAAGCAATAGTGGACATCAAACAATGAGCAACTTCTTCTACTGACGGACCGCAGGAACTCGCGGCTACAGCAACCCAAGGTCTGTCATCAGCGGTCGTTGGACAACTTCCTGTTTTTCGTCACCTTAAACAAACTGTCCGTCGCGTTCGGCGTGTCAACGAGGCACCAATGTCAAACCCAACTAGTCTGGACGACTTGACTATACCTGTTGAATATTTTACGACTACTGGAGGTGAGCAATTTCTTCAATATGACAGGTCACCAGGAAACCAGCGATTCTTAGTCTTTTCAATGCAGGGGAATCTGCAGGTCCTTGCTGAATGTGAAGCCTGGTTATGCGACGGAACTTTCAAATCTGCACCTCATTTGTTCCAGCAAATCTACACGATTCATGGGATAAAATACGAAACAACGTTTCCTCTTGTTTACGTGCTCATGAGTGACAAGAGTTCAAGTAGTTACATTCGAGTACTTACTGAACTGATTTCACAAATTTGTTCCAGAAACAGTTCATTAGAAGTTCATGCATTAATTAATTGGATGTTTTAATATCCTTGCTTTCGCCTTTTTAAACGTTCAATCATTGCCTTTATCTAATAAATTTTCTGTAATAATTTTGTTGTGTTTGCCTTTATTCGCTGCCCCCAATTGAGGTCTCCCTTTTGAAGCTCGCCTTTATTTACGTGCCCTTATTGAAGGATACCCTCACAAACTGGTTTCTTTTGGTCAGGTAGTCCACGATCCACAAGATTTTGGGAACATCAAGATGCAGAGCCTTGAGATTTTCGCCAGTTGATAAGGGAGAATTGTGTTAAAGGCACTGGAAAAATCACAGAATGTCATCCTGACTGTGGTGTCCAAGCACGAGTATAGGCTCTGTGGAGCATGTAGGTGAGGAGCATCCTCTGCACCTCTATGTGTCTAAAAGGCAAACTGCAGACGATCCAGATGTTCTGAAACCAGGGGTCTTAGCTGTTTTCATGATGTGTGAAGTTAGAGTAACTGTCCTTGGGATCAGTAGTGATGAGCAGGGCCGGTCTAGGCAAGCACGTAGGACACCCTCCAGTGGCCAGGGTGCATTACTGCAGCCCAGTGTAGAAATTCCTATCTTTGCTTTGTTTATAACAATGTATCCGGACCAAAACGAAACACACAGACATGTCTATGCTGTGCACCTGCACTGTCTGCACTATGCACAGCACAATCTGTTGCCCAGAAACGTCCCTGGGCGAGATGCCATTTTTTTAAACAATACAGACCATGAACACTCAGTCAAAGTAAATGTCAATATTGTTTTATGTTATTATCACATACTAGCGATGTTTGGTCTTAAAGCCTGACAATCTACACAGTCCAACATTAACATGAACAACAACAACGATGATGATGCCAATAATAATAATCCCCAAATTGTAGCATAGAAGACACAGACATGGCAAAATAAAATTAAATGATGAAAATGGCAACAGAACTGTAGTTCTTGAGTGGATTGCTAAAAGCTGATTTAACCCAGACTATGATCATCTCCTAAATAGACATACATACATTAAAACTTGTGATAAAACTCTCTGAATTTGTGAGATTCGTTCTGGGCACGCTAAAGCAGTTGTGTGTTTTCTTGGATAGGAAGATTGTATTATTTGCATAGACGAGCATATGGTATATAGGAATTGTGGGTAAAGATTTTTCTAATTTAAGATAATCATTGTATTTTCAGTTTCACTGAATGTTGTCATTATGCTGAGTTTTCAATTTGTTTTATTAATTTAAATGACATGTATATGTTATGGTAATGTCTTAGTTAAAAAAATAATAATAATAATAATAATATGTAGAATGTCACCATCATCAAAAGGCACATGTTTAGCTGGCGGTTTAAAGTGATAACATTAGAAACTAAACAGTAGTTTTAATAATAACTTTAATATTCGCTTATTTTCATTAGAGAAACATTAAAAGCAATAATTAAAAACTGCTAATGCAGTCTGCTTCCTTCTTATTTTATGAAATGGCACCCCTGTAGAGCGTATTTTTCTGAGACAGTTTTGTAAACAGACATTGTTATAACTCGACATTCTCAGATTGTGAATTTCAGGTCCTAAATATTTCGTTGTTTCCAGTCCTGTCTTCTGGTCTGGATTTGATGATTTCTCTTAAAGCAAAGGGGGTGCTGGGGCTCCATTTACAACTTCGCCTAGGGCAGCAAAAAATCTGAGAACAGGCTCTGGTGATGAGTGAATTTAATTCACAATGAAACTCTGTTTCACTTTGCATGCAAGTTTGCAAAAATAAATTGCATGTCACTTCCAGTGAAATTCAGAGGATGGAGCAGAACTTTCCTTGTAACATTTAATCTTGAAAGATGTTTTATTCCATTCTTTGCTGAACCAGAAGGTCATGTTACTAGGCTACTGAACATTGTACCTCGATTGATTGTGCTTTAGTGTTTGGTAACTGATTATCCAAACTTTTGGATAAAGAGTTTAAAAAGTGTAAGAGCTCTGCAGCATTGTAAATCGAAGGTAGTGCTGTGCTATGCATGTTTTTTGCTGCCGTCGATAACGCAGATCTGATTCTATAATGCACGTATGGCTTTATAAGCTGTGTCTAAGTTATGCAAGCATGCTTTGCTGTTGGCTGCCATATATGATGTCAAAAGCGAGAGCTAAGGTAGCTAATTTTAGAAACCGATATTTTGCTTTATGAACCTTTGGTAAAAGCTTTGAGATGACAGAGTGATTTTAAAAGAGCTACAGAGATACTGTATGTCAGACTAATTCATGTGCACGTCAGACAATATGAGTCGTGTTTCAACCTGATTGCTGAATCTAAAAACTACCCAGGATGACATCCTCTTTTGACACTGCTGCAAATTCTCAGTAAGCTTCCTAAGACTATTGTGACAAATGCAACTGATAAAGCATGAAGGGTTGGGGCACCGGATGATGATACCCATATAACTGAAGACTGAAACAATGAAACAAATATACAGTCATCGAGACGCTGCAAGGCTAACACTAGAATGCTGGCTGCAGTGATGGTGGCCCTCTTAGGGCTTCCCAGGCGGAATGGCCGGGTCCAAGTCTCTGCAACCAGAAGTGACATTAGAGGTCCTCACACTGTTGATCTTCTGGTCTGAGGTCAGAAGGACAGGAGACTCAGTAAACAATAGTGCCAACCCATGGTTTGGGGAGGTATCACTGATAGAAGATCCCCGAAGTTGTTTTCCAGTCCCATGTGAGTGACATATATATATTGTCACACACGCATGTTTAGGGGACAGTCAAAAGGCTCGATCGCGTGTGAAAGAACAAAGGACAGGGGACTGGAATGAGGCACTAATGCTTTTCTCTCCTTCATTCTGCAGAACAACAACCGAATAAAGCAATCCTACTTGTGAATTTCCCCTTGGGATTAATAAAGTATAATAAAGTATCTATCTATCTATCTATCTATCCATCCATCCATCTATCTATCTATAATAATAATTAATAATTTATTTTTTTTTTAATAATAATTTTTTGCATTTATATAGCGCTTTTCTCACTACTCAAAGCGCTCAGCAATTGCAGGTTAAGGGCCTTGCTTAAGGGCCCAACAGAGCAGAGTCCCTATTGGCATTGACGGGATTCGAACCGGCAACCTTCCGATTGCCAGTGCAGATCTCTAGCCTCAGAGCCACCACTCCGCCCAATCTATCTATCTATCTATCTATCTATCTATCTATCTATCTACCAGTCATCACACCCCGTCTATACAAAAGACTCCTTGTCCGGCACTTGTGGAGTCACCACACTTCCGGACTTCCCCCTGATGACTTCGGTTTTGCACCTCTGCTTCTGATGTCATCTTCAGCCACTGCAATCAATGTCATCTCCACTATTCTCCACATTTCCTCCGTGTTAATCGCACCTCCTTTACGGTCTGTATAAAAGAGCCTGGAACAAACTTTATTTTGTCGAATTTATTTGATTAATTTTGACATTGATTTGAACTGGACCCTACATCCAGTATACGGGGAGGCTCCCCAACTCTTAACCTGTGTCTCTATGTTCTTATTTTATCACAATATATATATATGGACTTTGATATTTTTTCTTCAATTGATATTTTTCTACGTTGAAAAAGACTACTTTGCTTTAAAATTACTTTAGTTGCTTTTTACATATGGTGTGATTGTAATAATAAAGTATATACTGGACACCTAGTGTGGGGAAATCGCCATTGTTTTTCTCATAAGGTAAGCAGGATGAGAGGAGACATTCCTAAAAGAAGAAAATAAATGCATTGTTGTTAGTAACCAACTTTAACCAACTTGATCCAGCCACCAAATGTCCCAGGGACGTCCATATGTTGTTTGTACTGAAGCTAGTGAGTCCCTATGTGGAGTACCGATAGTGGCAGGCACTGTAGGCATCGCTCATAAACAGTCCCCAAATGGATAGGGCCTGTGTGTGTGTGTGTCTGTCTGTGTGTGATGTTTAGGGTGCAGGGAGTAAACCAATGCATAATGAACTTAGTGAGTTCCACTCATCCCACAATGATACATTTACACAATAAGAAAGATGTTTCTGAATGGGAGATGAAAAGAGCTACATGCCGCACAAGGACAAGCCAGAGTCTGGAGGAAGGTGGACAATGCTTGTGAGGAGGAGTGGAGGAGGCAGTGGAAGGGCAACCTGGAGGAGGCAGTGGAAGGGTAACCAAAAGAGAGAAAGAAGACAAGGAGTGTGTTGTCTTGTGCTTGTTGCATATACTTGTGGCTGTGGTGGTGGGAAATGCCTGCTTTAAAGAGTTTCCCACAAATGAAGACTTTTTGTGCTTTTACCTTGTGTCTGTGCCCATTTGTGTTGGGTGTTTTGAGGAACTGGTGTGCCCCCTGGGGTCCACAGCAGTTATTACATAGCTTTTGGGGCTTTTAACAGCAATGACTTTAATAATAATAATAATAATTCATTACATTCTGTGTTCTGAGCCTTCCTGTGGAGAAACACAGTAATGTGCACGATGATTTAGTATTTTTTAGTGAACAAAATCAGGTGGCACAAATAACATAGGGCATTGAACCTCAGTGGATGTGTCAGGGCAGCATATGGGTGACTTAACCATGTGTGGCGCAACATCAGAAAATGGTGTCACCCACCACGTCCCAGACATTGGACCCAACAGCACAGAACATCTTATTGACTTTTTGAAGCTCTCATTCCAGAGTAGTGGTGAGGCCTGACTTGCCAAATTATGTGCTAACTAGCTGTGCTTCCCATGTAAGATGTGTTGAAATCAAAGTAATCAATGTGGGCTTCAGCATTAATGTCTGCAGTGCACCATGTAATGCATACTGCTTTGTTTTATGCCATATGGAGCTTGTAAAAGCAGCGTTAATGTTTGAGATCTTTTGGAATGACAGAGACCTAGCAAGTGGATCAACAGTCAGACAGATAAAGATGCTTATGCCTTTTATTAAGGTGGGTTTAGGACAATATCCAGCTTACACCCTTCCAGCGTAATGACAGAGTGGTTTGCTGCCCACCACCGAATGTCAATGGACCTTCTGCCACCATATTCACCTTTCCTTAACCCAGCTGAGGAATTCTTTTCAATGTGGGGGGAGGAAGATGGATGATCATCAGCCCCCTAACCAAATGTCCTTACTGGAGGCAATGGATGCTGCTTGTTATGCAATTACACCTGTGGCTGATACATGCCAGAAGGTTTTTCTCACAGTACGGTAAGCCTCTGACGTGATGTTGAAGAAATCTGGCGGCCCAAGAAAAAGGAGAGAGATGATGGCCAATAAAACATATTAACCTTGGTCCTTTCAGGCATTTCATTATTTGTGTTGCAGATGTTGTTCTCCAGACTATATTGCATTTTGCTCATAATGAAAGCGGGATCCCCTTTGTTCGCTTTTGTTACAATCCTTGTCAAACGAACAGACAAATGCCACAGAAAAGGTTTCGGGCAGCCACCTGTACACTTGACATAAGGCTGCAAAACAGGCAATTAGATGCGAGTTGTTTACAAATACAAGTGCAAAACAGAACTGACTTGGATGAAACAAAATGGCAGTTTTATGATCAGGCAGAGGAAGTGAGGTCAGCAGAGCTGAACCGGAAGTGATGTCGTTGGGCCCAGAAGTGACGTCATCTGAATTTCCCATAACTAGTCTGCAGAGGAAAGAAAGAAAGGGTTAGTACACTCTGCCACCCCCTGGTCTGGCATGGAATTACCTACATTTGAGCCCTTTAGCTGCCTCCCATGCGCACGTGTGGGACATCCTGTAATGTAAAGTCTTTCCATTTCCCACCAACCTTTCATTTTCGCTGTTTTCACATATCTTACACAATAAACATTTATGTGTGTTGAACAATATTTTGCATTCTCAGGAATGCTACACAGCATGCTTGAGTGTCTTCACAAAGTGACCGGCCTTGTGTGGTTTACTATGGCGTAGAGCGTTTAGAGTGTTAGTGCTTTAGGTTCATTTGGAAAGGTGGAGTAGCATTATGAGAAATGCTTTTACTGTTTAAAGAATTGCATTTAAGGTATTAAAAGGGAGGTCAGTGTTTTGAGAAATGCATCTAAGTGATTGGGAAAAACTGTAATCAGTAATGATCAGTCATGTGGGCTACATATCCAGCCAGCCCTGACAGGGGAGTGTTCTGTGCTAGTATTGCTAGACTTTAGTGCGGCCTTCGACACAGTGGACCACCAGATTTTAATTAATAAGTTAGAACATTCTGTGGGGGTCTCTGATGTAGGAGTTGAATTTGCAGCCTGGTTCGATGTGCACATGGCCTGGGATGCAGACACACTCTTAAAAGGAGCCCAGCTTTATTATATGCTGAGTCTCATATTCTTGTGAGCTTTATGCTTATAAGGCGGAGTGGTGGCTCAGAGGCTAAGGGTGGCAATCAGAAGGTTAAATGCCAGAAGTGACTCTACTCCGTTGGGCCCTTGAGCTGCCCTTGCTCTATCCTGGGTATGATGTTAATCTGCATCCAGCCCAGCGAGCAAGTCCTCCAACTTACAGGGAAAACTTGGGGGTTGGTGGCAGGATTGGCACTCCAGACACCGTAAAAAAAATCCTCACACTGTTCCAGTGTGGTGCCGAGGTGCCACCCGCTGCACTCGGGGCCCAATCCAGGTTCTTCATGGTGTGGTGGGTGTCAGCGCATGCTCCCAACCTCTTAATGCTTAAAGCCAGAAGGTGTTATTTTAATACTTACTATGATAAAGTTCTGAGTTATTAAGAAAAGGTGTTTTAACAAACAAATGGATAAGACTTAAGAAAAAAGCTCATATTTTAAGGCTTGATCACTGGTCTATTGTAATGCTTAGGCTAAGTGTCCTGTTGACAGATGCAGCTGGATTAAAAAAAGGAAAACACATTGTCGCGCACAGAATGAAATGGACGTGCATTCCATGCACATAGCGGACTTTTTAACACTTAAAAGGTCACATAATCCTCAGCTACCAGGACTATCAACCAGCCTAGTGGAGCGGGTGAATTGTGATTATTTAAGGTATCAATATTTTGTCAAGTCCCATTAGCAACTGGGTGTAACTAATCATGTTAAAAGTTTTCTGATTATGTAATGAATTCCTTGGAATTGTGATCTGATCAATGAAGTGTAGATGTAGCGCAGCGGGCGCCCCTCTCTTGTAACACTTGCTAAGAAGGTGCTTGTGCTCCTTTAAGGGTTACCTCTTGCAAGCCTTAGATCAGTGGTCTCAAACTCCCAGTGCAGGATTTACGTATAAGCTACACAAGCTATAGCTTAGGGCCCCCGCCTTCTTGGGGGCCCCCAAAACAAATTGTCCGAGTGAGCAATTGTCATATATACTTAAATATACTACAGCATTATTTGTCCCAATCAGGCCCGGCCTTAGGCATAGGCGAAGTAGGCAACCGCCTAGGGCCCCGGCGTCCGGGGAGCCCCGGATCGACTCCTTGGTCTAATTTTCATGCATTTCACAGAGCTTCCAGGGGGGCTTTGCCCCCCTCAGGGGGCCCCTGGACCCCCCTTTCGCCTAGGGCCCCATAATACCTAAGACCGGGCCTGCAAACTCAGGTCCTGGAGGGCCCCAGTAGCTGCAGGTTTTCATTCTAACCCTTTTCTTAACTGGTGACCTCTTTTTCTGCTAATTAACTGCTTTTCCTTTAATTTTAATTGACTTGTTTTTTAAGATTTGTTCCCCTGAATTTCTTCATCGTTTCTCTAAATTGCCTCATTTCTTTCCTTAAATGGCACCCAAACAGAAATGAAACATGAAGTGAGTGAACCAACAGAAGACCAACTAAGTCAGGGCTTCAAACTCCAACCAATTTCACTCCACTCAGTTGCTTAATTAGGAGCCGATTCTTGTTGTTAATTAAACTCGTTCTTTAATTCCATGGCTTGTTGCTGCTCTCATTGTGCAATGGCATATATTTCCAAAATTATTGATTTTCTCTTTTCTAAGAGCAGCACTGTTCAAATGTGGACCTGAGCAGATCAGCATTCCCGAGACCTTCACCTTTCTTTATTTTCAGATATTGTATTTTAGACACAGTTTGCTGGTCAGGTTTTGGCTCATTTTATATCTCATTATTGTTTGACTGCTAATTAAGGATAAAGAAACAATTGAGGGGTCTGAGTCTTCAAGAGCAGGTCAATTAAAATTAATTTAAAAGAAGTGAATTAACAGCAAAAACAGGTCACTCATTAAGAAAAGTGTTAGAATGAAAACCTGCAGCCACTGCGGCTCTCTGGGAATGGAGTTTGAGACCACTGCCTTAGATAATAAAGAAGACTGATTGACGCTCACTCCTGCCTGTGTTTTTTGCCTATTCAAGACCCCCATCAGGCCCCCATATATTTCTTCCACACTGGTTCTGCATTGGACTGGTTCTCCTCATATCTAACTAATTGGAGTTTCTGGGTTGCTGTTGCAGACTTTACGTCTGTTACTGTCCCTCTGACGTGTTGAGTGCCACATCGTTCAGTTCTTGGGACTGTTTTTCCTATACATCCTTTCTCAGTCTTAGATTATAAACTCTTATAAGTGCATTTTATATCACTTTCATACAACTTTATATATAATTTAAACCCAATGAACTGAAAAATTGTCCATTTTGGTTGACTGCTTGTCACAGATTAATAATTGGCTTTGTAATAGTTACTTGCAGTTGAACTTAGGAAAGACTGGGGTTCTAATTGTTGCCTGCCCCCCCAGGCTTCACTCAAGTTGGCTTCTGTCTCTCCAATTGCCAAGTCAAATTTACGTAATCTGGGGGTTATTTTTGATAAATCTTTAAGCCTACTAATTCTCATGTATGGTCTGTTAGCAGCTCCTGTTGCCTTCATTTAAGAAATTGAGGTCTCAAGTCCAGAATTGGAGATGCTCGTACGTGGTTTCATCTCCTCGTGTCTTGACTACTTCAATGCCCTGTTTACTGGTCTGAATAAATCCTCCTTTACTCGGCTACAGTTAGTCCAAATTGCAGATGCTAAGCTTTTAACTCGATCTAGTCAGAGGTCGCATATTACTCGCCTCTTGTATGCATTGCACTGGCTTACGGTTTAGTACTGAATTCATTTTAAAATTTTTATGCTTACCTATAGAACTCCCTGCAGACAAGCCCCCTGAGTATAATACTAGCCTCCCGCACCGCCATACAGCCTGTCGGGCACTTAGGTCTGGGCAACAGGGCCTCTTAGTCATCCCTCAGACCCGGCTTAAGCTACATGGGGATTGTGCATTTCAATCCATCGTGCCAAGGCTTTGGAATGGTCTTCTGTTAGCGTTGAGTCAGTTGATCCTTTAAGTAATGTCACACACGTGAGCTTAGGAAGCAGTCAACAAGTTCGAAGGTGAGTAAAATATTGTGTGACGAGGGGTTGATATGTGATAATAGTGTCTCTCTCTTTCTCTCTCTCTTTTCATCAGACAAAAAGAAGAAAAATGCAAAGATAGCCACCAAACAATGTCACAGCCAGCACCTCCATATGACGCCACTTCCGGCCCTTTCATATAACACTACTACCAGCTCCTTCTGATGACGTCACTGACAATTACCTCATCACTTCCAGTCCACACCTTTGACGTCATCTCCTGCCAACTCACTTCCCGTCTCCATTTTGTTTTTCTGTGTAAAAGCCCCATTTTGTATGATAACGATGTCAAATCACGATACATGCTTTTTGATCACTGCAAAAAGTCTTTTCCTCTTTTCTTTGTCCTATGGACATTATATGGGGACGGTCCCCAAACCTTTTCCCTTGTGGAAGCCTCTTATTTTTATAAGAAATGGCTTATTACAGTAATCAGCTTAAGACATTGTTGTTTTAGCAGGCTTCTGAACACAGCTGAGTAGTCTCTGCTTGGAGTTTTTGTTAATTTTTAGTTTGTTCTTGTTATTTTATTTTATTTTTTCTTGTTTTGTTATATTTGGATGTCACTTTTACGTGTTTTTTGTTGTACAGCACTTTGTGGTGTCATGTCCGTGAAAGGCACTTTATAAATAAACTTTACTTGCTTACTTGGTCCCTTCATCGAGGAATACCTACTTCAGGAGATGCTGCCTTACGATGAGCTCAATCTTCAGGGCCCAGGTTGGGGGGCACACAATTTATACCTTATGGTAGAGTTAAAGTATAACTCTCTGAGCAGCCTTTATCCCCCAGCAGGCAAGCGGCACAGCTGGCACAGCTACAAAGGGACCCCAGAGTCCTCGGGACATCCTCTGCCCGCCCATAACACTTCATCATCTGTTTGTGGCTGCAGTTTCCACTGTGGTTGTAATTCTCGTTTTCAGCCTCAAAGCTTAATTTGCTTCTTTGATTCAGCCAATGAAGACTGGCATTGTGCGTCAGCTCCTCTGTTCCAGGAGAAGGAGATGAATGTTTGTGGAAGCATTTTATCTTTTATTATGCAAAATTTATTCCAAAACAAAGTGAGTGTCTGGACGTTTACTGAGCCAACAGTCCTTAACTTGAACGGTCAGGTAATGCCAGCGGGTGTTGATTTACTGGATTAATTTGTGCTGCTGCAGAATGTGTTTGAGCTGAGTGACGGATGAGCCACCATAAGTTCTCGGGGGGCTTTCAGCTCCTGTCATGGCTTCACACTTGGGGATAGAAAAGTCACTGAAAAAGACACTAAATAAAATATCTGGATGGTAAATCACATTTTAGGCTGTGCTGTGAAAGTCATTATATCGTGGAGTTCTATTTTCTTTGTAAGATGAGCAATGATTGTACTCTCTATGAAGCATTGGTACTACAAAGAACCCCACAATGTAGAATCAGCATTCACTTTAGTGGCCAGGGACACTAATGTACACTAGGAATATGTCATGATGGTGCTGGTGCAACACACAAGGGCAACACAGATAAATATAAAAAGATAAAATATGGTGCAGCATACAAAAGCAAAACCTAAAAATAAAGAGATAACATAGGATTAAAATGTCCATGCAGTCCAGTGTGCAAGTATTGAGTATTGATGATGAGTAGAAGCTCAGACCTGATTAGTCAGAATGACTGCACTGTTTAAGGAAATCTTTGGAGCAGGTGTTGTCCTGGGTGAGTTGGATCAGCAATGATCTGTGCGGCCATCTTCCTTACCCTGCACACATACAGGACTTGAATGTGAGGTAAGTCACAGCCTACGATCTTCTCACAGGTCCTGATGAGGTGCTGCAGATTGGCCATAGCCTGAACAGAGGCAGCACCAAACCAGACAGTGAGGTCAGAATGGACTTAGCGATAGTTGGTGTAGAATTGGACAGATACGGCGTGTGAGAGATTGAATTTCCTCAGCTGACACAAAAAGAACATTCTCTGATGGGCTTTCTTAGTAATGCATGTGATGTTATTGTCCCACTTAAGGTTTTGTGACAGCACAGTGTCCAGAAACTTAAATGGTTCTGTCATCCCAATGGCTGAGCCAATTATACTACGTAATAGGTGAGCAGGTGACCATTTCCTCAAATATGTGATCACCTCCTGAGATTTTTGAAGGTTAAGGTCCAAATTATTATGGCTGCACCACAATTTTAGATGTTCCACCTCTTGCCTGTGTATGGACTCATCATTGTTTGAAATGAGGCCTATCAGTGTGATGTCATCTGCAAATCTAAGAAGTTTGACAGACGAATCATCACAGGTTCAGTCATTTACATAAAGAGAGAAGAGTAGTGGGGAAAGGACACCAAGGAGTACTAAGGGTTAATGGGTCAGACGTATGCCCACCCACACTTGTACTGTTTCCTATCTGTAAGAATGTCTCTGATCCAATGGCAGGTTGAACTGGGTGAGTTCCTTATCCAGGAGCTCTGAGGTGATGGTATTGAAAGCAAAGCTAAAGTCCACATACGAGATCTCCACATATGACCATGGCTTATTGGTAAATAAAGATCAGTCCTGAATTCACAGCATCATTCACAGACCATTTGGCTCAGTATGCAAACTGAAATGTGCCCAGGAAGTCTTTGGTAGCATTCTTGAGGCAATTCAGAAGAAGGTCTTCATTATCAGCTTCAGCTGTGGAATGGTCAAATGTCTGAGGTCTCCAGGACTCTAAACAAATCCAAATCATATTGTGTGATATCATCTACTGTTAAATTCTGCTCCATACTTGTAATTTTTTTATTTTTTATACTCTATTGAGGATTTGTTCTGTTCTGTGTATTGTATTGTATTGACCCCCTTCTTTTGACACCCACTGTACGCCCAACCTACCTGGAAAGGGGTCTCTTTTTGAACTGCCTTTCCCAAGGCTTCTTCCATTTTTTCCCTACAAGGGTTTTTTGGGAGTTTTTCCTTGTCTTCTTAGAGAGTCAAGGCCCGGGGGCTGTCAAGAGGCAGGGCCTGTTAAAGCACATTGCGACACTTCTTGTTTGATTTTTGGCTATATAAAAATAAACTTTAGTTTGTAAACTGTATCACAGAGGTTGAAGCTACTGGTCTGTAGTCATTCAGGCCTGTGACCTTTGATTTTTTTGCTACTGGAATGATAGTGGAGGTCTTGAAGCAGGCAGAAGAAGTGTACAGATCCAGAGATTGGTTGAAGATGTCTGGAAACAACTGATCTGCACAGTGCCTGAGTGTGGAAGAGGAAATAAAGTCCGGGCCTGCAGTGTTTTGAATATTCTGCTTTTTGAGTAAGCTGTAGACATCTTTTACAGTAATGACAGGAGAGGGAAGCCGAGAAGAAGAAGAAGAGTGTAGAGTAGTAGCACTGAGATCATCAGGTAGATTTATGTCCCATTGTCTTTCAAAGTGACCATAAAACTGATTTAAATGATTAGCCAGACTAGGGTCAACAGAACTGTGCCAGAATTAGGATCGTGTTGCCATCAGGGAAAAGTAGTGTTTCTTCCCAATGAAGAGGCATATCCACAAGAAATAAAAGATTTGTTATTTGGTGAAAGTGAAATCCACAAACACTACAGGCAAAATTATCCGAATCTACAATTGTACTGGCCTCACTGAATCTCCTGTTCAATTATCCAGCAAGCTAAACACCTTCATGCAATAATTCCCGGAACCACGAAGTGATATAGAGAATGTTTAATTACAAAAATGGTGTGAAACTGTAAATACAAATACAAACAAACACTAATAAGTACTTGTATAAGTAACATAGAGTAAATACAGCAGCATTTATAACTAAGAGCTTAACAGCCAAAGGCTCAGTAAATTTATGTAATGAAATACATTTACTTTGACACTCCTTAACCAAAGTTACTTAAACAAAGACTATAAAACTAGAAAAAAGAGAACTTACAGGGAATGCCTTCACAAGGGCTAACTAAGCAGGATGGCGAAGGATTGTTTGAGAGTACAAACACAGAGGTAATAAACACACCATGCTTACTGCTGCTGCACTCACTTCCTACTTCCTGCCTCCTGTCACATGGCTTCCTGCTTGCAGCAGTAGCATTAGGATTTTTATATTAGGATTACAAAGGTTTGCAAAAACAATTAGAACCAGAACACTCCCCGTCTGGTATCTTTAAGATACCACCAAAAACTGAGCCAAATACTTTAATCTGGTGATAAAAGAAAAACCCAGTTCTGAAATGGGCCTGTAAAGGATTTTTGTTGCTCCTTTCTGAAGTATCTTTATCTCGACCTTCCTTATTAATCCGTCTTTGCTGGGAACAGCCTTCATTATTATTCCCATAGGCCACTCATTCCTCCTGACTTGCTTTTCCTTCAGAAGGACAACATCACCTTCTTTGATGTCAGGCCTTTTATTTTGCCATTTCTGTCGCGTCTGCAGAGTGCTGAGATATTCCGTTCTCCACCTGCTCCAGAATTCCTCAGCGAGGTATTGGACACGCTTCCATTGGTGTCTCAACATCTCACCTGTACCAAAGTTACTTTGAGACAGAAAAGGCGTGCCTATTTTTTGGGTGAGCAGCATGGAAGGTGTTAGGACATTAGGATGTTCAGGATCAGACGAAACAGGTACCAGGGGACGTGCATTAATTATGGTGATGACCTCTGCCATTAGCGTTGTTAACACTTCATGAGTAAGTCGTACACGACCAGACTGCAACAGCATGGAGTCTACCACTCCAATCATGCGTTCCCACCGTTTTGAGCTTAAGTGACTCTCAGAGGCATAAGTGGACAAAGAGTTCACTTCAGGTCGGATATCTACATCACTTTCTGGGTTGATGAGGTCAAATTTATTTTGTTCTTCTGGAATTTTCTTTAGTGGAAGGTGAAGGAAGCGAGGTCCAGTAATCCATGTTGAACTGGAAAGCTTGGAGGCTGAAATGGAGCGTGAACCATGATCAGCAGGATTTTGATCTGTTGGCACATAATGCCACTGTTCAGGTTTAGAAGACTGCCGGATTCGTTGCACCCGATTATTTACATAGACACTAAAGCGTCTGGATTGATTGTGAATATAACCCAAAACCACTTTACTATCTGTATAAAAACTAGTGGAGTTTAGCTGGAGATCTATTTCCTCACTGACGACTTCCGCAATCTCCACAGCTAGCACCGCAGCACATAGCTCCAGCCTGGGCACTGTAAGTTCAGGTCGGGGGGCAAGTCTTGCCTTGCCGAGGACAAAGCCCACATCTATTTGCTTGTCATGGCTTAGAAATTTGAGATAAGCCACAGCAGCAATGGCATTAACAGAGGCATCTGAAAAAATGCACAGCTCAATGTGCAGGGCATTAGAAGGTGGAATAACAGAATATATACGGGGTATTTGAATGCCTCTGAGGCACTGCAGCGAACTCTGCCATTGCACGCATTGTTCATGCATGCTTTCTGGAAGATTGGTGTCCCAATCACTGCCGTGTCTCGAGAGTTCTCTAAGTAGTAAGCGCCCCCGGATAGTCACTGGTGCCAGGAAACCCAGCGGGTCAAAAAGACTATTGACCGTGGAGAGTACTCCTCTGCGGGTATATGGTCTCTCAGTTTCAGGTGCATAAAATGTAAAAATGTCTGACATAATATTCCATCTTACCCCAAGACTTCGCTGATCAGGTAGGTCATCCACAAACAAGTCAAGATTTTGTAGATCCTTAGCTCGATCTTCCTTTAAGAACGCATCCATCACCTCAGCTTTGTTAGAGGCCACTTTGTGGAGCCTAAGATTTGAAGCTGCTAACATTTCCTGTGTTCTCTTAAGGAGATCAATTGCTTCCTCCACAGTGGGGACAGACTTTAAAGCATCATCCATATAAAAGTCTCTTTGAATAAAGCGGCACACATCACTGCCATACTCTTTTTCTCCTTCTTGTGCAACTCGCCTCAGACCATAAATGGCCACAGCAGGTGAGGGACTATTACCAAAAACATGCACCCTCATTCTATGGTCAACAACCCTTTTGTCCTGGTCACTGTCCTCATACCATAGAAAGCGCAAAACATCCCTACAATCTTCTCGCACTAGAAAACAATGAAACATTTGCTGAATGTCAGCAGTAAGTGCAACGGGGTTCTTCCTAAATCTTATAAGGATACCCAACAGGCTATTATTCAAGTCTGGCCCAGAGAGCAGCACATTGTTAAGGGAAACCCCTTCAAATTGAGCACTAGAATCAAAAACCACACGTATTTGGGTGGGCTTTGTGTGTGGTACACTCCGAAGAAGGGCAAATACCAGTACTCCTTACCTTCTTGAACCGGAGGTGCAAGCTCTGCATGACAGCTATCCAACATCCTTTTCATGAATTCTAGAAAATGAGCTTTCATCTCTGGATGTTTCTCAAGGGTGCGGCTTAGAGATCTAAAACGATTCATAGCATATACACGATTATTAGGCAATTGCCTACGTGCTTTGCGAAAAGGAAGTGGGGCCACCCAGCTGTTGCTGGAGTCTTGAAAGAATTCATTCAACATAGTTTTGAGAAACAAAAGATCTTCCATAGAAGGTGCAGGTTTGTGATCACCTTTTGTCTGGTAGAAAACCG
Source organism: Erpetoichthys calabaricus (assembly GCF_900747795.2). Taxonomy (NCBI): domain Eukaryota; kingdom Metazoa; phylum Chordata; class Cladistia; order Polypteriformes; family Polypteridae; genus Erpetoichthys; species Erpetoichthys calabaricus. The sequence continues at coordinate 55,886,139 of NC_041408.2, forward strand.
ATTGTCCAAGTTTCTCCCCATTTGCTCCAGTCAGATGGCTTTCACTGGGAATGCGGCAGAAGAGTTGGTGCTGCTCAGAAGGGATGAACCTCTCTTTGACCATCATATGGCTCTCGCATGGGTGAAAGAGACTTGGCCTGCCATTATCCAGGATGTAAGTTTTCATGCTAGTGACCTCTGAAGGCCTGTGTGTACCACCCAGGCACACATCACCAATTATTACCCAGCCCAAGTCCAATTTTTGGGCATATGCTGCATCATGGGGCCCATTGATCTGCTTACGGACTTTATGCACCCTTAACATGTCCCTTCCCAGCAACAGCAGAATTGCTGCTTCTCTATCACGAGGTGGTATTTCATTGGCGATTGCCTTGAGGTGATGGTGATTGTGAGCAGCTTCTGGAGTAGGAATTTCATCCCTGTTGTCAGGGATCATATAGCATTCTAGGAGTGTGGGCAAAGGAAGACTTACTTTTTCATCTAATGACTCTATGATATAACCAACCGCTCGCCTGCCAGTAGTCTCAGCTAATCCAGAGCAGGTTTTCAATGTATATGCAGCTGAAGGTCCATCTATGTTGAAAATGTCAAAAAAATCTGGCTGAGCTAGGGACCTATTGCTTTGGTCATCCAGCATGGCATACATCCTCCTGCTTTTGCTGCGGTCACTGGCTGGATAAACATTCACAAGGCAATTTTTGCACAGGATTTCCCACTAAAGCCTTCACCACACACCTCAGTGCATTTGGACGTAATAGCGTCATCTGCTGCTTCTTTCTTCTCCCCGCCATGCTGTGCGAGGGGAGAAGGGGACTTGGACAGCCAAGGAGCTGGGCCTGGATGGAGGGCAGCTGAATGCCTGTCACTCTCACATTCAGAACATTTGACACTTGTTTCACAACATCTGGCAACATGTTTGGTTGATGCGCAGCATTTGAAACAGATGTTATGTGTTTTTAATATTCTTTTCCGTTCATCGAGGGGCATCTCTCTAAAGCCTCTGCACTTTCTCAGGGGGTGAGGTTTGCGATGAACTGGACATTGTCTATCTGGGTCATCATTGGCTGGGGAATTGGAACAGGGAGTAATATCTGTTTTGTGTACAGACACTGGCTTACGGGCATTACTGTGACTCTCGACGAATCTCTCTCTCTTGTTTGGGTTAACAGTGGAGGAGGGGAGAGTAAAGCTGGGGTCATTACGTGCCTTAGCTTCACCGCGTATGAACTGCAAAAAGAAGGAAAATGGGGGAAAGGTGACCTTGTGTTCTTGCTTATAGCGGGAGCCCTGCATCATCCACTTCTCCTGAAGCGCATATGGGAGCTTTTCTACTATTGGGTTAACACCTCTAGCAGTGTCCAAGTAGGAAAGCCCTGCTAAAAAAACATCTCGTTTTGCAGCCTCAACCTCAGACAGTAAATCACTCAGTTCCCTAAGCTTTTGGTGTTCTTTTGGTAATATTTTAGGAAAATTGTCCAGTTTTGCAAGCAGAGCACTTTCTATGGCTTCTGGCGACCCATAAATCTCCTCCAATCTCTCCCAAATGCGCTGCAGCCCAATAGACAAGTTCCGCACATTCGCTGACTTGATGCGACGCGCATGTTCTGCAGATTCTGCCCCAAGCCATTTAATCAATAAATCTATCTCTTCTCCCGCTGTAAGACCCAATGTCTCTATGGCATTAAGGAATGTGAATTTCCAGGCCAAATAATTCTCGGGCCGGTCATCAAACTTATTTAGTCCGGATGATATCAGTTGGCTTCGTACCAGATACCTTGCTAAATCTGATGAGGCATGGTCACGAGAGTGTCCAGCAGTTTCATCCATGTGGTGGTTATAACGACTGGGGCAAGGTGTTAGCACAGGCAGGCTCCGAGCACTGCTTGGCTGATTACTTAAAAGGGTAGGATGGCTCCTTTGCCTTAAAGGAGACTCTTTATTGTGTACAGTAGTATCTGCAGGATGACCTGATGCCAGATAGCTTGCTTCTTCTTGGGCTATATTTTCATCTGCTACCAGGTTGAGGACACACATGTCCGGAATGGGGCCATTATTCAAACATCCTTCCCTGAATGAATGCCTGCCGCTATGCTCATTTACATACTGTTCAGTACGCTGCTGTGGGCTCTGTGCTGGCAGTAACTGGGATCCGAGTTCAATTTCTGCGGTCTCTAAGTTTGCAACTGCAGCCTCCATCACAGCTGCTTCAGCCAGCGTAGCCTCTGCCTCTCTCTCTTTCTCCAGAGCATCTAACGTGGCTTCTAGACGGGCCTTTTCCATTCTAAGTTCAATCTCCTTCTTTGAAAAGGCAGCTCTAGCTTGGGCAGCTTCTGCCTTAGCACGTGCTTTGGCTGCTGCTACACTGACATTTGAAACAGCAGAAGATTTAGTCGAACGACAAGCAACAGATCTAACTTCCAATTCTTGAAGCTCCATTTTACATGGACAACTGGACAATGTAGTAACTGTAACTCCTCTAGCAATTCTTGAGCAAATTACTGCGCTGTTATTTCTGCCTTAAGATGCCTTATAAGACAATGGAGTCAGAGCCACTGAGCAATCTTGCTTGTAGGTCTCCCTTTTCACTGTACTGGCCTCACTGAATCTCCTGTTCAATTATCCAGCAAGCTAAACACCTTCATGCAATAATTCCCGGAACCACGAAGTGATATAGAGAATGTTTAATTACAAAAATGGTGTGAAACTGTAAATACAAATACAAACAAACACTAATAAGTACTTGTATAAGTAACATAGAGTAAATACAGCAGCATTTATAACTAAGAGCTTAACAGCCAAAGGCTCAGTAAATTTATGTAATGAAATACATTTACTTTGACACTCCTTAACCAAAGTTACTTAAACAAAGACTATAAAACTAGAAAAAAGAGAACTTACAGGGAATGCCTTCACAAGGGCTAACTAAGCAGGATGGCGAAGGATTGTTTGAGAGTACAAACACAGAGGTAATAAACACACCATGCTTACTGCTGCTGCACTCACTTCCTACTTCCTGCCTCCTGTCACATGGCTTCCTGCTTGCAGCAGTAGCATTAGGATTTTTATATTAGGATTACAAAGGTTTGCAAAAACAATTAGAACCAGAACACTCCCCGTCTGGTATCTTTAAGATACCACCAAAAACTGAGCCAAATACTTTAATCTGGTGATAAAAGAAAAACCAGTTCTGAAATGGGCCTGTAAAGGATTTTTGTTGCTCCTTTCTGAAGTATCTTTATCTCGACCTTCCTTATTAATCCGTCTTTGCTGGGAACAGCCTTCATTATTATTCCCATAGGCCACTCATTCCTCCTGACTTGCTTTTCCTTCAGAAGGACAACATCACCTTCTTTGATGTCAGGCCTTTTATTTTGCCATTTCTGTCGCGTCTGCAGAGTGCTGAGATATTCCGTTCTCCACCTGCTCCAGAATTCCTCAGCGAGGTATTGGACACGCTTCCATTGGTGTCTCAACATCTCACCTGTACCAAAGTTACTTTGAGACAGAAAAGGCGTGCCTATTTTTTGGGTGAGCAGCATGGAAGGTGTTAGGACATTAGGATGTTCAGGATCAGACGAAACAGGTACCAGGGGACGTGCATTAATTATGGTGATGACCTCTGCCATTAGCGTTGTTAACACTTCATGAGTAAGTCGTACACGACCAGACTGCAACAGCATGGAGTCTACCACTCCAATCATGCGTTCCCACCGTTTTGAGCTTAAGTGACTCTCAGAGGCATAAGTGGACAAAGAGTTCACTTCAGGTCGGATATCTACATCACTTTCTGGGTTGATGAGGTCAAATTTATTTTGTTCTTCTGGAATTTTCTTTAGTGGAAGGTGAAGGAAGCGAGGTCCAGTAATCCATGTTGAACTGGAAAGCTTGGAGGCTGAAATGGAGCGTGAACCATGATCAGCAGGATTTTGATCTGTTGGCACATAATGCCACTGTTCAGGTTTAGAAGACTGCCGGATTCGTTGCACCCGATTATTTACATAGACACTAAAGCGTCTGGATTGATTGTGAATATAACCCAAAACCACTTTACTATCTGTATAAAAACTAGTGGAGTTTAGCTGGAGATCTATTTCCTCACTGACGACTTCCGCAATCTCCACAGCTAGCACCGCAGCACATAGCTCCAGCCTGGGCACTGTAAGTTCAGGTCGGGGGGCAAGTCTTGCCTTGCCGAGGACAAAGCCCACATCTATTTGCTTGTCATGGCTTAGAAATTTGAGATAAGCCACAGCAGCAATGGCATTAACAGAGGCATCTGAAAAAATGCACAGCTCAATGTGCAGGGCATTAGAAGGTGGAATAACAGAATATATACGGGGTATTTGAATGCCTCTGAGGCACTGCAGCGAACTCTGCCATTGCACGCATTGTTCATGCATGCTTTCTGGAAGATTGGTGTCCCAATCACTGCCGTGTCTCGAGAGTTCTCTAAGTAGTAAGCGCCCCCGGATAGTCACTGGTGCCAGGAAACCCAGCGGGTCAAAAAGACTATTGACCGTGGAGAGTACTCCTCTGCGGGTATATGGTCTCTCAGTTTCAGGTGCATAAAATGTAAAAATGTCTGACATAATATTCCATCTTACCCCAAGACTTCGCTGATCAGGTAGGTCATCCACAAACAAGTCAAGATTTTGTAGATCCTTAGCTCGATCTTCCTTTAAGAACGCATCCATCACCTCAGCTTTGTTAGAGGCCACTTTGTGGAGCCTAAGATTTGAAGCTGCTAACATTTCCTGTGTTCTCTTAAGGAGATCAATTGCTTCCTCCACAGTGGGGACAGACTTTAAAGCATCATCCATATAAAAGTCTCTTTGAATAAAGCGGCACACATCACTGCCATACTCTTTTTCTCCTTCTTGTGCAACTCGCCTCAGACCATAAATGGCCACAGCAGGTGAGGGACTATTACCAAAAACATGCACCCTCATTCTATGGTCAACAACCCTTTTGTCCTGGTCACTGTCCTCATACCATAGAAAGCGCAAAACATCCCTACAATCTTCTCGCACTAGAAAACAATGAAACATTTGCTGAATGTCAGCAGTAAGTGCAACGGGGTTCTTCCTAAATCTTATAAGGATACCCAACAGGCTATTATTCAAGTCTGGCCCAGAGAGCAGCACATTGTTAAGGGAAACCCCTTCAAATTGAGCACTAGAATCAAAAACCACACGTATTTGGGTGGGCTTTGTGTGTGGTACACTCCGAAGAAGGGCAAATACCAGTACTCCTTACCTTCTTGAACCGGAGGTGCAAGCTCTGCATGACAGCTATCCAACATCCTTTTCATGAATTCTAGAAAATGAGCTTTCATCTCTGGATGTTTCTCAAGGGTGCGGCTTAGAGATCTAAAACGATTCATAGCATATACACGATTATTAGGCAATTGCCTACGTGCTTTGCGAAAAGGAAGTGGGGCCACCCAGCTGTTGCTGGAGTCTTGAAAGAATTCATTCAACATAGTTTTGAGAAACAAAAGATCTTCCATAGAAGGTGCAGGTTTGTGATCACCTTTTGTCTGGTAGAAAACCGATTGTCCAAGTTTCTCCCCATTTGCTCCAGTCAGATGGCTTTCACTGGGAATGCGGCAGAAGAGTTGGTGCTGCTCAGAAGGGATGAACCTCTCTTTGACCATCATATGGCTCTCGCATGGGTGAAAGAGACTTGGCCTGCCATTATCCAGGATGTAAGTTTTCATGCTAGTGACCTCTGAAGGCCTGTGTGTACCACCCAGGCACACATCACCAATTATTACCCAGCCCAAGTCCAATTTTTGGGCATATGCTGCATCATGGGGCCCATTGATCTGCTTACGGACTTTATGCACCCTTAACATGTCCCTTCCCAGCAACAGCAGAATTGCTGCTTCTCTATCACGAGGTGGTATTTCATTGGCGATTGCCTTGAGGTGATGGTGATTGTGAGCAGCTTCTGGAGTAGGAATTTCATCCCTGTTGTCAGGGATCATATAGCATTCTAGGAGTGTGGGCAAAGGAAGACTTACTTTTTCATCTAATGACTCTATGATATAACCAACCGCTCGCCTGCCAGTAGTCTCAGCTAATCCAGAGCAGGTTTTCAATGTATATGCAGCTGAAGGTCCATCTATGTTGAAAATGTCAAAAAAATCTGGCTGAGCTAGGGACCTATTGCTTTGGTCATCCAGCATGGCATACATCCTCCTGCTTTTGCTGCGGTCACTGGCTGGATAAACATTCACAAGGCAATTTTTGCACAGGATTTCCCACTAAAGCCTTCACCACACACCTCAGTGCATTTGGACGTAATAGCGTCATCTGCTGCTTCTTTCTTCTCCCCGCCATGCTGTGCGAGGGGAGAAGGGGACTTGGACAGCCAAGGAGCTGGGCCTGGATGGAGGGCAGCTGAATGCCTGTCACTCTCACATTCAGAACATTTGACACTTGTTTCACAACATCTGGCAACATGTTTGGTTGATGCGCAGCATTTGAAACAGATGTTATGTGTTTTTAATATTCTTTTCCGTTCATCGAGGGGCATCTCTCTAAAGCCTCTGCACTTTCTCAGGGGGTGAGGTTTGCGATGAACTGGACATTGTCTATCTGGGTCATCATTGGCTGGGGAATTGGAATTGGAACAGGGAGTAATATCTGTTTTGTGTACAGACACTGGCTTACGGGCATTACTGTGACTCTCGACGAATCTCTCTCTCTTGTTTGGGTTAACAGTGGAGGAGGGGAGAGTAAAGCTGGGGTCATTACGTGCCTTAGCTTCACCGCGTATGAACTGCAAAAAGAAGGAAAATGGGGGAAAGGTGACCTTGTGTTCTTGCTTATAGCGGGAGCCCTGCATCATCCACTTCTCCTGAAGCGCATATGGGAGCTTTTCTACTATTGGGTTAACACCTCTAGCAGTGTCCAAGTAGGAAAGCCCTGCTAAAAAAACATCTCGTTTTGCAGCCTCAACCTCAGACAGTAAATCACTCAGTTCCCTAAGCTTTTGGTGTTCTTTTGGTAATATTTTAGGAAAATTGTCCAGTTTTGCAAGCAGAGCACTTTCTATGGCTTCTGGCGACCCATAAATCTCCTCCAATCTCTCCCAAATGCGCTGCAGCCCAATAGACAAGTTCCGCACATTCGCTGACTTGATGCGACGCGCATGTTCTGCAGATTCTGCCCCAAGCCATTTAATCAATAAATCTATCTCTTCTCCCGCTGTAAGACCCAATGTCTCTATGGCATTAAGGAATGTGAATTTCCAGGCCAAATAATTCTCGGGCCGGTCATCAAACTTATTTAGTCCGGATGATATCAGTTGGCTTCGTACCAGATACCTTGCTAAATCTGATGAGGCATGGTCACGAGAGTGTCCAGCAGTTTCATCCATGTGGTGGTTATAACGACTGGGGCAAGGTGTTAGCACAGGCAGGCTCCGAGCACTGCTTGGCTGATTACTTAAAAGGGTAGGATGGCTCCTTTGCCTTAAAGGAGACTCTTTATTGTGTACAGTAGTATCTGCAGGATGACCTGATGCCAGATAGCTTGCTTCTTCTTGGGCTATATTTTCATCTGCTACCAGGTTGAGGACACACATGTCCGGAATGGGGCCATTATTCAAACATCCTTCCCTGAATGAATGCCTGCCGCTATGCTCATTTACATACTGTTCAGTACGCTGCTGTGGGCTCTGTGCTGGCAGTAACTGGGATCCGAGTTCAATTTCTGCGGTCTCTAAGTTTGCAACTGCAGCCTCCATCACAGCTGCTTCAGCCAGCGTAGCCTCTGCCTCTCTCTCTTTCTCCAGAGCATCTAACGTGGCTTCTAGACGGGCCTTTTCCATTCTAAGTTCAATCTCCTTCTTTGAAAAGGCAGCTCTAGCTTGGGCAGCTTCTGCCTTAGCACGTGCTTTGGCTGCTGCTACACTGACATTTGAAACAGCAGAAGATTTAGTCGAACGACAAGCAACAGATCTAACTTCCAATTCTTGAAGCTCCATTTTACATGGACAACTGGACAATGTAGTAACTGTAACTCCTCTAGCAATTCTTGAGCAAATTACTGCGCTGTTATTTCTGCCTTAAGATGCCTTATAAGACAATGGAGTCAGAGCCACTGAGCAATCTTGCTTGTAGGTCTCCCTTTTCACTGTACTGGCCTCACTGAATCTCCTGTTCAATTATCCAGCAAGCTAAACACCTTCATGCAATAATTCCCGGAACCACGAAGTGATATAGAGAATGTTTAATTACAAAAATGGTGTGAAACTGTAAATACAAATACAAACAAACACTAATAAGTACTTGTATAAGTAACATAGAGTAAATACAGCAGCATTTATAACTAAGAGCTTAACAGCCAAAGGCTCAGTAAATTTATGTAATGAAATACAACATTTACTTTGACACTCCTTAACCAAAGTTACTTAAACAAAGACTATAAAACTAGAAAAAAGAGAACTTACAGGGAATGCCTTCACAATGGCTAACTAAGCAGGATGGCGAAGGATTGTTTGAGAGTACAAACACAGAGGTAATAAACACACCATGCTTACTGCTGCTGCACTCACTTCCTACTTCCTGCCTCCTGTCACATGGCTTCCTGCTTGCAGCAGTAGCATTAGGATTTTTATATTAGGATTACAAAGGTTTGCAAAAACAATTAGAACCAGAACAACAATAATCTTTTCACGCTCGCAACATTCAATGCTCAAAACGTAGATTTACACAATTCAGGCTACTACATACAAGTTTAATTTGAAAGAAACCACAGTTCGGTCAGGTTTATATTTATGATCATGGAGAAGCAATGCAACATAGTATCGAAAGAGTTAAATGATCGGACGTATTCGAAATTGTACAGCAAATAATAGACACAAATCCACACGTCCAAAAGAATCGCACTTTACACAAAATTTATCTGAAAAACACAGATGAAGAAGTTTTCTTGGATTTCTATATGAATCTGAAAGATCACGGTCACATTTATAATAAACCAACATGTGCCAAATTGTCAGCAATAATAGTTTCGAAAGACGGAGATATGAAAGACTGAGTTGATATTCGTATTTATCCAAAAGCAAAGCATGATTTGTGTGGAAATGACTAGCCTGTAGTGCCCGCACGGAGGTTGGCGAGCAAAGCAGGGGAAGAACCCCCTGGTAAATATTATATAAAAAAAAGAAAAAAAAACCCACGTAAGATGTTCTGAATTGATTAAGAGAGTGTCTGTTGTCAATCAAAGGTTCATAAATGGAGGTAAGAGGTGGTCAGATCAGCTCAGTTGTACTGCAGGTTTTCATTTAAAGGATTCGACATTCAAACCGAGCAGGTCCAGCTTCTTATGTCCACAAATGGAGCATGTCGATAGACGTTTGTTTGGTTAAGCCACCAGCATTCTAGGGCCTGAATGATTCACTTGTAGCAGTCACTGTGCCACTAAGAGTCACACCATCAGAAAGATGGTGATTTATTTATTTTATGGTGGGGACTCCAAGAACATACACAGCCTTGATCTGGCGCACACACACTCATTCACAGAGACACAGTTATTGTCCAAAAATAATAGTGAAATATAATAATTAAATGAATGAAAAAAACACATGTGGTATAACAAAAGCGCCCATTCACATAGAACACAACAAAACAAACAATAAACACTAATGACAATGTCCAAACACAGTCCAATGTAGCAGAGGCAGTGAACGATGGATAGGTGAATGAAAAATCCTGTGAACAGTTCACTGTAAGTAATGTAAAGTTTGTCTAATCAGTTTTTCTGATGCATTGTGGGATGAGGTGATTGCAAGCGCTTCCTCTGATGAAGGCGTATCCAGACTCACACGAGGAGGCAGGCACGAGACAGACCATACATCCAGACAGGAACAGTAATCCAAGATAATCCACAGGTGATCCAAGCATGTGAAACAGTACTTTAACAAACAGGTGAAGGATCACAATTCCTTGGTGTCTTGCTGGTTCCCTTTTTAAAGGGCCCACTGGCTCGATCTTCTTCCCAGCAGCCCACTGTGCAGTAGTGTTATACAGCCAGGACTGCTGGGAGATGTAGTAAATATCTAAGCAGCACTGCTAGACACTCATTGGAATATCATGCTGCATCCCATTTACCATGGAAGTCAAATATCAGAGCTGAGAATGACGTCATGCCGAGTCAACCACATTACAGTAAAACATTAAAAAAAAACAATATGGATGCATCCAGGAAAATCTTTGTTGCATTTGCTCCATTGAAATAAATAGCAGTTGATAACAACACATTTCGTTTTATTTTGTGCATTCAAATGCCATAGCAGCACATCCACAGATAGATGTCGGACATTGCTGTGTGTACGACTTTTTTAATGAGACACAACTAGACCGAAGTGCTCATAAGCAGTAGAATACTACAGCTTCCACTAAAGTTTGCAGTATAAGTCGCCATTTTGGATTGACATCATAATCTGAAGTCAGATAAACTTGGACTTGACAGGCTAGCCCAGAGATTCTGAGTTTGAAATCTGAGTTAAAGGGGTGTTGTGATGTAAGATTTTGCATATAACTTGATAAATATTTTGTATGTCTTTATTTGTAATTTAGGCAAAGCAATGTAATTTAGTGTTACATTAGTGAGCGTTTACCCCCCCCCCCCCCGCCTTTAGGAATGGGTCTCTTTGAATTTTACGACAGAGATGGGGGGGGTGTGTGCCTTAAACCAGTTTGGCGAGTACTTCTCTACTAAAGTCTTTCAACCCCAGCAAGTAAGCCAGGTTACCTTAACATATGGTTTGGGGGCAGGTGTTAAGATGTTCTATTTCTCCATTGGTCTGAGGAAAGGCTGTTTGGAACTGGCTTGTCTCAGAAGCCTTTAAGTACTATGACGCCCATTGCCTCTAGGGATTGGACAGAACATTTATAAATTTACTTGCTTAACCTCTCACTATCTCTCTTACTAACCAACATATGATGAAGAAGCATCTCTCTCTTACTAACCTCTGATGATGAAGAAGCAGATCTCTCTTACCAAACTGATGAAGACCATCACACCAAGACAACACAACGGAGCGCACAACTCGGCAGCCATATTTAGGCAGGCAATGCAACCTGTTCTGAAGAAAGCTGAATGATGCCTTAACTAGAGACATTTCTAAGTAACTAACAAGTCTGTGTGCCGCCTGAAACTACACATCACCATTTAATTAGGTTGTATGGTTGCCAATATTCAAATGTACTTTGCATATTGTTATTATTTATGAATATTACCAATAATACATTGTTTTATGTGTAACTTAACTCCTATTTGTCTTTTACTACACCTAATTGCCTATAGATATAGAAGGGAAGGTAGGGATAAGTTATATACTATAATACCTTATAAACAGTGGTAAGTCATGGAGATTAGGCATTCTGACAAAGGCTACTTATTAATAATACAATAGGGGAAAGTAGAGCAATATATTACTCTACCAAAACAAAACAGGGGGCATTCCAGTTAAGAATTCCAGCGAAGAACTCAGAAATTCCAACTTCCCACTTCAAATGGAACTCAGCATAAGTATAAAGTGAATCATTTCTGTTCCTGAGTTTCTAAACATCAATCAGGATGATGTAACTTATCTCTCTAGGCAGTAATGTGGACGAGTTCAATGACTGGATAACACATTTTAGTTTTGCTTTTAACCATTACTCTCTTTCAGTCCCACTCTTTTCTTTTTCATTTTGTCTTATCACATCAAGTGAAACCCACCCAGCATTAAAATAGCATCTGAAATAACAAGCTTAAGCTGGTTCTCTGCAATAACCAAATGTCTCACTGCCCGAACTCACCGTGATTCAACGAGAGATGGAAAAGTTCATCCAACTTATTGTGATGTACGCAGGCCATTCCCAAGTCCATTCCTTAACTTTTATCCTTGCTGCAGATCATCACTCTTTCCATCTTCGGTTGAGCCGCTCCTGCTATAAGGTGCAGATCTACCTGCCGAGTTATCCTGTGTATTCCACGTTATGTTTTCAGAGTTTCTCCACAGTAGCAGGCCTGGATTAACCATTAAGCAGAATACACATGCTTAGGGCATCAAGAGAAAGGGGGCACCACAAAACGATTTACCCTGGACCACATAGTGCAAAATGGCAAATGGTGTAGCTGAACCAGGATCCATAAAAAGGGGCTTTCACAATAAAGGACAAAATTACATACTGTAAGTGCCACACAGGATGGACACGCATCTCAACCAAGAGAGGGGATCGTTCGTTACCAGGACGGGAGGCTCCTAGAAGACAGACAGACATGCCAGCCAAGGGAGAGAAAGGTGCCGGACCCAAAAAGGACTTCTTGGGAGGATGGATGGGCATCCCAACCAGGAAAAAAAGATTCCTTACCCAGGCAGGAAGCTCCAGGCAGATGCACAGGCATCCTGACCAGATGTATTTCTAGGACCAGGAAGAAAGGAAAGGACAGGGAAGAACTGTCTCTTGGGGGATGTTTATTCCATCTAGTTCTTAGATGGCCGCATCCCTTGATACCGGCACCCATTCGGGAACCAGCAGGGAATGCCAGGAATTAGTCTGGCAGTGCAGCCCTACTGAGGTCCATGGGGTCTGCAAGAGGGCTCTGCAGGGAGATGTACTTCCCAGAAGTGCTTCCAGCGGGCAACAGCCCCGGCATCAAAAGTACTCCTGGGTCCTAAACAAAAGGGACCACACTCCCTTGTCCAGGTGAGCCGGAGCAGGGAGGAAGATGAGCAGCACTCAAATGGAGGAAGGCAATGTGGTGGAAGGAGGAGAGGTGAATTGGAAAAGAAACAACAACTTGTTTTTGTGCTTAATACTGAAGTATTGTGTAATAACACACCCTTTATGTATCCATGTTTGGGGTTTGAGGCTCTCCGGCACCCCTTAGCCTTCAGAATACATGCATATACAATTTTAGAGATAATAATAAAATAGTAATAATAGAGGTTAATGATATATATTAATGTTGGGAATACAACAAAATTAGAATCTGGCAACTGCCTCAAGGTTCATATCTTGGTCATGTTGGCTGTCCCATTCAGTCATCCACTGAGGGTGAGTGCAGCTCATATACAGGGTGAGTCAAAATTATGTTAACAATTGAATGACAGAAACAATTTATTCACAAAACATACTTCATATGTGCAAGATGAATGTACGTGATGAATGTCTCAACCTGTTCACCATCATGTTCAACACACAAAAACTAACAGGCAACAGTACCATTTAAAGCCTGGACACACATTTCACAGGGAATAGATGATACCACAGTCCGTATTCTGTCCTTCAGGTCATTGATATCACGGAACTTCCCTACAATACATGCACTCCTTCACCATACCACATAACCAGAAATCACAGGGTGTCAAATCAGGGGAGAGTGGAGGCCATGGCAATGGTCCACCACAACCTGTCCATCGACCTGGAAAGGAGTGGTCGAGATAAAAATAATCCATTAGTGTTAACATAATTTTGATTTACCCTGTATATGGGGGTACCAAAATCTTTTAAGTGCCTCTAAATGTCTTAATCTGGCCCTGGGCACCAAACAGGTGACCCCATTAAATAAAGTAAAGTGAAACAAAAACTGGGCGTGATGATACCAACAAAAAGATGGCAACTTCAGCCCAACAAATGAAATGCTTCTTTAGCTTAGGAATGCTAGGACAACACAGTGGAACTTGTTATGTTATCCTCCAGGGAGCATCTGGTTTAACAGAGAATAAAGGTAAATATGGGAAACAAAGCTTTGAAGCAGAAGAGAATAAAAATACAAATTCTACAGGAAAACAATATTTTTTTTAATAACAGAATTTGTGGTACAAATGCGAGTACCTGGACAGAGGGGGGTATCAGAATGGTAGAAAGCGTAACTTCGCCTTTGCTGCAGTTTGGTTTTACAGATCAGCCACAGCCTTAAACCCACAGGCAGGTGACATGAATGACATCTATTATCTGGTTACAATGGCCTCTGTGGAGGGGTGGGATACGTTAGGCAACAAGTGAGCAGTCAGTTCTTGATGGTGATGTGTTAGAAGCAGGAGAAATGGCCACATGTGAGGATCTCAGCAACTCTGACAAGGGCAAGATTGGGAGGGCTAGATGGCTGGGTCACACCAGCTACCTGTAAACAGCAGAACCTGAAGTAAAGTCTCCCGGTCTACTAGTAAGTTGAACTTTTCTAACGTAAAGTGGAAATGGAATGTGTTACTTGTTGAAGGTCAATAATCCCTCCCGACAGGCTTTGTCTCAACTGGAGAGATGAGGGGAATTTCAGCCTGTGTGGTCCTTGACCTGCATCTAATTGCAGACTAGCACGGCTGCCAAAACTCCAGATTTCCTAAATCCAACAGACAAGAGTTTACTCTGTACGCCTTCATCCGATATTCGTAATCGCCTTGGCTATGAGAAACGGAATTTAACTCAGAGAAGCTCCCCGAGTTAATCTCTGCTGCGGCTCACCCGAGAAATACAGTTACTCTGAGTGCGTGAAATGAAATACCGGTGCTTTGTAAATCCTGGCCAGCTGACCGTCTTGAGAGTAAATCCACAAGCGAATCTGAAGTACAAAAGGGTGACCCTTATGCGTGCTGCGCTCACATTTGGTCATATTGGAAGTCTGCATTTAATGTGTGAATCGGCCTGCTGGTGCTTAAATTTCTAACAAGTTCGTAATTCCATTCAGTCTTCACCTGATCATGTAGGTCAAAGAGTTTGATCATCGGATTTATATCGTCCACCGTGGCCTGATGATGCTCCTTACGACCTACAACAGAAAATACAGTAGCTGGATGGATAAAAAGAAAAATAAAGTGTGAACAGCTCTTTTACAACAGCAAGAAAAATTATGTGAACCCTTTGGAAACAACCGTATTGGTCATAAAATAAGGTCTGAAGTACAATAATGAGCAAACACAGCCTGTTTTAACTAATAGGACACACAAATTCTTCAATTGTTTTAATGCATACTGAATACAGTGTTGTAGTGAGCTGGCGCCCTACCCGGGATTTGTTCCTGCCTTGCGCCCTGTGTTGGCTGAGATTGGCTCCAGCTGACCACCGTGACCCTG
The DNA here is from genome assembly GCF_900747795.2 of Erpetoichthys calabaricus. Taxonomy (NCBI): domain Eukaryota; kingdom Metazoa; phylum Chordata; class Cladistia; order Polypteriformes; family Polypteridae; genus Erpetoichthys; species Erpetoichthys calabaricus. The sequence continues at coordinate 55,901,214 of NC_041408.2, forward strand.
TGTTAGGATATAGCGGGTTGGATAATGACTGACTTGACTGACTGAATACAGTGTAGATTGGAGAAAGTATGGGAAACCGGAGGTTGATGGCTGACTGGAGTCAGGGAATTAGCAAACCTGGAGTCCAACCAATGGAATGAGATTAGAGGTGTGGCTTAGAGAAACTTCGACCAATAAAAAGAAAACTCAAACATTCTGAGTTTGCTGTTCACAAGAAGCATCTACTGGTGCGAAGTGTGCCTCAATAAAAAAGAGATCTGAGAATATCCACAGTCTGGAAAAGATCATTTCAGAGAGTTTAGGCATTCATCAGCCATGTATAAACAGTGATGGTTTAGTACTGTGGCTGCTCACCCTAGGAGTGGGCGCCCAGCCAAGATGATCTGAAAGGTTCCACACAGAATACTCCATGAGGTAAACACGAACCCTAGAATAACAGATAAAGGCTTGAAGGAATCATTAGAACAGGTGAACGACTCTGTTCATGAGTCCACATGGTGTCGATGGCAGGACATCAAGGAGGAAGCCGCTGCACACCTGATGTTTACCAGACACCACCCTGACACGCCACAATGCCACTGTATGTTATGAACTGAGGAAACTAAGGCTGAACTGTTTGAGAAGGACGTAAAGCATTGAAAGGGGGCCACATACCAACATGCAAACATCATTCCAATGGTGGGAGCATCATGATTTGGGGGGGGGCTTTGCTGCTACGGGACCTGGACAGCTTTGAGTGGAATGTGAATTCCCAAGTTTATCACGGTATCCTACAGAATGACTGTCACATCAAAGTAAATTTGCAACAAAATGGCTTTAAGAAAAAAAAAAAGAAAAAGTAGGAGCCCAGACCTTAACGCAATGGAGATGCTGTACAATGACCTCGAGAGAGTTGTTGACATCAGACATCCTAAGATTATGGCTGAGCAGAAGCAGTTCTGTAATGAGGAATGGTCGAAAGTTCCTCCTGAACGTTGGGCAGGTATGACCTGCAGCTACCAGAAGGGTTTCTTTGAGGTTATTGCTGCCAAGGGAGGCTCGGCCGGTTATTAAATCCAAGGGTTCCTTTACATTTTCGCACAGCACAGAGCCCAAGTTTGATGCGTGTGTTCAATAAAGACGTGAAAGATTAGAATTGTTGATGTGCTATTAGCTCAAACATGTTGGGTTTGTCTATACTTGTGACTTGAATGAACATCAGATCACATTTTATGACCAATTAATGCAGAAAACCAGCTCATTCCGAAGGAGTCAAACAGTTTTTCTTATAATAATAGTAATTCCTTACATTTTTTAACCACTCAAAGTGTTTACATAGTGAGTGAGGAGCCACTTCAGCCACCACTAATATGTAGCACTCACCTAAATGAAGTGACAGCAGCCATTTTTGCGCCAGTACACTCACCACACATTAGCTGTTAGGTGGTGAAGTGGTAAGAAATAATTAGCCAATTAGGGATAGGGAATGATTAGGGGGGCGGAATGACCAGGCCATCATGGGCAATTTAGACAGGACATGGGGAAAGACCCTACTGTTTATGAAGGACGCCCAGGGATCTTTAATGACCACAGAGAGGCAGGACCTCATTTTTGCATCTCATCCGAAGGATGGTGCCATTTTTACAGCACAGTGTCCCCGTCACTACACTGGAGTGTTGGGCTCCACATTCAGAACACAGAGTAAGCGCCCCCTGCTGGCCTCACCAACACCTCTTCCAGCAGCAAACCAAGCCTCTTCTGGTTGGTCTCCCATCCAAGTGTTGGCCGGGCCTGAGCAGGCTTAGCTTCAGGTGGGTGACCTCTTCTGAAGTGCAGGTGGCATGGCTTCCATTGAATATGTGACACCGTCACTCTTGTTTGGGTCACTTACTTCTAAAACTGTTCCTATAAGGCACAGACACAGATTCAGATCATGCATACTGGTCTGTGATTAACACTTACCAACGTGAGGCTAAAGCTGACATTTTTTTAGTTTATTTTTTCCTTGATTTTTACTTGCACTCTTTCTCTCAATCTCCTTTTTTGTTTTTTTGCTCTCGGACCACTTTTATTTACAAGGAGTGCAGGATTGGCATACGCCCTGCAGAGCCTCGATGAAGGACAGCTGTGCTAACCGCTCTCGTGCATGTTAAGCACAATCAGCACGTTCCCTCAGTAGGTCCTCCGCGGCCGCATGACTTCCCTCTCATGCACCTACACTCACGGGGTCTGCGCTGGCTCACTCTTTTTAAATACTAAAAATCTCACACTGCCACGGACCCCTGAGGCACTTTACCACACTGTCAGCCTGAATTCTTCTTACTTCTGCACTGCCATGGGATCTCATTGTGATGCATTACAGAAAAATAAGACTTGAGAATACAACCGAGTATTATTCCTCCAGCTCAGAAGCAGACATGGGCGGTTAAAAGTAAAGAAACAGACAGTCTCTTGGTCCCATGACACAATTATGCTGTAGCCATGCAAAGACATCAGGGACCTCATGTATAAATGGTGCGTACGCACAGAAATGTTGCGTTACGAACGTTTCCACGCTCAAATCGCGATGTATAAAAGCTAAACTTGGCGTAAAGCCACACACATTTCCACGGTAACTCATACCTTGGCGTACGCAATTTTTCCGCTCGGTTTTGCAGACTGGCGGCACCTAGCGTCAAAGCAGTGTTACTGTTCCTGTGTGGTCACCCTTTCTTTCTTAGATCCACATTCCTGACGCGGCTTTATAAATACACTGAAACTAACTGCATATTGTTTTTTAGTGTAACGCATCTGATTGTAATTAACCTGAAGCAATATAATGGTCCAGGGAATAGCCATAGTATTCCTAATACCATAACTGCTGTAGCGTTGTAACTCTCAATGCATCTTCCTCTTCTTTCAGCTGCTCCCGTTGAGGGTTGCCACAACAGATCATCTTTTTCCATATTACACTCACTGCACCACTCGGAGTATTTATATCACTATATCTGAGTGGGGAATCACAGCAGCAGCTGATCGGAAAGAGAATTATCGGTATACAGCATGAAGTAGACGCTGACTCAGCCATGGCAAAACGCTTTAGAGACTTCCCAGTACGGACTTCACGGTTTAGAAAAAGTTTCATCCCCAGATCTCTAAACGCACTCAATCAGTCCATCATGTGCTCCTTGTAGAACTGTTTACTTATAAGTACAATTACCTCACTGTAAACTTGCACTACAGTTATAATATTGCACAACCTGCGCCACTTTATAAAGCGCGTGCTGACGTGACACTGAAAGGATAGACGGATAGAATAATTAAACATGTACTACGAAGATATTTCAATGTTCCTTAAAAGTTTTGAAGAATCTGCGTTCTAAGCTTACAAATGGCTTCACGTCTATTACAGAGCTGATTATGTGGCGATTGGGTATTTGGAGAAAGAAAAGTAAGGACAGGAATTGGAGGTTAGTACGTTTGAAAGAGACAGTACTGCTGTGATAAATTATTTCATTGAAGGTCGCATATGGCACAGCAAACCTCTTGCGTGAGACATGAACAAGCACTGCGCCACCGTGTTCCCATGTTTAATAACATGCTTTCATTCCTATCATCATGAAAAAGATATCACGTATACATCTCAGCATTTTAATTATTCAGAGAGCTGTAATATCACGAATGTAATGGATTATGTGTCCTGTCGGAGAAAGAGAAAGCCCATTTAAGAAGCAGGTAGTGATTCACACACAGAGCACAAAGAAGATCAAATACAGAACAAAGCATTTAACGTGCTACTTTAGTTACAATGGGATTTGAGAAACTAGTAAATTAAACGATTTTAAGATGAAGTTTATGATGTTCTACTTTAATGGCAAAATAAACTATGTGATTAAAGTGGAAATTTAGAGATTAAAGTTGACATTTCGTGCTTTTTTCCCACTGTGTGCCTATTTTTTTGTCTGTACCCTAATAAGCTTTCATATGACACTCAGACGGTGGGCTACGACTTGTCTTTTCACGGCGACTTTGATATGTGATTTCTTTTTTATTTCGGGCACTGTGCGACTTTGTGAACTTGAGCTTTCGAGTTTCTCCGACACTCTGTCACTCGATCAACTTCCTTTTGTTGATTATACCACTGTTTAAATCAACAAATAGTACGTTTTTCCTTTGCCTCCACTTGGTATTCGCTGAAATTCTTATATTTTCCCCCGTGTTTTTCCCATTGTCATTTCTCAGAAGGCTATTTATATCGATTTGCATATTCAAAGAGGCATAATTCTGGAAGGAGTTGGGGCGGGACAGAAGGCGCGTGCCCGTGCGTTACTTTTCATGCTGATCGGGATTTATGTAGTGGAAGAACGTGAAAGTTTGCGAATGTAAAGATTCCTGCATCTGGATTTTTCTGTGCGTATGCACATTCCCGCTTTTGTGCTTACGCCATGTTATAGTGTGAGTTCTATGCACGGCGTTATACATGAGGCCCCAGGGCTTTGCCAACAGGTTCAAATCTGTAGACTTTCAGTTTTCTCCTACCATCCCAGTGCACAGGCTCAATAGTAACTCATCTGTGGATGCAGCATAGCAGTCTTTATTAGTCACAAGGAAAGCACAAATGATACAACGTGTGTCATGCTTAGCTGTAGCTGCGCTCACATGCTTGACCCCGGTCTCTAAAACTCAAATCTCACTTTTAGAGAGAATAAACTTGCAGAAGGTACGCTTTGAGAATCAATATTTGCATTAATCCCTATAATTCACTGCTGAGACTACACTGAGTGCACAAAGGGTTTATTCATCAGGCGTTGTGTGTATACTGTGTGTGTGTGTGTGTGTGCGTGGGTGTGTGTGTGTGTGTGTGACACATGCAGTTTGGAGCGTTCATAAGTCAGGCATGGAAACTCAAAGAGTGTGTGCCAGGGAGAAAATTAAACCTAATATAGAAATGAAGCATGGTACCCTCTGGAGTCACTCTCAGGGGTCACTCAGCCCTCTGTGCAGAAGGGTGATGGCCAAGGGTTTTTGAAAGAGAGATAGAGAGATTGGGGGCATGTACTGTGTCATAGGTGGCCGGCAGCTCAATCCAGTCGGGATGTCCCAGGATGGGAAGAATGGACAAGGGCAGCCTTTCCAGGGCACTGCCTCCCCAGGACGCTAGGTGGCAGCTCCCCTGGATGGTACATGTACCCCGGGTTCCCGCAGGGCATCATGGGACATGATGTCCATTTTATCAGCCCTGTTGGGTGCCGTGGGTCCCGCTAGGGGGAGCTCCTAAAGGACCTGGGGACTCTTATGTTTCCTACAACCCGGAAGTACTTCGGAGTCACGAGGACGGAAGCCCACAGTACTTACGGGATATTTGAGGACTGATGATGTGGCGTTTGACAAGAAGGAGCACTTCCAGGATCAAGGAATATAAAAAGGACTGTTGGAGACCCAGCAAGGAGAGCCGGAGTTAGGAGGTTGGGTGACGAAGCTGCTGGGAGTGGAGGATTGTTGTATTGTTATTGATTTATTGATATATTGTATTGATTTATAGAATTGGAGAATTGTGGAGTGTGTGATGCTTTGTGCACTTTATTTGAAGAAAATAATTTAAATTCTTCTTGGTGCTTTTACAAGTGTGTACTGGACGTCTGTCTGTGGGGTTTCATGGGGCAACAGCACCCCTAGCGTCCACAACTGATTTTATGGGGTGTTGCCGCACCCACTCCTCCAACTGGACTGGGACCCGAGTGCAGCGGGCGACCCCTCAGCCCCACACTGTGTTAGGACAGTGTTGGGTTTTTGACATTGGCTGGAGTGCCAATCCTGCCACAAACACCCAAGTTTTCCCTGTAAGTTGGAGGACCTGCTTGCAGGGCAAGGCTTTGGGGCAACAGAAAAGTGTTTTTCATCGCATATATATAAAAACAGTATACACCATTTAGAAAGGGGCGATACTGTGGCACAGTGGTAGCGCAGCTGCCTCACATTAAGGACAACAGGGTTGATCATTGTTGGGATGTTTCTTCATTTTGTTTGGAGTCCACCTTTGTTTAATTCAGTTGACTGGAGATGATTAGGAAAGGCACACATCTGTCTATAGAGGGTCCCACAGATGTTCTGACACCTTTCTCTCATGGCCAGCATTAAGGTTTTTAGTGATTTGTGTCTACCATATCCAACCCCACAACAGGTGCCATTGTGACGAGATGCTCAATGTGATTCACATCACCTGTCAGCAGTTTTAATGTTGTTGCTGATTGGTGCATATTAATACCCTTTATATTAGGACTTTTTATTCTTTTCACTTCATGAGCCCAACCCATTAGGGCAGGGCAGGGGCATCGCTAGCTTTAGTACTTATTAGGGGTGCATGTCCCACCTCTTTAAATACTGCAGGTTGTATAGCAGGAGGTGGAGTTTGTGTGGTCAAAGCAATTGACCCCTATGAAGTTTTTAAAGTGTTGGGGGAGTGGGGGATTCGGGGGTGTTGAGGACCTCCATGATGCTTCTTGTTGGTGATCCATTAAAAGTAGATCAGGGATTGAAGGCTGGAGATCATAAGATGGATGGGCTAAGGGGATTCTCTCAAAGATCAGGGGCTGGATGCCAGAGATCAGAAGTTAAGACACCACTGCGGTGGCAAATACCCCCTGCCCCCCTGCTGGCACTGCCACTGCAGTGAAATAAAATTAAATTGTTTAGCTTGTTTTGTTGAGAAATCAGAGAATTATATCCTCTAACAAAACGGTGCTTCATCAAATTGTAAAAGTCTGATAAAAGTTATTGTCCATTCACTAATTTTAAACAATTATATTTTCAGTGGCATGGCCTTTCGATTTTAACACCTCAGGCTTTTTTCTTTAATTGTTTATCAAAGGAGTTGTGACAAACACATAGTATTAAGTGGCATGCTTTGTTCGCTCTACATTTCTATTAACGTATCACTTTATGAAGGTTTTTAGCTTTACTCCTCCTAAACTCAATTTATGTGCTGTGTTTTAATTCTTGAGAATGGCCAAGTTAGACATGCGAGTAAGAATGTCACTACCCTGCACACACACCGGTACTACTGCAACACTTCTACACCGATGTGGTGGGACATCTAGGAAGAGCTGACACGTTTTAATCAAGGCCGACAAAATGAAGATCCAAAATGATTATTTTTTTTAATTAGGTGTCAAGAACCAATCAAAAGGCCAATAAAAATATACCTGAGGGCGGGTCCGGCATGGGGGCCGCAAATTCATTGGTTCTAGTATTTAGCATCCACTAGGGGCAGCAGAGGAAAGCACAACTGCTTTCTTTCTTTCTTTCTTTCTTTCTTTCTTTCTTTCTTTCTTTCTTTCTTTCTTTCTTTCTTTCTTACTAACTGTTGGCTTTTCTTTCTCTAACTTTGACCGTCCATCACACAACAAATTCCGTATCGTCAGGACCCCATGAATCAACACCTCCCCGCATCGGGGCTTCACACTCACTTGCACTCTCTCTCTCTTCTCATTTATCTCGGGCTCTGATCTCCTGCCAGCATGAGGAAATGACAACAGCCAGCGGCATTTGTTTAACGAGGAATTCAGAATTGTAAGATGAGCAGATAGGGGACACTGAGACATGGTCAACAAGCAACAGAGTGACGGACACACGATTGGGGTAAAGAAGAAGGAGAAAAAAGCAGGAGAGATGATAGTTAGTCAGTTGAAGGAAAAGAGGTAAAAACACACTTCAGGCAAAAATATGACATTGGGCAAGGTACAGGCCAGAAAATTACAAAACACAAGAAAAAACAATGGGCTCCAGAGGTTAGATAAAGTGCAGAATTAGGGGGTTTACAGCAAAGATAGAAAAGTGGGAAACTGTGAAGAGTCTACAAAAATGTGTTTGGAATTAGAAATGAGCCTTTCTCAGGTGACTCCATGATAGTGTGATGAGCTCAGAGATACAGAAGGACCTGACAGCAGCACCACTGCCTCCACACACCCAGAGGAGCCAGAGGAGATGGAGTGTTATGGCTCCTGAACATGCCACTTGGATGATAAACTTAGGTAGACTAGGACAAGACCCAAGACATTTTAGATAGATAGATAGATAGATAGATAGATAGATAGATAGATAGATAGATAGATAGATAGATAGATAGATAGATAGATAGATAGATAGATAGATAGATAGATAGATAGATAGATAGATAGATAGATAGATAGATAGATAGATAGATAGATAGATAGATAGATAGATAGAAGATCAGCCCTGACACAGACAGGCAGACACCAATGGTTCCAAACACACAACATGTTTATTTACACTGTGTACAAATAATCAGCCCTGCACACAACCCAGTGCCCCTGCACCACACACCATAAAGACCGGGCTTCTCCAAAGTCCTGTCTTCACTGCCTCCACTCCTCTCCTCCAAGCTTCGTCCTCTTCCACCTGACTCCGGCTGATGACTGGAGGGAGGCGGCCCCTTTTATTCCTATCCGAATGTGCTCCAGGTGCCTCCTGATGAGCTTCCTGCGGCATTTCCTGATGTGGTGGAAGTGATGCATGAGCACCCGGAAGCACTCTAGGTGTCCCTGGTAATACTTCTGCCAGCACCTCCAGGTGTTGCGGAAGTTCTGATGTCCAGGGCTCCTCAGTCGTCTGGGCACCCCCTGGTGGTGGCCCCGGGCCCCTATAGGGTTGAGCTTCTATGCTCCATTCCCGTGGCCCCCATACCAACCGGGGCAGCTGCCCTCTCGTGGTCCAGGGGAGGCATAATCCCTCACTCGGTCCTTCTCGGCGTCCCAGCTGGGCAAAGCCTCCAGCCGCCCGCCACAAGAGATAGATAGATAGATGAAAGGCACTATATAATAGATAGATAGATAGATAGATAGATAGATAGATAGATAGATAGATAGATAGATAGATAGATAGATAGATAGATAGATAGATAGATAGATAGATAGATAGATAGATAGATAGATAGATAGACTTTCTTTCTTTCTTTCTTTGAACATTTCTATTCCAGATGAGCTTTGGCTCCTGACTCTGTCTCACCTGGCTGAGGAGGACAGGCTTCTTTTAAAGCAAGATCCAGAAACACTACTGGTACATCACCAGTAATCATTGGAAGCACTACCAGGTCAGACATATGACTGCAGATAAACTGCCCCCCACCCCAAGAGCTCCCCGCAGTGGTCCTGTTGATTTCTGGCAGAGATTCATGCTCCAACTACAATTTCTACCCATTTGGGAAATTGAGACTAGCGTAGTGGAACAGTCCTCCACTGTCCATCCATTGCAATGGTTTCCTGTCTAGGAAAGGAACCACCAACCATCCAGTCAGATCACCAGTCCATCCATGACTTATGTCACAATAGATAGATAGATAGATAGATAGATAGATAGATAGATAGATAGATAGATAGATAGATAGATAGATAGATAGATAGATAGATAGATAGATAGATAGATAGATAGATAGATAGATAGTGACTGTGGCTACGTCCACAATGCTGAGTTTTCACTTTAAAACACAGACACCTTCCATCCACCCCATCTCATTGCTTTGAATCCTAGAAAACAGAGACTTTTGAAAAGGCTCTCCAGAGTGTTATACTTCAGGAAATGCTGGCTCAGCATTGCAACATGGATGGGCGAAAACATAGACTTTTGAAAAGCAGACTCTAATTACTATATGCTTTGCTTGTGCTTATGCCGTAGTGTGAGGGATGGCCGGGTAATGATCCCAGGACACCTCATAATGGAAGGACAGGGGAGATGGCTTATGAAGGGCACTGATCATCCCCTCCAGGAAGACTCAATGCCAGTTGCTGATCTGCAACTGCTGGACCAACCTGACAGGGAGGACTACCTGTTTCTGAGCTGAAGAAGGAAACCAAGACAAAATGACTGATAAAATCACTGCTTGTTTGTTTGCTCTGCCTGTGGTTGCTGAAGTGGTAGCTCCCGTTCAATAAATGCCCTTGCTCTTCCTGTTTTAAACTGAATAAAGCTGGTTCTTCTGAACTTCTTGGACTCAGCTTCATCTTTTGGGTGCAAGGCAGTGACTCACACGTCACAATATGGTGAAATGTATGTTGCAGGGGGTGTTGCAGTTTTCTCAAACCCTTGGCACAAGTTGTGGTGTGCTTTAAAGGTTTAACAGGACTTTAAAACACACAAAACTAAACACTCGGCAATCCTTCCATCTCTCCTCCAGACAAGCTTTGTCTTCCACCTCCCGACTCCCCGTATTGAGACAGGCAGCCCCTTTTATAGTTTTGGTGACCCCGAGAGCGTGATTCAGGACTGCTTCTGTGTACATCTGAAACCCCACAAAGTAGGGCTCACTAATCCCCTCAGTGCCCCCTGGTGGCACCCACGAAACCCAATGGGGCTGACCCAAACAACTGCAGATCCCAATATTCCCTTTGGGTATTTGTAGTGTAACCCAGGGGGCTGCCACCTAGCATGTTAGGGATGACAATGACCTGAATAACTTTTTTTTTTCCCCCGTAATTCCATCATACTAGCATCCTGGCCGGGTAAGGATCCTGGTACAGCTCCAGCTGGAATGCCAGTCCCTATGTAACGTGTTTCACAACAGTTGTTTGTGATAATAAAACACTTCACGATTTTTCCCAAACTGTAGTCCTTGCTTCTGAATAATACTATTACTTGTGCTAATTCATAGTGTTGTGCTCAAATTAGATAATACTCATTTTGTAATTAAAGGTGTGGCATAGGGGTTAAGACGTTGGACTACAAACCCTAAAGTTTTGGCTTCATATCCCACTACTGACACCATGTGATCACAAGCAAGTCACAATGGGAGCAACAAATGAAATGTAAGCGACTGTAGATCAGATGTTGTAAGTCACCTTGTATAAAGCCATCAGTCCAGCAGAAAGTATAAAGTCTGGAAAGAGATTTAAACAAGACCAATAAGAGCTTTTCAAAGCAAATTCTCAATTTTGACTCCTTTTTTCCCACAGTTGTGTCTCCGTTTTGTCTAAAGTTACTTCTCCTAAGGAATGTCAGGAGAAACATCTATGACAAAGCTGATTCTTAAATGAAACGTCTCTTTTAAGTCTCATGAGTCATCAAAGATTAAGCATTGAACAGTCACATTGTTCTACAAAGAAGCACACAACCCAATTGAAAAACCATTTCTTTAAAGAGTAGACTTGTGGCTCCATGCTGCACGGTTGCCCCTCTTTGCTCGCCAACCAGAGGGTCAATTCAGCCGAGGAATGCTGGGTACCATCTGATGACGTCAGTTTCTGTTCAAGAGCAACTCGTGATTAGACCTTCCAGCAGGTATGTTAGAATAACGTGCCCCATATCGAGTTGGATTCTGTTTGGCAACCCACCAATATTCCAATTTGGGTCTCAGAAAGTCATTCGTTATTTTCCATAAGGGCCCATTCAGTCCGATGACGGCACGCACTTGTGTCGTTTCAAATCGTCACTATAAACTGGCTGTGCGTATGGCGGGCTAGCAGCCCGTCCAGGGTCGCCTCTTGTCGGATTCTGCAGGGGATACGCGGGGGCTTCCTGTGACGGAGAGGAATAAACGGATGCTGAAAGCGAATGGATGCATTTTAACCGGGTGAGTGTATTTCTCTTGACTTGTTAACACGCCTGACAGAGAAAGCCGAAGAGCTCGATGAGGAGTCACGCGCAAGGCACACAGTCCAGTCTTCGTGACCCCGCGTTTTCTTTTATCAAGTGGAGTCTTTTGGAGGAGCAGAAGCCGTCGCGAAGCCCCCTGCGACGTGTTACAAGGGAAGCTTGTAAATCATCCGACTGCAGAGGCCAAGGAGAGTCGCCTGCAGGTCTTCACCGGCGCCCGGTCCTGACTTGCCTGCTTTAGCTCGATTAGCATCCACCACATCACCCGCCAAGAATGTGCACTTTGACCGAATGGAAATTATTTCTCCTTGTCAAGGAGGCGGCGGTTCGCTCAGCTACCGGCCGGGGCTCAGCCGTACGTGTCAACAAGCGGCGGGATCAGTGCGCTGGAGAGAAGGGGAAAGGGGTGGGGTGAGGCAAGAAATCAAAAGAGAAAAATAAAGGAAAACACCGGCTACAAGTTATTATCAGTTAAAACGTCATTTCGGAATTATGTAAGCCACCGAAGCCGTTTCTCCTTTAATTACGAATTCAAAGTGTGTCGAATATGCCCGTCATCTTTCTACACGGGACCTCCAGCCAGCTGTATTGACATATCTTCTGCAAAACAAGTTATTTACTCACCGTTAAGAACAAACACAAATACAATTAATAATGATAATAACACAGGATGACATATGTAATAATATGCATTTATAAAATTGATCATTTTAAAAAAAAAAAATCAATATTGCGCATTTTGGACGTGCAGAGGTACAATAAATGAATGACATCATGGTGGGCCACCTCTGTTTGTAGAGTTTTGTGGCAGGACAGACTCCTTTGTTGAACTGCAGTTTTACCCAACCATCATGTGGCTGGTTCTTTTGGGAAGCAAACAAGGTTCCCCTATGGCACCACTCAGGTCCAGCCACTTATTTTTAAGAACGTCTACTTTATTCAATTCCAGCCAATCCATTGCTTCAGGTGCCCCGCAACCCTACCCTGGATAAGCGGGTAAAGAAAATGGATGGATGGAGACGTAAGTGGACATTTTTCAGGTTCATGGCCACCTTTGGCCTTCCAGTCTGTTCACCTACACACTGAGCCAGTGTTTTAGGGGCCAATTGTTACCCCAATGTGCAAATCTCAGTTGTCTGCTCACATGGAGCCAATATGTTTGCTCATACTGGGCCTACACTGGCCCAATGTCAGTTTGTCTGGGCGCCGTAAAGGGTTAAATGTCATTGGGCCACCTTCGTTTTGTGACAAGACAGACTCTTTTCTTAAGGCTGCAGTTCAGTTTAGCCCGGCTGACGCTGGTACCTTGGCCAAATGGATTGACAATGTTGGCATACTCCCCTGTGGCTCCACCTATGGCATTTAATTCTTCAGAGTGCCCATTGGACATCACAGTAAATCCCTGCCAACCTTGCCAGTCCATTTGACCCAGGTAGCCACATTGGGTCGGACAAAATTGAACGGCAGTTTCATAAAAGCGTCTGTCCCGTCACAAAACTGTGAAAATGAAGGTGGCGCAACATAATGTCACTTACTGTACCCGTGCAGGTCCAAAAAGTGGACTACTGATCATTTTTCAAATAATGGACCCCTTTTTATGATGCCAATGAATGCGTCCTTTGCAGGATGTCATGTCTTTCTGTTCACGCTGAGTAAGATGTGTGAATAAGTAGCTGGCTGGAAGTGAATAAAGCTACACTCTTAAAACAAAGTGGCTGTGCCAAGTGCTGCCATACAGGAACTATTTTTGCTTCCCAAAAGAACCAACCAGATGAAGGTCCCAGAGTGAACTTTTAAGGATTTGTAACAGGCTCCATGCGTAGACCGCCAAAAACAGATGAGAACAGATTTGGGAAATACTGGTGGGCTGCTCATTTTTAAAGGACCCTCTTGGGTTCTCCTGATCTGTCAGTACGCTGCCAGGTAGCCTTCTACACGTTAAAGATGCCCGTTTCATCCACATTTTAGGAAACCTTTCAAAGTCCAAGGCAAGAATTATTTATGGAAATGAGATGGTTCTCTGCCAGGCCGTGGCTCCACAAGGAATCACACAACCCAGTAAGGGGCCATTACAGCACCCAGTGCTTGCTGGGGATGTTGCTATATGTAATTAAGGTGGGCTGCCTTTTCTTTGCTGTGTAAGGTGCCACATGATGGACGCTTTGTGAAAGGCACTATATGAAATGAAGGACTGACTTGTAGTGCAGTTAGGTTTACTTTGTAATGCACTTGGTGTGAGAGCTCACAATGTACACTGCATTGTAGCCTACATGGCAACAAAATGACCCATCGGCGCATTAGTCAATATTCAAGGGGTCTTCGACAATTTAAGGACAACTGGTTCAATTGTGAGAATTCAAACTCTTTAAATAAATACTTACAACTAAGCCTCCCATTAGTCTTAATCTGATTCTGGTTGCAAAGCCTTTCATCACTGATTGCCCCTCATTTGATTCAGGGGTGGGGGGGGTATGTGGTCAATGTTTGCAGGACAGACAGACAGACAGACAGACGTGACGTCAGGCCAAAGCTCTTTACTGACCTTAAACTGACTTTACATGCAAGCAGCAGATATTATCTTGACAAGAAAAAAAAAGAGCAGAATCTGCCATGACAAGGCTTCCAAGAGCTATGATGTAAACGTCTAGTGGAGAAGGCCATTCCTCATGTCTTGTATTTGAAGGTTTTCCTCTGCACCGGTTTTCTTAACTGGATGTTAATTTCTGCCCATCATAGAATTCATGGACAGCCAGCAGTTAGTGCTACCACTTCACAGACTGATCATCTTGGGTTCAAATCCCTCATGTGGATGTGGTCCCCGTGCGCTGCTGCCTGGCTTGTCCTTCTCTGTTCTTAAACACCTGCATGTGAGGTTAATTGATGAGTGGACGTCCACTCGGTCCAGACCTGATTTTTGCCCTGAACTCAGTGCTGCTGTGATAGGCTCTGGAAGGGCACTACTATGGAAAGATCAAGTGTGTGTGTGTCTTGTGACAGATAGGGGGAGCCATCAAGCCCCCAAACCCTGGACACAGCCAACACAAATACAGTCACGGGTTCAAATGTAATGCTTTATTCTTTCCAGTACCTTACAGGCCTTTCTAGAATCCTCTGTATAACACAGCACAGCATACAATAAAGATTTTCCTCCTTCTCAGTCCTACTCCTGTTCCTCCAAGCAAGTGTTGTCCTCTCCCTCCTGACTCCGACTCACCTGAATGAGGTTGAGGGGACTTCTTTTATTTGTGACCCAGGAGCACTTTGGGTGTGAGGGCATAGCCCGCTGGAAGCACTTCCAGGTCAAACAGAAGTCCCTGAAAATAGTGTTGACTAATCCCAGCAGCTCCACCTGATGGCCCTTGTGGAACCCAACATGGCACCACTTACGGGACTACAGGTCCCAGCATGCCCTATGGGTGTCCATGTGGATGCTGCCATCTAGCGTGTCAGGGGATAAAGGATCCAAACCTTGTTGTCTCTTCCTGCCTTTCCATTATATTGGCCTCCCAGATGGGTAAGGGTTCCTGTTCCCTCTGGCCATCCTGTTTTTCTGGCTAACTAGTGGTCTGCATCTTGCCATGTCTCCTCTGTGTTTCTGTTCATGAAGTCTTCTGCTGATAGTCGTCTCTGACACACACACATCGGCCCTCTGAAGACTGTGCATGATCTGTCGGGCTGGCGTTTGGGGCTTTATCATTACCATTGTGAGGATTCTTCTGTCATCAGCAGTGGAGGTCTTCCTTGGGCTGTCAGTCCCTTTGTGATTCCTGAGCTCACCAGTGTGTTCTTTCTTCTTCATGATATTTAAGACAGTTGATTTCAGTCATCCTCAGGTTTTACTGATGTCTCTAAGGGGTTTCTTCTTGGTTTTCAGCCTCATAATGGCTTCTTTGACTTTCTTTGGCACAGCTCCTGTCCTCATATTGAAAAACGACAACTACAGACTCCAAAGGGTAGCAGCAGGCCAAGGTATCTTATGAAGCAATGAAACCCACCTGAGGAATCACAAACACCTGTGGCGCCAAATATTATGGTGTCCTGAAATGAGTGTTGTGTGACAGAAATGTCTGCAAATATCCTTAAATGAAAGTCTGCAGTGTGCACTTTAATCACGATGTCTGAATTGTTTAATTTGTGATTTTAAACTGAGGAGCTGAGGGATAAATCAAGAAAAAAATGTGTCTTTGTCCCACACCTTATGGCGGGCACTTTAACTCCACAGCAAACAAAGCAGAACCCTCTGCCAAGTGGTTCGCAGATCCCAGACACCCCAAAAGCTGCTGAATTTAAAGGAGAGGGCTTGCCCCTTGTGAGACATCCATCTAAGGCGCTCACTAACGTCTAGACTGGCTGTGCTGAGCCATTTTAAGATCCGGCCATCCTTCCATGTTTCTCGACTGTTTGCTTTTGATGGCAATGATGTTTACAAAGTTTTGCATGTTAAATGGCGGGGGTCCTGTATGAATGATTCTGTTGACTAGGTGATCAGGTCCAGAGTGTCTTAATGCACGCCATTAGACTAGACAGGCGATTTTATTGGGGTCACCTTGTGGAGCCTCGTAGACAAGCCCAGAGTCCACACCTCCAGATTAGGCTTGTGGGGACTGGGTTTGGTCAGTCAGTCAGTCATTTTCCAACCTGCTATATTCTAACTACAGGGTCACGGGGGTCTGCTGGAGCCAATCCCAGCCAACATAGGGTGCAAGGCAGGAACAAACCCCAGGCAGGGCACCAGCCCACCACAGGGCACACACACACACCAAGCACACACTAGGGACAATTTAGGATGGCCAATGCACCTAACCTGCATGTCTTTGCACTGTGGGAGGAAACCCCCGCAGATACGGGGAGAACATGCAAACTCCACGCAGGGAGGACCTGGGAAGCAAACCCG
This sequence comes from Erpetoichthys calabaricus, assembly GCF_900747795.2. Taxonomy (NCBI): domain Eukaryota; kingdom Metazoa; phylum Chordata; class Cladistia; order Polypteriformes; family Polypteridae; genus Erpetoichthys; species Erpetoichthys calabaricus. The sequence continues at coordinate 55,917,670 of NC_041408.2, forward strand.
AGCCCCCTTACTGCGAGACAGCAGCGCTACCACTGCACCACCGTGCCACCCTTGGTTAATTGTTTTCTTCTTTATTAAGCATTTTCCATCAGTAATGTAATTATTATGCATTTTTGAAGTTATGGAGTTTATAGTAGCCGTTAATTTAGGCCTAATGTTATACTTACTTAAAACTATATTTGATTGCTTATTATTTAACGTTTGTCCTGCTGCCCCCTTTTGTGCGGCTGTCGCTGTGACGTAATGGGCAGTTACCAGACACTGTGCCATGAGTGATGTGTTGATTTTATTTTTTACCAGCATCACACAGAAGGTAACCATCCAAGATTCTTGAAATATCAAGGAGCTTTGTGGTGTTAGTGAGACTTTCTACTGAAATTAAAAATCCATCTCCTTTTTACTTTCGTTTGAGTTTTGACTTTCCGTTATTTGACTGTAGCCTGCGCTTAGGCCTCAGTTTCACTTTACCTCACGTCTCTTCTGCCGTTCAGTACTCAAAGATCTGGTCAGTCATCTAAACCAGTCCTACACGTTCATTTGTATTTGATGGGGCAGACTTTCCTTGATGCGGATGTTGGCCGGGGTGCAGCATCACTGATATTTTTGCTTGAGTTTTTGGGTTTAAACACAAATAGCATACTCAGACCCAATAGCCAATGGAATTCGAATCTTTTTAATTCTGCTCATCACATCACTCACTGTTTTATTGCTATTTATTTCTGCCACGCATCTCCCTCCTCCATACTCCTGCTAGCTGTTTGAAACGACAAGGCTAACTACAGTGGCTAGCTGATAAAAATCTGGATCTGCATTTCTGACAAGTTGCCTACAGCCTTGCTTATTTGCATCTCAAGTTCCGACATGACAGGAGAATTTGTTGTATTTTTCTCTAATTTGTTCACAACGCTGCCCACATTATGACAACTACTCGCTGTTCATTTTTTTATTGAAAGAAGGGAGCATTGCAGACATTCACAGATGTCCCCAACTCTCAGATGAACTAGGCACAATATGAGGCCTGCAAGTGACAGATGTCAATAGGAAACCTTGGGAAAGTGAAGAAGAAGAAGACATTGCATTTAAATAGAGCTCTTCATGTCACTCAAAGTGCTTTTCATCGTGAGTGAGGAGCCACTTCAACCATCACTAATATGCAGCACTCGTCTGAATGATGTGACGGCAGCCATTTTTGCACCAGTACACTCACCACACATTAGCTTTTAGGTGGTGAAGGACTGAGAGAGAGAGATAATTAGAGATAGGGGGTGATTAGGGGGCCACAATAACTAGGCCGTGGTGGGCAATTTAACCTGGAGATCGGGATACCCCCTACTCTTTAATAAGGATCTTTAATGACCACAGAGAGTCAGGACCTCAGTTTTACGTCTCATCAGAAGGATGTCACCATTTTTTACAGCACAGTGTCCCCGTCACTACACATTCAGACCACAGGGTAAGCACCCCCTGCTGGCTTCTCCAACACCTCTTCCAGCAGCAACCCAAGCTTTCCCCAGATGATCTCCCATCCAAGTGCTGGCGAGGCCCGAACATGCATGGCTTCAGGTGGAGGACCTCTTCTGAAGTGAAGGTGCTATGGCTGCAAAGTGAAAAAAGTGAATCCTAACATTTTCTTATCAATGTCTTTTCTTCCATTTCCCAGTAACAAACATGTAAATGGTTGTTTAGTAAGCTGAAGGCGGCCAGTAAATGACTACATAACATCCAGTCATTTTCTACACACACTAATTTCTGATTTTGATGTAATATACTTTGTTAATCCCTGAGGGGAAATTGTCTTTTTGCATGATCTTTGGGGGGGTCACAGCTTATCCTGAGCAGGGTCACAGGGCAGCTGGAGCCTATCCCATCAAGCATCACAGGGTGAACACGCACACACACACACACCAGTCAAATTTAGTCCACCTAACTGTGGCAGCACCTGGAGGAAACCCCCAGACAGACTGCACAACATTATGATCAAAACACCAACCAGCATTTTGTTTACATAGTGTATGTAAAAAAAAAAATCATACTGACGTCTACTTCCCCCAGTAATAGCTCATTATTCTCAAACCCACTTAATCCAGTCAAAGGGACCAACCGCGGACAGTGAAGCAGAGCTGGCTGGTGGGGGTGTGTGGGCTAAGGCACCTAGGCAGAAGACCTATGTGGTGTGCTGAAGAAGCCAAAGATCCTTTCCAGGGCCACAGCAGAGGCCTGGCGTAAGGTGGCTTAATCCATTACTCTGTCTCACGCATCCCTCAGGTTGGTACATTTGGTGCCAGAGTGGGATAGATCTGACAAACGACCCCGATATGGAGAACTGGTCAAGCACTAATGCTGGTGTACTCCTTAACCACTCTTAAGAAGTCTTGCTTCCGAAAGGTTAACCAGGTTGCCTCGCACCCCTTGAGTGTCCCAGCGAATGAAATTTGTGTTACCCTCAAGGGTGAGAGTTCTGAGAGGACCTGAGAGAGACACATTGGTCAGGAGGCTGCAGCCTATCAGATGGGGCAGGGATACTCAGGAGAAGCCCCATGAAGAGGGGGTGCAGACACAGAAATGTGAGTAAGCACTTTATTCCACGTCTCCCCACTGCTGAGGCCTATCAGCCTATGTGCGTGGTGTGTGAGCTTCAGATCTGGACAGTGGACTTGGGTGGGCTCACAGAACCAGGGGATAGTGTGACAGTCAGGGTTTCCTCTAATCCTGGGTGATTGGAACAAGGCAGAACTGGCTGGTGGAGGTGTGTGGGCCAAGGCAACTTTGGCAGAAGTCCTAGGTGGTGTGATGGAGGCACTGCTGATGAACCCAAAGTTCCTTTTCAGGGCCACAGCACAGATCTGGTGTAAGGTGGCTGAATCCATTCTTATGTGCCTCACATACCTCAGGTTATTACATTTGGTGCCAGAATAGGATAGAACTGACAAATGACCTGGACATAGAGGACTGGTCTAGCACTAATGCTGGTGGACCCCTTAACCACTCTTAAGAAGTCTTGCTTCAGACTGGGTAAACCAGGTTGCCTCGCACCCCTTGAGTGTCCCAGTGAATGAAGTTTATGTTACCATCATGGACAGTGTAGGGGATCTTGAGTGGGTCACGCTCTTCAGGAGGTCACAGACTAGGAGGGGGTGGGGATATCTGGGGCCCTGTGAATAGCACAAGAGGGGGTGCAGACACAGCACTGTGTGAGTGTGCGGGGTGAGGGTATGAGGCAGCTAGGAGCATGTGACACTGCAGAAGACCTGGGCAGTGTAGCAGAGGCATTTCTAAAGAAGCCAAAGGTCCTGTTAGATGGCCTATCAGCCTATGTGAGTGGCCACTAGTGAACTTCTGATCTGGGCCATGGACTTCTGTAGGCTCATAGAACTGGGGGATAGTGTGGCAGTCAGGTTCATCCCGGGTGAGCGGAATGAGGTGGAACTGGCTGGTGGAGGGTATCTGGGCCAAGGCAGCTAAATAGAAGACGTAAGTGGTGTAACGGAGGCGTTGCTCAAGAAGCCAAAGGTCTTCATCAGGGCCACAATAGAAGTCTGGAATACGGTGGCTAAATCCATTCCTCCATCTCTCCCTCTTACACAACAAGTACGCATCTTAGAGGGGACATCAAGAGTAGTAAAGGGTTACCTACTGTACGTCTTCAATGCTCGACTCTCCTAGGAGAAGCGGAATGAAAAACATTAAGCACAAGCTATGAGACCGCAAGTGAGTGCTTAGGAATATAAATACACAAGGACTTTCTACTGTTACTTTAGCTTAATGGATTTTTTTTCCAAGTTCATTATTTCCTGTCAGCGCTGCAACGGGGAGAGAAAAATCAACGCAATTCAGTGTCCACAGCGCAGTGTTTTTCTTGCCCTGACTAAGAGATACAGACTACGTTTGTTGTTCCCTTCCCATTTTTTTCCGCTTTTCAGTTGATCTTTTCTAATTTGGGGGGTTCTTTCTCCCATTCTACCTGTCAAAGCCATAACTTTCTGCAACGCGCCCTGGTGCAGACGACAGGAGCGAGGCGAGGAGCGTCAGAGCACAATGTGCCTTTCACTGGGCTTTCCTGGCAGCTGATGGGGAAGCTCGTTATTAGAAAGGCTGAGTATCACTTTTCAGAAGTTAATACAGAAGATGTTTGAAAAAAGCCTCCTGCAAGTCTGATTATTAAAGCAACACGTACTATAGTGACTACACCAAACATACTTGAGTAAAATAAAGTCTGTCTCAATGCTCTGGCAGCTTTAGGCTGGAGGGATTTGAATTTTTTCACCAGTCTTGGGTTAAGTCTGGAGAAATGGAGAAAGCAGACCGTTTGCACCATCTACTGGAAGGAAATTGCAAACAAAGTGAAATCTCTTTTCTGTCACACTGGGCAACAAAGATTTTGCAGTCCATGTGAAAGAAAACCATGAAAACATGGAGCGGCTGTTGAAACAAACACTGATGAGCCAAAACATCATTGTGGGATAACACTGCTCTCGGTGCCAGGTAAGGTCCTTGCTAGGGTCTTCTTCAATAGGATCCGTGATCGCTTTCTCACCCACCAGCAACCGAAGCAGCCTGGGTTTACGCCTAGAAAGTCTGCCATCGACTACATCCTGGCATTCAGGGCTCTCATGGAGCGCAAAGGCAAATATCGTCAGAGTTTCTTTGCAGCCTTTGTTGATTCTTGTAAAGCATTTCACTCAGTTGATCAAGTTGACTGTGGAGACATTCTGAGACTTTGCAGGATCCTCCAGAAGTTGCTGGATATCATGGCCGGCCTGTACACTGGTACTGTGAGTGGAGGGAGAACTTCTGCGTATTTCCCAGATCATTCTGTGGTGTGTTCTGCTCCTACTTTGTTCAATGGACTGGGTTTTGGGGAAGGTCATGGCTGTGGGGCATCTGTTGGTGAAGAAAGATTCACAAATCTTGACTTTGCTGACGATGTTGTGATCTTCACTGAGTTAATGGAGGCTTTGATCGGGGCTCTCAAGAGAGTGAGTGAGGAGTCTGAGTGTCTGGGTTTGTGAGTGTCCTGATAAAAACCAAGATCCAGGCCTTTAATGACCTCTTGGGCACAGCCATCAGCAGTGTGTCTGTCTGTGGAGAGAATGTTGACCTCATCAGAAGGTTTACTTACCTTGGCAATGACACTCATGTTTCTGGTGACTCTTCCTATGAAGTCAGTAGATGGATTGGGAGAGGATGAGGGGTCATGAGGTCGCCGGAAAGGGGTGTGTGGCACTCCAGATATTACTGCAAAAAGACCAAGGTCCAAGCCTTTAGAGTTCTGGTGCTCCCTGTCTTGCTATATGGTTGTGAGACATGGACGTTATCCAGTGACCTGAGACGAAGACTGGACTCCTTTGGTACTGTGTCTCTTCAGAGAATCCTTGGGTACCGCTGGTTTGACATTGTGCTGAATGATTGATTGCTTACTGAGTCCCAAATGAGCCACATTACCTGCATTATGAGGGAGTGTCAGTTACGACACTACAGCCATGTGGCGCAATTCCCAGCTGATCTGACTTGAACGATCCTCATTACTGCGGACCCAAGCGGCTGGACCAGGCCAAGGGGACACCCACGTAACACCTGGCTGTGGCAGATAGATGGTCATTTCTGGGGGGATGGGACTGGACCGCGTGTCTGCTTGGGGGGTCGCCAACTGTGTTCCCGATCACTTTGTCTTGTGGTGGGTGTGGCAACGTGCTGTACAAGTGCATGCTCCACGTTCTAACCTGACCCTACCAAAGGAAGCTAATAACATTGACTGTCTTGTAACTACAGCATGTGTCAAGGTCAGCAATATATTAGACTAGTCTCACAAGGTCATACATGATTATCAAATGAGAATACCCGGCTGGTGACAACCTGTTAAAAAGTGTGTGGTGAATAGCAGTGAAATCCTGCACTGCAAGGGCCAAACCCACAGTGTGTTGCCCTAAAACACCCACCCCCAATTGCTGCAGTCCATGCATTTTAAACTGCCACTGGGGTTGAGGGAGAGAGCAAAAGAAACTGAACAAAAGACTTGACAATGAGAGAAAATAAAAAGCTAAACTTGCTGTTATCCATTCAGAAGCACAAGGTAACTGAAGCTTAAGAATTCAATTTATGTTGTAATGAGTGTGTCGAAAGAAGAGACAGACAGACACACATAGACCACCACAGAGAATTGGCTCCATGCGTTTGAGAAGTGCTTTCTGTCTGCTATGATATCTTTCTGTCATTTTAAGTGTTGTATCACTATATGACATACCAACAGCAAACAGTGTGTTAGATAAGCATTGCGGTCTATGGACTTTCAATGTGTTAAAATGCTACAGGCTATCTTGTCATGGCATTTGTATTTCCCAGTTATACAGTAATGTTAAATTTATTTAGCTATTTGTTTAGACATGTGTTCAAAAGGTGGACATTGTGTAGCCTCATCTGTGTATCTACTGGTGTCTTTAGATTTGTTGATTCAGATGTTTTGAATACTGAAATCTTCATCTCCTGTGGCTCCTCATTATCAGCTCTCTTAACACCAGCCCTTCTGATGGAATGTGACGCACCATTTACTTCAAATGCAGATTAGAACATTAGAACAATCTAGAAGGGAACAGGCCATTCAGTCCAACAAGGCTTGCCAGTCCTATCCCCTTAATTCTTCTAAAATGACATCAAGTCGAGTTTTGAAAGTCCCTAAAGACTACCACACTACCTGGTCACTTATTCCATATGTCTGTGGTTCTCTGTGTAAAGAAAAGCTTTACCCTTAACAAGTTTCCAACTGTGATCCCATGTTCTTGATGAACTCATTTTACAGCCACAGTCTCACTGCATTGTTCTAATTCCCTTCATAATTTTAAACACTCCACTCATATCTCCTCTTCACCTCCTTTTGCTTAACCTGTAAAGGCTCAGCTCTTTTCATCTTTCCTCAGGACTCACCCCCTGTAGCCCTGGAATCAGCCTTGTTGCTCTTCTCTGGACTTTTTCCAGTACGTTGATGTCGTTTTTGTAGCCTGGAGACCAAAACTGCACATAGGACTTCAGATGAGGCCTCACCAGTGTGTTGTAAAGCTTGAGCAGAACCTCCTTGGACTTGTACTGCACACATCATCGTGCTATATAACCGGACATTCTGTTAGTCTTCTTAATGGCTTCTGAACACTGGCAGTTGATACTATGACTCCTAACTCCTTCTCATAAGGCGTATTTTCAATATTCTGACCTCTCATTGTGTATTCAAACCTAACATTTTTACTTCCTATGTGTAATATTTTACATTTACTGACATTAAATTTCATCTTCCACAAATCTTGTGTGCTGTTCAAGTCTCTCTGTGATGATTCTATGGAATCTCGATTATCTGCAACCCACCCATCTGCAAACTTGACCAGCTAGCTATTTACATTGCTATCCAACATCTTTATATTTTGCAGTTCATATTTTCATGAATTTAGCTGCCAGTTCTTTCAAGTTTACATCGACTCCTACACTATCGTCATAACGATGAACAACAGAAAGCGCACACAACATCAGTGATAATGTATCGTTCACATTTACCACTCCTGCAATGATGCCCTCGAATGCCACTGTGTAATCGGATGTTACAGAAAGGCTTTTCTCTTGCATCAGTTTACTTTTAAGACATGTAAATGTGCTTTCTGCATACGTGACACACAATTATGTGCCTAATGGGAGTTTTAAAGGAGACTGTAGACCATTCATCGTAATCAGAAGCTTGCTGTCCATCAGTCCAGGTTACCGAGAGCACCTCTGATTTTTGAAGTTTAAAATCTCTGCCCCTACTCTGAGGTCCGCATTCATGAGACATTGGACTGGTTTAGAAATGTGACACTCAATGACTCATCAAATTGTTCCCACCCAGACTTTAAGTTCACTTGTAGTTGTATGCAGATGTACAGATTATACTGTACATCTGGCTTCAGACAGTAAGCTGATGTTAAGTGCTCGTAATCAAGGTGTTGAATGCGTAAAATATGTGCAAGCGTAAAGACCTGACTGAAATTGATGATGGTCAAATCATTGTGGACAGATTAGAATTTCTGAAATTGCAAGGCTTCGGAAGTGCACACAGTCAACCATAATGAGTACCACTGTTGTTCCAAGGAGAAAGAAGAAAAAAAAAAAAAAAAAAAAACCTACAAACTACAAACAGCCGACACCATGTTGGGTAGTCAAGACTCGTTGATACAAGAGGTCAACAAAGGTTTTGCCTTCTGGTGTAAACCAACTGAATGGCTACCATGGAACAAATTACTGATAATTTTAATGATGGTTATGGGAGTGATAGGTCACTCACCACACCGTACATCCAACCCTGCTGTGTATGGGACGGGGTAGCTGCAGGCCACTCACAGCATCCATTGCTAACCCCTGTCCACAGTGGAAAGAGCCTACAATGGGAGGACAAGCATTGGAACTCAACTTTGGATCAATGGAACAACAAATTCCGTTGTCTGTTGCATCATGTGGACGGTTGGGTATGTGTGCATCGCTGCCCTAGGAGAAGAATGGGACGAAGACAAACGGGTGGAGGGGGTATGATGGTCTGGGCAATGGTCTGGGCATACATGTGGACCTTAATTTGATGTGTCACACCTACTTAAACATCACTGCAGACCAGGGGCTTCATGCACAACAACGTGCATAGAATTCACACTAAAACATGGCATATGGACAAAAGCGGAAATGTGCGTATGCACAAAAAAATCCAGACATGAATGGTCTCAGGATGCTTTATTGTTGGCATGACACAGGACTGATGTAGCGCTCCCGTTTTCTTCTCCAGATGCCCCAAACAATCAGAAAGGGGATTCATCAGAGAAAATGACTTTCCCTCAGCAGTCCAATCCCTGTACCTTTTTCAGAATATCAGTCTGTCCCTGATGTTTTTCTTGGCTTCTTTGCTGCCCTTCTTGACACCCACCAGGCCATCCTCCAAATGTCTTCACCTCACCTCACTGCACGTGCAGATGCACTCACATCTGCCTGCTGCCATTTCTGAGCAGGCTCTGCACTGGTGGTGCCCCCCGATTCCGAGCCATGAATCAACTTTAGGAGAAGGTCCTGGCACTTGCTCGACTTTTTTGGGTGCCCTGATGCCTTCTTCACAACAATTGAACCTCTCTATTCTAACTCGATCAGCATGACAGAGTGATCTCCAGCCTTGTCCTCCTCAACACTCTCGCCTGTGTTATTGAGAGGATCACTGAAATGAGATCAGCAGGTCCTTTTATGGCAGGGCTGAAATGCAGTGGAAATGAGCTTTTTGGGATTAAGTTCATTTTCATGGGAAAGAGGGACTTTGCAATTAATTGCAATTCATCTGATCACTCTTCATAACATTCTGGAGTACATGTAAACTGCCATCATAAGAACTGAGGCAGTAAAGTTTATGAGAATTAATATGTGTCATTATCAAAATGTTTGGCCACGACTGTAGGCCATACATTAGGCAAGCGGTGATAAGGTTTTGGCTCATCAGTGTATGTTGTATGAAAACAGCAAATGGAAATTTATTACACTGCTGCTAGGAGTGCAGCCTGGATACACCAAGAACAGCCGTAGTAAAGAGTCTCATGACCTTACAAAGAACCAGCCACTCTAAACATTTGAATCCAGGGCAGAAAAGTGCAGCACGTAAACCACTTGTTGACCCAACATGGATATCTCTTGCCTGCTCTTCATATGAAACTTGGACTGATGATAAATAATGTAAAAGCGATGAACAAGGAAGGTGAAGGATTTCAAAATCTGAGACTGAGGTTTCCACAAATAACTAATGTCAAGATTAATAAGGAAGGCATTCTTGTTGGTCCACAAATCAGACTCTACCACAGCGACAAGTGGTTCAAAGATCTGCTAGCGTGGCCGGAGGAAATCACATGGAAGGCATTTAAAGGATGTTGTTGAGAATTTATTTAGCAATTCCAGAGCGTCAAAGTACACCCAGGTGTCTGACCATCTCCTTGAAGTATACAAAACCATGAAGTGCAACATGTCACCAAAGATTTGTTATGTGCGTTCACATTTATACTTCTTCTCTGCTAATCTTGGTGCAGTCAGTGTTGAATGCGGTGAAAAGCAGTACCAGGGTCAGTGGAATCTGTCAATGCTGGCCAACTATCGTGGGACACTGAAATGATAAACATCAGGTGTCGAGTACAAATGAAAATCAGCAGCAAAACATTTTAAGGTTGAACGAATGCAACATGTCAGCATCATTAAGCGATTAAACACACTACAGTCAATAAAAGTTAACTTCAAGGTTCTCTAAATTTCTACGTGATACAGTCAATATGAAATGTGGGTTCAGCTTGACGCTGTTTATCACAATCACCATGATATTTTCAGTAAGCAAACATTTTGGGGAAAATGTGTTGTCCAGTGCAACCAGAGCAGATCGGCCATCTTCAATCTTGTTCCAGATCAGGGGAGTGGAGGGCCTACTGGTGTCCGCAGACTTAAGGCAAGGACAGTGGCCTGTCAAAGAGAAATACCCATCCATATTACTAACCAAGAATAGTAAACCGGAAGGCACGGACCCAGGTACACGGCGATGGACGCAGGAGACATAGTGCGCAGGCGCCTACAGCGCACGTCTCATAAACCTCAAGCGAGGTCTGATCCACCGCGAACGAAGGAGTCACGGCTCAAAAACGAAAGAGCTCAACTAACGTAAATAAGAAATGAAGCAACAACGCGCACATAGCTAACGACTAACGGCACAGCCACACAAAAAAGAGGATTCTGCGCTGCACCCCAGAGTCAAATGGAAGAGGCTACGGAGGCCCCACAGGTCCACAAAGATAGTACGGAAGGCGCGGGAAAGTACGAAAGGCACAGGCGCCTACAACGCGCTTCTGAACTAAACGTCCACACTACACAGCATGGTCCACACGCTTCTAACACACCACAAGCATAAACACGAGATAGTACAGAAACCCCACAGATCCGGACTCCACAACATATGTGAATCACATTACAGTAATACAATATTAACAATACAACCACAGAAAACACAGGCTCGACACCAGATGGGTAATAAGAATAAACGAACGCTCCGTATTAAACATACGGCATCCTCACATGTCCAAACTACACAGCATATGTGAATCACATTACAGTGATGCATTACTAACAGTACAACCACAGAAAACGTATTAACAGTAAGTGCAAATATCCATATTACTAATGGTAAACAACGTATAACTAATGGAGACACGGTCACAGCTCCAAAACGATACAGCTCGACTAATGGAGCTACCTGGATAAAATCAATGAACGCAAGCGCCTACAACGCACGTCTCAAATGCCGCAAGCAAAGCAGGCACGGCTCCAAAAAGAAAGAGCTCGACTGGCGGAGATACAAAAAGAGAGTACAGAACCCTACACATCCACACTACACAGCATAGTCAAACCCGACATAGTACGGAAGGTGCAGGTGCCTACAACACGCTTCTAAAGCACCGCAAGCAATAACCCGAGATAGTACAGAAGCCCCAAAGATCCGGACTCCACTGCATATGTGAATCACATTACAGTAATGCAATACTATATATACTCACGGAAAACACAAACAGAAGAGGCTTCGGCGTCCCGCCCCACAGTCAAACCAGAGAAAGTACGGAGTCCCCAAACGTCCACAAAACACAGCATAGTCACACCCGAGATAGTACGGAGGGCACATGCGCCTATACACCACAAGAGAAGGAGCCACGGCTCAGAAACGAAACATCTCAACTAACATAAATAAGTTGATTTTAACCATAAGTGCAATTATCCATATTACTAACAGTAAACAACGTATAACTAATGGAGTCAGAGAAACACCATTAACCCGGCCGGATTACCACAACACAGTCTTAACCTTAAAGTCGGGACAATAGTCATGCTGTTATTTTGCCATGACAATCAACAAATCCCAAGGACAGACCATGGACAGAGTCAGCCTTTACCTCTCTGAGCCTGTATTTAGACATGGACAACTCTATGTCGCCTTCTCAAGAGTTCGGCATTCATGTGACGTTAACGTTAAGATTATAATAACTCCATACCAAGGAATACTCATTCAAGGACAACACGCCGTCTTTACTACAAACGTTGTGTATAAAGATATCCTATGTATGTCGTCTACACCTTTACACTCCAATATATATCTCATACATAGATCTGCACAAACTCAAAGACATTCTATACTTGCATAACATAACACTTACACTGCTATTCTCATTTACTTTTATTACACGGACCTACAGATATCGTGACAGTAGACATGATACATATGTAACAATTACCGAGACAGACAATAATCTCTTTCAAATGTATTTCGGGTTACCTAAGACCAGGGGTTGGCGAGCGAAGCGAGCAGGGGGTGGAGCCCCCTAGTTTATTAAATAAATTATAACACAACAGTCTATTTGAACAGCCATTAAGCAAACGGCAAGTGAGATTTTTAGTGTCAGAAATAGAAGGGAATCACAACGTGCAGCACCTCACGTTACGTGTGCATCTTGCTAGAATTACAGAATGAATGAGAGAAGTAAATGCTGAGGATTCGAGTCATAATTCCATCTTTGACCAATCAGTTTGAACTGTCATAAAATATATTGGCGGGGGGGTGTGTGGATCAAAAACCCAATGTCCCCCCCCCACCCCTACCAGCCTTAGGACAGTAATCTAATTAAATTTAACAAGGGAAAAACTGAAACTCCGGTTATTGGCTTCCATAAAAAAATCTCATGGAAAAATGTGACCTGGAAAAAAAAATTAGATGTCAATACAGACGCAGGGCTAAATTTTAAATTACATGGCTTAAAAAAAAAAAAAAAAAAAAAGCGTTGAAGAAACATAATACAAATTCTTTTCAAGATGCTGAAAAATGAAGTCATGCTTTTGTTTGTTGCCGATTTGAAAAGCATCCCAATCAGAACTATGAAGAAACGTTGTAAATTAACAGTAGTAGGGTCTAAAAAGCAGCAGTATAAATTTTAAATCAAATAAATAAGCACCATTACAATGTTTTTTAGGACCGATTTTAAAGTTCTCCTAAGATCCAGAAGCAAATTGCCCTTTCTAAATGTCTTACATTGCAAATCATAATTTCAGATGATCAAACATTTGCATTCTTCACTGAATTATTCCTAGGAATTATATTAAAAGTCTGACTAGCATAATAATTTGTTCAACCTCAGAACAAAACTTAAGTAGCTATAAAGCATCCTACATCAACTCCCAGCAAGGACAAAAAGTTTGCATTTGAGAATGAATGATGTCACCATTTTATGCAAGCCCAAGCCACACAGTGCTACTAATGTTAACATTGTGTAGCTTTCTTGTAAATCATGACAATGCTTTGTAGCTTACTGATACTAATGCTATGACTTCACTGCAAAAATGATAAAGTGTGAAGGGAAACATAAGGTACAATATTGCACTAAGCTGCCAAGTACTGTAATTGCTGCCATTTCACAGTAACGTCATAAATAATGGTGTAACAAGAACGAGATGGAAAGGCTGAGACACACACGCACCCCTAATGGGACCTGGGCCTGATTACATTATTATTAACACGAATAATTCATAGTCATACTTTTAGAAGAAGCGTCAGCCCACCGTCACAGATACAGAAGATGCCTTGTACTGTCAAGTCCACTCTTCCACTGTTGCCGATGGTCTTCCAGAGCCACATGCCCAATGCCTTCTTGGACCCACTGTGAATGTTTCAGGTGTTCATGGAATACAAAGCTCAGAGTACCAATGTGACATTTCACCATCAATCACACATCCAGCCCCTCTGGTCTTCAAGGTCAATATGCCGGCTACTACAGTACAGTTTGCTTCCATGTGTGGATACTGTGATACTGCTGGCAATTCACATATGCATGCTGATTCACTCTGGGCCAGCGATCTTTACATGTGTGCAGCTTCCTTTAATATGACCTCACGTCACAGGGCGATGTATACATCTGAATATTAACTTACGTGTTGGAAGGGCATTTAAAGTTTGGTGCAAAATTTGAGATATGGTTGGTTGAGACATACCTAAATCATCACTACTACAAAACCACACTTTACACATAACATCAACAACACTTTAATTTCAGCAAAAGTGCATGGCTTCTCCACATATTGTAGTTGTGTTATGAATGAGTTCACCTCTGTCAAATTGTTGTCCTTTTGAGAGTCCACTGTTGTCCAATGTTTCCAAAACATTCTGCCCTTGATAGGATGTGCTTGTTGATCTCTCCCCAAATGCCATTTTCTGGTAGCTCCTAGGGAGTTAGGATAGCTCATGAGCACTCCTAAATTTGGGTTTCTACTCCTATTCCCAAGAGTAGAAACACACATGCATCACTCTGATATTTTAATGACCTTTCTCCTACTCAAAGAGTGTTTTGATAAATACAGGAGAGGGTGGTAGCGTTAAACCACTGATAGTAATCAAAAAATACAATACCAGAACACTCTACATTGTAATGTGTTGGCAACCCTGAACTGGATAAAGCAGACATGGATGAATTTTGTTTTGAGGTTTGATGTACAGTTGTGCTGGAAAATTTGTGAACCCTTTAGAATTTTCTATATTTCTGCATAAATATGACCTAAAACATCATCAGATTTTCACTCAAGTCCTAAAAGCAGATAAAGAGAAACCAGTTAAACAAATGAGACAAAAATATTATACTTGGTCATTTATTAATTGAGCAAAATGATTGAATATTACATATTTGTGAGTGGCAAAAGTATGTGAACCTCTAGGATTAGCAGTTAGTTTGAAGGTGAAATTCGAGTCAGGTGTTTTCAATCAATGGGATGACAATCAGGTGTGAGTGGGACACCCGGTGTTATTTAAAGATCAGGGATCTATCAAAGTCTGCTCTTCACAACACATGTTTGTGGAAGTGTATCATGGCACGAACAAAGGAGATTTCTGAGGACCTCAGAAAAAGAGTTGTTGATGCTCATCAGGCTGGAAAAGGTTACAAAACCACCTCTAAAGAGTTTGGACTCCACCAATTCACAGTCAGACAGATTGTGTACAAATGGAGGAAATTCAAGACCATTGTTACCCTCCCCAGGAGTGGTCGACCAAAAAAGATCACTCCAAGAGCAAGGTGTGTAATAGTCGGTGAGGTCACAAAGGACCCCAGGGTAACTTCTAAGCAACTGAAGGCCTCTCTCACATTGGCTAATGTTCATGTTCATGAGTCCACCATCAGGAGAACACTGAACAACAATGGTGTGCATGGCAGGGTTGCAAGGAGAAAGCCACTGCTCTCCAAAAAAAATACTGCTGCTCATCTGCAGTTTGCGAAAGATCACGTGGACAAACCAGAAGGCTTTTGGAAGAATGTTTTGTGGATGGATGAGACCAAAATAGAACTTTTTGGTTTAAATGAAAAGCGTTATGTTTGGAGAAAGGAAAACACTGCATTCCAGAATAAGAACCTTATCCCATCTGTGAAATATGGTGGTGGTAGTATCATGGTTTGGGCCTGTTTTGCTGCATCTGGGCCAGGACGGCTTGCCTTCATTGATGGAACAATGAATTCTGAATTATATCAGAGAATTCTAAAGGAAAATGTCAGGACATTTGTCCATGAACTGAATCTCAAGAGAAGGTGGGTCATGCAGCAAGATAACGACCCTAAGCACTCAAGTCGTTCTACCAAAGAATGGTTAAAGAAGAATAAAGTTAATGTTTTTGAATGGCCAAGTCAAAGTCCTGACCTTAATCCAATCGAAATGTTGTGGAAGGACCTGAAGCGAGCAGTTAATGTGAGGAAACCCACCAACATCCCAGAGCTGAAGCTGTTCTGTACGGAGGAATGGGCTAAAATTCCTCCAAGCCGGTGTGCAGGACTGATCAACAGTTACCGGAAACGTTTAGTTGCAGTTATTGCTGCAAAGGGGGGTCACACCAGATACTGAAAGCAAAGGTTCACATACTATTGCCACTCACAAATATGTAATATTCGATCATTTTCCTCAATAAATAAATGACCAAGTATAATATTTTTGTCTCATTTGTTTAACTGGTTTCTTTATCTACTTTTAGGACTTGAGTGAAAATCTAATGATGTTTTAGGTCATATTTATGGAGAAATATAGAAAATTCTAAACGGTTCACAAACTTTCAAGCACAACTGTATTTCTGTTTGGGACTAACAGTAATTGATAGTTGTGTTGTCAAAACACTATATAGTTATGTTTACAATATATACTGTTGCAACTAACACAATTTTCCACACCATATATGTCTGTTAAGGATCCAGTGATAATGTTGCTGAATCTGGTAAAGAGGTGCTCAGTCAGCTACTGCAGAGAAGAACATTCAAACTTGTTCGACAGGTAGTGTCAATCAGGCCGAGTATTTATCCCTAGCCAGCGATGAACTGAGAACACAGAAATAGTGCAACTATGCACTTGTAGGGGTCTTTGGTTTAAGGGGGCTTGAGCACCTGCCCCTCTTGTTCCAACTGGTGCCTTCAAGCCATTTTTGCCCCTTGCTTTCAAAGGTGCTAACATCGACATAGTTTAATTCATTTTAATAGAGATTGTCTCCCATGTATTGTGTGCCTTGTTAACATGAATTCAGCACCTGCCTCTTTCAAACTCTCTACACAAATGACACCAAGATTCTACATACAAAAAAAAAAAGTGTCGGAATATTGACAGAGGCCATAATAAACTAGTGTTCAGGCCCGATATAACCGGCAGACCACAATCTGTTGATCCCAGTTGTAGCAAGTTCAGTTTAAGTATGCACATTAAAAGGATCATTACAAATTTGTAACAATTCAGGGGTCAACTGCCAAGCACATCCATATATTCTGCATTGTTTGTTTTTGTTATTACGAACACTGTGAAGGGTACTGGATTTTTTTATACCCCCCACCATGAGACCTGTGACTGAATGTGTGATTCCATTTACGTATAAAAACAAATAAAATTGCCTCTGAAATCTTCAAAAGCAATGCACGGTTTCATCCCATGGAATACCTTGTCTAATGATTACATGAATGCCTGATACAAGATCTTATAAAAAATTTTTGGGGAGGCAAAAATGAAAGGGCTTTAATTAGTTTCCTTAAACAGCCCCATGTCAGCCCCGCACCACCTCCTTCCTCATATTTAGTGAGCGACTGCACATACCAGTCTTGTATCACTCATGTTCATCAGTATCTTCTAATGATGTTTAGTGATGAGTCCTAGTTTTCATAATCTAGAGTCAGGTATGATAACTAGACTATGCATCATTATTATATGGTATCAAGTGTTCTATGTTGATAAAGAAATATGATAACCACCCATTTAAATGTCATGCACGCATAATGTAGCACAAATACATACATTTCAGTGTTACATTACATACCTGCTTCAAGAAGTTCAGATGTACTCAGTTATCTGATCTAAGCATGCTAGTCTATCATGAAGCTGTTATCAGACACAGGGCAGTGAGTAACATTTGCCGCTCAGCATTTAAGGGGCTGATACTGTTCGTCCACCGCCAAAGGAGGCTAAACCAATGCAACCACTTCATCCCATGTCATCTACAGTGGTCCAGACTGTTACAGGTGGGGTAAATTACAAAGAGAAGGTGAAACATTACAGCACAAATAACACAAATGAACACATATGTAAGCATAAACAAAAACTACGGAAAAGTTAATAGTTTACATTGTGTGAAATCTGTCTTGGCCAGAACACATTAAAAAGACGTTTTAAGATAAATAATGAAAAGTTTTATTTAAATACACTCATTATAGAAATGAAAGTGATGGTTTAAAATACAGAAGCATTACTTTCAAACATATATAATACATTTCAGGAACATTGTAAAAGCAGGGCCAACTTTTTTCATGTTAAACAGAGGAAAAAAAAGGTAAAAAGCACAAACATTCAACTTAGATTACAATAATTTCCTCTTTAAATAAAACTGCTCTTCTAACTTTGGTAGTTTTACAAACTTTTTTTCTCCCCCATTTCTAACTGAATTCGACTGTTCAGCTGCTTGCTGTGTTCACTTTGGCTAGATGTAAGATGCTAAGACACACAGGTTTCTCCCTGTGTAATACATTAACAACAGTGGTCCTTAAAACAGATGAGCCTCCATCAGCATTTGGCCACACATGCAATAATGGAAACCAGGATCCACAAAATCCATTCTGGAGGTCTGTAGTGGCTGCAGGTTTTTGTTCCAATACAAATTCTCAATGAGAAGCACTTGTTGCTCAAAAAAATTTTAATGCTTCATTTTAGATGGCTCACTGCCATCTCTTGCTTATTTTAGTGGTAGACAGATGAATGTATGGTTTTAAATTGCTCATTTTAAGCAACAAATGCAAATGACAAATCAGACTGCAGTTCTCCACCTTATTTGTTTCCTCTAATACCTGTGTGTATTCATTATTATCTACCTGGTTTAATAAAACCTTTGGATGGAAACACGAAAGAAAAAAAGTTAAGAACCCGCTTCAGGCTACAAATCATTTGGATGACATCCTTAGAAGGGAAACAATCTGTTATATAAAAATGACCTGATGTGGCAGAAAGTTAACACTAACAAGAAATACATTTTTTTTTAAAGATGTGCTATTGGCAGGAAGTACTTTCTAATTAAGATAAAACCTATAGTCAC